>NW_025335268.1:125342334-125370864 GCF_004798865.1 Varanus komodoensis
GGGGCGGCATAGAAATGTAATAATAATAATAATAATAATAATAATAATAATAATAAAATCAATGCTGTTGTTGTTTTTATAGTATCACTAATTCGTATTGTTTGTGTTCATACATCATGCAACAACTTATAGACTAACAGGCAGTTGATTAGGTAAGGTGGAAGCAGCTCACACACAGCACACAACTCAGTATAAACCAAGTAAATGTCAAACAAGAGTAACATCTATATATGGTGCTAACAGAATATAGTTCCCATGTACATATATTTTTGACCACAAAATTTATGACAAGGTGGAAATTTTATGCATTTTGACAAAAAGGAAAAGCATACCACAGAGGTTTTCTATTAAAAATATTATCTGAGGAAAGCCTTATTATATTATGGGGGCTGCAAACAGTAAAGGATTCCAATTAAGATACATAAGGCTAAGTTCACAGAATATGGCAATCCTTATCCAGGCTGAATATCAATCATCAAAGGATTACAAATGACATATGGGTCATACTGTTTGAACTCACCAGTTAACCATGAAGATCTCACAGTTCACATCCCAAGAAGCAACCATGAGTCCTCTCTGCTGGTTGCTCGTGGTTAACAAACGAACCTACAGTTTCACAACAGCCCACTCAACCTGTACTTAACCTTGAGTACGGGTTGCTGTATTATGTGAACTCAGTTCGTCCAAGTGCAGCAAATAGCTAAGTTGGGTCAGCACAGGAGTGTGTCTCTTACACTTTCTTTTTGTGATGCACTTATAAAAAGCCCATGTCATGGTTTCTTATCACTCTTGGTCTCCATTCCCAGGAAATACAGCAGCAATAGTATGAGAAGCAGCTACAGCACATCCTTCTCATGGAACAAATCCACCAGGCAGTCTCTTCTTATCAAAGCATGGAGGAAGGACATCAGTGAAACAAAGAACTACAGCATGAACTTCTTATATTACAGAGCAGTGAAATTATTTGTGACATGTTATTTTTCAGGAAGTTACAGCAACTCCCATGCTACTAAACACACTGACCTGTTCACATGTGACAACAACCTATTGGAAGAGGAAATGTAATGGTTTACACTATGCCTCTCAACAGATGATCCCTCAAATAAAGAACACCAGCAGCAGTTCAAGGTGAGAACATATGCTAAGAAGGAATATCTGAGCCTTGAGGAACATAGAAGATAACATTCATTCATGCTTTCTCTCTCTCTCTCACGCATGTGCCCCCCCCCCCCACCACCACAAGCATTCCTTTAAAAGGTACGTTATGTTCCCGCTTCAACCCACTGGGTGTAAAGCACTGTTCTCTCTCCATGGGCAGTCAGAGATAGATAAAAATCCTAAATACTTAATCTATATTTTTGGTCTCTTAAGTAATTCTGAACATAAGACCTGTCTCCAATTCCATCCTCAGAATGTTATCTTAAATATTACAGCGAGGAATTTCCCTCCCAACATTGAGTAGTTTACTTCATTTGTCATAAGACCAGAATCCATTATCTGCCCAACCAACTATTCCAGGTGGTCTACTCTGCAGTAGTTGACATATGTCATGATAAGGAAGGGATACTGCCTGTGTACTGGTAAGGAGCCAAAAGTATAAACAAGAAGATGGAAACCTGGCTAGGACAGGAGAAGATGTTAAAGTTGTAGGGATTGTAAAGGAACAATTATACAGATACAATTCGAAATCTCAGTTTCACACTAAGTATATTAGCTGTAACAACCCTCAGGCTTTTGTTTACCCAGCTCCCCCTTTCCATTTTTATGTGCCAAAGAAGAAGACTGAAAAGTTCCACTTACAATTTTAAACTAATCAAAATCCTGTCTTAAATCCAAATTCAGGAAACACTAGTTACATTATGGTTAGTACAAACCATGAAAGATCAAACCATCGTTTATCATCTTGTCTGTTCCCTAGCCATAATTTAAACTAATCAGAGTTCCCCAAGTTTGGACTTATCAGGAAACTCATTTTCAAATCAAAAGTGGAACTTTTCTCTCTCTTCTGGCACATGCCAAGGTTAATCCTGTGTGTCCTGAATAAGAAAACCAGTCAGTTTAATGCATGATCAGCTACACAGAATGGATGGAGTTCTTCAATATTTCAAATACAGACTATTTTCCAAGACTACTAGAAGTGTAGTCTAGTACTTAATAACTTTAAGCCACAAGTTTTGGTGTTCTTGAGGTTGACAGTTGAAGCTATTCCAAACTGCATAATTTTACCAGTACTCTAAGGACCTGTGTATAGTCTTGAGGAGATAGAGGCCAAGGAAGGTGACAGCAGGAGAAGCTACAGAATACTAGTAGTGATCTTCCTGCAAATGGTGACTGTTTATAGTCTTTTCTGTTGAAACACTAGGATTGGGTTTTTCAAAATGTTACACTGCAAAATGGTTATTTCCTTCAAATAGCTGTTCAAGTAAGTCAGAATGAATTTGTTGAGTGGGAGGGTTATGCAGAAATGGTGATTTGAACTGAAGGAAAATGGCAGTGGGAGGATCCAACAGTGCTGTCCTGGACTCCTAAATAAATAAATGAATAAATAAATGTCTAAAGAGCCTAATCCCATCTCCCTACATGCATCACCACTTCAGTTATTTGTAATACTAATGCAGTCAAAATAATTATTAATCATAATTATATATGATTACATTATCCCTGTAGAAAGTGGACCCAGCTCTAGTAAAGATTCACAGACAGAGCATGAGAAGTAGCCCACCTTAGAAAAAGAGGAAGAAATTTCAGGACTGCAGCAGGGAGGTGACTGAGAGGGAGTTGTTTGATCCTGTCAGGAGATGACAAATGAAGTGAGCAGACCAGTGATGATTATTATTTCATTTCTACACTACCCCACTGTTGAAGCTTTCTGGGTAGTTTACCACAATGCATAAAGCCGCAGCACAATACCAACATCATAAAATCAAAACAGCTTCAAAACAACTACAACTTAAAGTAAAAATGACCCTATAAAAACACCTGAGATGGGAATCACTGACTAGCTAATCTTTAAAGACCTCAGAAGTCTTAATCTATCACCAAAAGGATGACAAGCTTAGCACCAGGCAAGCCACAGTGAAGAGGTTGTTGCAAAGATGGGGCCTACCCCAGTGACAGCCCTCCTCCTTGCTAGGATCCTCTAACTTTCCCTCAGAGTTGACACTCAAAGAAAGGTCCCAGAGGTTGACTCTGTCTAAGAGGCCATAGGATTTGCTCTGTTGATGTAAACCATTCCAGAAACACAGGGCCCAAAAGAACAAAAACCAAACTGCTAAGAATAGAATCATTAAGAACATTTTCTTTATTATGATAAGGTGACTTCACTCACATATTGAGAAGCTGAGGATGGTTTGCAGCATCCCTGAGGGAACAATCATATGGTCCCCAGACAGTATCTGAGAGGCCATAGATTTGTTTGGATTTTCCATTCCAAGGTGGGAGAAAGCATTCCACCTCCCTCACAGCAAACAGGGAAAGAAAAGTGTCCTGGGGGGAAGGTGGCATTCTGGTAGGCAGGGTAGGGAGGAAACTGGATATATTAATCTTTCTGTAAAAGTCATAAAATTATACAGTAGAAATAAGTGGGAAAGGAATAACAATACATTTCATAATCTAAAGCTGTTCAATTTTCAGGAAAAATGGTCCACAAAAAAGGTTTTCCTACCATATGCCCATGCAGCCTTTTATTTGTGGGCCTTCACATCTCTGTCCCTACTATATGAATACTCTGCTGAATAATATCAGCAATTTAAACTAAAAAGTAGCATCCACAAGGTACAAATAAACATACTATGGGATCCAAGGTACACTATGCATATATACTGCAACTTTGCAACAATCCTTCATTGAATATTGTTCCTTAAAGTTGTCGTATTACCTAACCAACATATACATTTTTCACCACGTGTAGGTACAGTACTCTGGGCTACTAGGGTGGTACATAAATGCAATTAATTACTTAATTAATTTACAGTAGGATTCCATACCAATCCCAGATTCCTTACAAATATTCATGAATTATATGTGCTTTTAGCCATGTGCAATTCTAAACAGAGCCAATGTCTTACAACTGTAAGATATTTGGAGTCAACTACATACTCGCATATGTCCCTGCAGTTGGGTGACCTTGGGCAAATTATCATGGCAATACTTATCACAGAAACCAGATGAGCTGGTAAACCTCACCCTAGAATACACAATTTCAAACAGCAAGTGGAGACTCACATAAGGTTACTCTGTGCCAAAAATATCTCTCTCCACACAATGAACCAGATGTCAAAGTAAAGGTTTCTCACCTAAGTTTCTCGGTGGCATCCTTGCTATATATGTGGAGGATTATTTTTTCATGGAAAACATGTGACTTCCCACCTCAAGTCAGGTGTACATTACATTCAAAATTTTGCCCTCCCTGTTTTTGAGAAGTCAGTTTAACCATTCTTACCTTGTATTACTGTTGAGAGCAAAATGGGAATTTGATTTAAACCAATTTATGATCCTTAGGGAAAGGGTGGAGTACACATTTGACCAACCTCCCTCCAACACAGATTATATATTACTGGTCTATTAGACCAGTCCAAATTGCATTTAAGTTTTACATTTACCCAGAAGTAAATTTCATTAAATTTTGAGTACACTTCCAAGAACACTTGAATAGAGGCTAAAATGTACTTTTTTCCACCCTTATGTAGTTTGAGTCACAATTCTCCATGACCATAATATTGTACAGATTTGCACTTTTCATATAAGGTTGATGTCCAAAATGATCTAGGAAGACAGTGCATGAAGTACAGGAAATAAGGGCAGATGGAACTGTAAGGGAGGAAAACCAGTTACTAAAATCATGTCCTGACACAACACCAGATTTTCACTTGTATTGCAAACATAACTTTTTAAAGGTTTTGTTTACAAACCTATGGATTAAAAAGTCTAACAGATAATAAATAAAGTTGAATGTTTTATGCTTCAAAATTTTTGATGATGCACCTTGTTCACACCTCATCAGCTCAACTCATGATCCAACACTCACACAAGTTCTTTTATCTCAGATGTTAAAAGAGTGATCCCATTGGAAGAAATCTAGATTAGGATCTGGGATTAAAGCCTCACTTCTGCCATAAACTCACTGTGCAGCCATCACTATCCTTCAAATTCTCATCAGAAAATATGGAAATTGTAACCTATCTAAGAGGGTAGTTCTCTGAATGGAAATAGAAACACTGCAAACTAATTTGAAAATCTGAAATAGAAGGATCAAAATATGATTAGTAAGTCCATGACAGTTGAAAACGACACAGCAACTTCAGACCTTGTCAATTTTTAACTACAAACTTAAGGGGATGAAATTATTCATATTTTGGGAAACAATACCAAGATAACGGTATACAAATATCCCTCCCTCACATTCTTTCTGACTTTACAACTCTAGTAATTTACATTCCTAGCACATAAGTCAGCAAAAGTGTTACCTGAAACAGTCTTCCACTTGTGATGAAAAAAAGAACATTCAGAGAAAATATAAAGATTATAATTACACTCTGCAGAGGACCATTTTGGCTTTGAACAAGTATCTCAGCATTTTAAAATGCACGAAGAACTTTGTTCTGGGGCTAAAAGCAAAAACAACAGAAACAAACAACAGCCTGATAAAGCCTGTCATGGAGCACAGACTTCAGCAAGACCAGAGACTGAACCCAAGAGAAAACTTGATCTAATTCTAAAGAGACCACACACAAAGCCTTTGCAGATAAGGAAAGGCGACTGCTCCTAGTGTTTTGGCGGCACTTTTATGACTTGTCCTGCAAGCAAAAAAGCGTCACGCTGAGGTTGTTTACATTGGACGGAGTTAATCCACCCTAACGAGAAACGCAGCGCTACTCCCCTCACGCCAGCGCGTGCGTGATCAAACCCTCAACCGGACTCCTTTAACGGGATAACTTCCCCAGTAAGCTGGGGGGCTCGGGGAAGCAAATTGGGCCTGGCAAAGTGAGTCCCCCAGGCCTACGCTCAGCCCTCCCGATAAAGCACCGCCGAGTCAGGAAGACACCCCCCCCACCCCCGGTTACACTCCGCCTTCCCCTTCCCGTCCTTCTCCCCCCACCCCACCTCCCGCAGCGTAGTACCAGTTCGTCATGTCCAGGAAGAAGGCGCAGCCGGCCGGGCTGAGCTGAAAACCGAGAAGCCGCTGGAACTCGCCAATGAGCACGTCCTTGTCGGTGGTTCCCAAGCAGCTGAACTTCTGCATCAGCTCGGCGTCCAAGTCCACGTCCATCCCCTCCATGGCGACGGGACCCACTCTGCCCGCGCCAGCCCGGCCCCTTCCACTAGGCCCTGGGCCGCCCGTGAGCCGCCACTACCGCCTCCTCAGAGATACATGGGGGAGGGGGCCAAAGAGAGCGAGCGAGAAGCACGCACGACACGCCGACGTCGCTAGCGCCACTACGTACCGCGACCTCACAGACGTGATGGCGTCATAGCAAAGGAAACCAAAATACAAACATGCCAATGCAAGTGCTGAGTAAAGCGAGGAGGAGGAGGTTCTGAATGCAGATGAGCTATGCGTAGGCGGACCGAGAGTATCTTTTATTTCAGCAACTGGGCTTGTGCAACGTTTACTTGGAAGTAAGCTGCAGTGAGTCCAGCTTGCTGCCGAGTTAGTTTGCATGGAATTGCAGACTATGTGTATTAGAAGTGAAATCTGTAGTTCGTTTTATCTGGTTGTGACTGTTTCTCACTGTCTTCATAACATGAAGATATTTAATTCGTAGTTATTTATACTATTTCTCAAAAATTACGAGAAGACAAGACTCACTGGAAAAAGTATCGGTAGGGAAATCTGAAGGCAGAAGAGGAGGAGGACCAAATATGAAATGGAGTGATTCCATAAAGAAAGCTGCAACCCTGAATTTACAAGAACTGAGAAGGATTATCAAGGACAGGACATTTTGGAGGGAGTTCATTCATAGGGTCATCCTAAGTCCAATATGACATGATGACACATAACAAAATAACATAAAAAGTGTCTCCCCAATATTGTTGCTTTTTCACTTTTAAGTAAGAGTTTTTGTGTAAGGCATGGAAAGCTAAACTAAAATAGCACAATATATAACATGATATAGTGACACTGTTTAAATGAAATATTGTGCACATTTACTCAAATCCCTCAGAGTTCACTATTCCAAATAAGTGTGTAAGTATACAATTGTAACATTCTTGGTTGAAACTAGAAACTGGAAAGTTTTGGTCACAGCCTCTGTGCCTTTGCTTATTGCAATAGCCTGGTTATCCCAGAAGGGCCAGTTTACCCAAAGCAACTTAACTGCACCAACCTTGTATTCAGAAATGAGCCGAATTAAGTGCAATAAGATTACTCCTAGGTAAATATATATGATAACAGCAGATGACCTTTCCTTACATATACCTAACCAATCATTAATATCAGGGGATACCTAACTCATTCCAGAATTACCAGTTGACATGGTGGGTCTTCTTGGTAGCAGCACACATCCTGCAGGAAAATAAAGTCTCTTGTTCAGTTCTGGAGGCAGAAAATTTGTTGCCTTTGAACATCTCCTGTAAATGCATCCATTCACTCAGGCTTTTCCTGCTTTGAAACTATGCTTTTCTATCTTACTGCTCCTTGATAGCTCTCTCATTGTTTTTATTATTATTGTATGTTTTCATAATTGTATTTTGAGTGTGACTTAAAATGTGCTCTTAATATTTTTATGAAAGCCACTTAGGATTTTGTCTTAACATGTAGTGCTATAGAAATGGTGCAAATAAATGAGATAAATAAGAAGAGACCACATGCTGAACACAAAAATGAAGAAAGAAGGCTCTAACAATGTATATTGGATTAACATTATAAGAATTTGAAAGTGCTTCTATCTGACTCATTCTTTTCTGATGATCTGCCAGAAAAGATTACTATACTAGAACAATTTCAGTTGTTCAGGTCTGTATACAGCAGTTTAAAAAATGGTAGGGACATATGACATAAGAATAGAACCTCTAAGAAAGCAACAATGGAATTAAATATATCTAATTGTAACATTAAATATTATAGGAAATAGATTATGTATGCTAAAATAGATGGGTCATATAATTAGCAGTGATGTCAAGAAGTACAGCAGGACCCCCATATCTGCTGACTTGGTTACCACATTTTCAGTTAACCATGGTTGACTTCAACCCAGAAGAGAAGTTGTAAAGTGTCATAAAGTGCCAAAGGAAGTCTTAAAGTGCTGAGGTAAGAATGAATGAAATTGGGAAAAGACAATGCATATTTGAGTTTATTTTGTAGCTCAATACTCAATGCCCACGGGCACCACTTGCTATTGGATAGTGTATTGTATAGTGTTTGCTGTTATCTGAGGTTTCAGGCATTTGCTCTGGCGCTTGGAACTAATCCATGCAGATATGGGGATCCTGCTGTAATTGGAATTACTGCACATAACAATGGTAGTCATGGGTATGCTCTTAACTGCATTTCTAAATTCCATACTGTTTGTGTTCTATCACATGTTTTGCCATAGTAATGTAAATCAGTGAAATTTAAGGTCTAATGATGTGGTTCTCTAAAACATATTGCCGTGATCTAGAAGCTTACCAGATTATCACAGACAAATAGGGCCCCAAGTGTTAACTACATATTTAAAAAACAAACACCCACCCTAAACTTTTTTTTCTTTTTTTGTTCTTCCACTGATAACTGGAATCTTGCTTGTCATATTTCTCTATTATGTTTTACTAATGAATGTTCCCAGCTTCACATGGGTTGACACGGATCAACAATTCAAATAGCAACAACTTCAAATAAAATGACATAGCTGTCTGTGTTGGAAAAAGTATGCAAAGCTCATCTCAATGAAGCTACTGCCATGGTCTATTTACTAGATTCCTGTGAGGGGAACTACCCCACAGTAGCTGGGAAAGGGCAGCCATATAACACTAGCCTTGGGAATATGCCCACTTGGCTTCAGACACTATCAACTGTCAAGCTATGTGCCAGTTAGGAAAGTCTTCCACCTAGTGACTGCAGATAATACTGCAGGCTTCAAACAGATGAACATATTTAAATTAATTAATGCATTTTAACAACAAAATAACCCAAAGGTGGAATTTACAAGTATGTGTACCAAATTTCAGGTGTTTAGGTTTCATAGTTTTGGAGCTGTGCTGCTGACCAATACTCTTTTAGACTTACATAGATGGATAATACTACTCATTCTACTTCTGAATTAATAGCATGTGTCATATCTCTCCTACAGCTCCCAAATACACACATGCCTGCCCTCTGATCCTCATGTGAACAGATAAAGGATACATTTAAGCATATCTAGCATCACTAGGCAAGCATTCAGCAAAATGATAGGAGTCTTTCTGAGCTATACCATTTCACCCTGCAGGTAAAATTTCTGGGGTAGTACACACAGCAGATATGTTTACATGCTAGAAAATGCTGCCGTGTTATTTGATTCTGAGAAATTACTGTTAAATATGTTATGTAATATTGCTGAATATGGAGAGTAGACACTGAAATAAATAAAACTTGTTTCAGGAATAATGTGCAATTTTTATTATTCTTATTCTCGCTAGTATTTATTTGCTATTCAGATTAAGGTCTGTAATATTGCAAAGTTCGTAACTTTGAGTTATAATGATACATTTGTGTGTACTTTACTAATACACAGAGATTTTTATCACATCTTCCAGATGACAGCCAGTGATACTTAACAATGTAAGAACAGCCATGCTGGATCAGGCCAGTAGTCCATCCAGTCCAGCACTCAGTTCACAGAGTGGCAAAACAGCTATACCTAGGATTCCTCAAGCAGGATGGGTACAAGACCTCCAGCTGGTCAAGATCCTTACAACTGGTGTATGTAGGCATGATGAGCAAATGCAGAGTATGCCCTCTCTGTGACAGCACATAGACAGCAAGGCTAGTAGCCACTGATAACCTCCTCCTTTATGAAAAGTTGGTTGCAGACAAAATAAAAAAATCTTGTTGAACCTTAAAGATTAACACATTTATTCTGGCATAAATGATAAATAGGTATCTTTTCTGTATGGCATTTTGCAAAGTATATACACACAATGAACTATTTGGAAGTTGATTTAACATCCCAAAACTAAAAGAACAGCCACAGTACTGGCATGAACCATTTTAGCAATGACATCAATCCCAGTAATTGGCAGTAAGATACAAGCAGGATAAGAACGATGATATACAATGTGAAAACTGGCCTGGTTTCTCCACATTCAAAATCGTGAGTTCCATTCTAAGAAAAGCATAGGCATGTAAGAGGTCAGGCATTGTAGAAAGTATCGAATTTCCGGTGTAACAGTTCACTGCGGTAAGAAATATTTTTCCCTACCCTTTTGGCACAAGCTCTGAATCCTCCAGACTAGCCTATTACGGTTAAGCCTTAATTCATAACTGGTAGAAATTCTCCAGACAGTAAACCTTCAGGACAGGGACCGGACTTTCTGTATTTTGTACAGTGCCGTGCATGGACATAGAACATGAAAATAACAATCGCTTTCTTAGTTAGCACTTCCAGTTTGAAATTGAACTCGATTTTTTCTCCAACCATCACTGCAAATCGTGAAGGCTTTGAACCACAGAAATCAACACCCAAACGCGTCGCCCTTTAGCCCGTACAGGGGAAATCGTAACCTGAAGAGCTTCTCCATTTTTGCCGGAAGTTCGGCCTGTTTGTCTCTTGCCTCTCTATGGTGGAAGTCGAGGCAAGTCGCTTGATGAAAACGGCATTTCCTGTCGACGATTGTGCGAACGTGAGTGTTTCGTTTGGGCGCAACATGCCGAAGTGAGTAAATCGACAAATGATGAGATAGAAAGCGCTGGGTTCCTAGTGGATAAAATAGGATAGGGGTGAGCGGGTAGGCAGGCGGGGTGCGGATTGGGTGGGTCAGAAAAGACCACACAAAAGGAAGGGATACGGGAGGGTTGTTTCTGTATTGCTAAAGAGTTCTCTTTGGAATGCTTTCTGGTTTTTACAGCTGCATTCCTCTCATAGGTTTGCAAGTAACTTCTCCGATGGTGACTTGTATTATCTGGGGAAGTTATTGTCGGTATTGGGTTTCTAGTACTTTATCGCAAGCCAAGCACTCTCCCTACCCTAGCTTTTCAAGTAGTCTTTAAAACAGGGACCCTATGTATTCTTTCTTGTGAGCAAGGCCCTTACAAGAACGTAGGATTTGTTTGCCTTAATTACTCACATCATTATTGTTTTCGGGTTTAAGGAGAATCCCAGCAAAGTGTCCAATATAATCTTTCCTCAGCCTATTTAATTCTCTACAGTATTGCAGAAAAATACTGTGTCGGTGGCATTGTGGGTAATTTAAATGATCGGTGATTTCCAAGCCCATCTACACTACCTAATGATGTCAGATCCACACTGACAGAACTGACAGAAGTATAATCTTATTTGGTGCATTTTCCTCGCTTCCAGCATTAAGAGTGGGAATCATTTCCCAGTCTTAATGCTTGAGATGGGATCTGCATTGGTATCAGCATATTGCTATTGATGGAAGCTATACCTGAATACAGACATGTGAATAAATATGCTTGATGTAAAAAATAATGGCATTGTATATGACAAGTGCATCTTTAATATTTTTTCTAGGGAAAATGTATGTGAACAAGCTGCATACTGCAAAAGCTACCTTACTAGTCTGAAAAGCATGTTAGGTTGCAATCCTATGCAAGTTTAGGCAAAAAAGGCCTGCAACTTCCAACATGACCCAGTCAGAATAGATTTTTTTTTTTTCTGTTTAAACTTGCTTAGAATTATACCTTTAAATCTTTTTATAACTCTTTAAGTGTTAAGCAAGCTCATTACTCATACATCTAATGCATGTTTATCTCTCATTCTAGGTTTTATTGTGATTACTGTGATACTTACCTAACTCATGACTCTGTAAGTTTTACAAAATTACAATGTGACTATTATAATAGTTCTTTCCTGTGAACTATTAGTCGTTGATACATTTCTGAGATTTGCATATTCATTACTTGACTTTTGAGGTAAAATGTCTTAAAAAGCAATTGAGTGATGAATTTGCATAGCTCAGATGCTCGATTTCACTACCATTTGAACAGCGAGACAGATGGAACTAGAAGTTAAATGTGTATATATGCAAGATCAAGAACATAACCTGAAAAAGATTTGTGAAAACACTTTGGAAAAATATTGAGCAGTTAATAGTTAATATACTTGATATTTTTCACGGTTGTTTCATGTTTAATATTTTTTTCATGTTTTCAATATTTTTCATGTTTAATACTTCCCACAGCTATTTTTGAAAAAATACAAAGTTAAAATATTTGTTGATCATGAGTACAAGCTAGTACTACTGCTGTAATTACTCTCGTTCAGCTGCACCAGCAGCAGTGAACAATAGTATAATGGGAGGTTAGTGGCTTCTAAAGTAATCCCAGAAACTAGCCAAAGCATCTTTTTTCTGGAACAGGACACATCAACAGAGTTTTCCTCTGCAAATTCTATCAACTTGCAAGATTTTTGGCTTGTTGCTGGTTGATTTAGAAACCACTTGGTTTGTACTAATTGTACCAATGGCTGATCCTGCTGGCATGCAGGCACAGTTAACGGTTTCCCCATGATTCCTTACCTGAGAACATCAGTGATATGAACAAGATTCTTTAAACTACATTTGTATTCATACTTATTCAAAAGCAAGTCTATTTGTCTTTAAGGGGCCTATTCCCTGGTAAATATATATGATTGCAGCCCTTTGTATATATTAAAGGTATATTTTGGGCTTACAGGCATGGTTAGTGGTTTGGAGAGTGATGGTTCTTTGTCTTGTAGCCCTCTGTGAGAAAAACCCATTGCAGTGGCAGGAAGCACAAAGAAAATGTGAAAGACTACTATCAAAAATGGATGGAAGAACAAGCACAGAGCCTGATTGATAAAACAAGTAAGTCATATCAGTGCAGTGACTGTAGCATGTAGAATCTTTATTCATCTTAGTTCTTTTGCATGTGGTTAATAAAAGTACATAGTTATTTAGGAAACCAGTTCAGCCCCATTTTATAGCACATCTGCAGCTGAAACTATGTTTTTATTAGCTTTAATGAATTTGAAAGTTGTCAGTTTTAAGGACCAACTGGTTCCACAAGGCAGATCATGCAGGTAATAAATAGTGATTTCCATTATGGAAATTGTGCAATTGATGTCTGACATTATTGCAAGTGAAGCTTCAACAAAAGCAGGGTTTTTAAACTATGCTCAATACAGATTCAATCATATTTAGGCTTGTTTCTGACCAAACAATTGAAAAGCCATTCCTTTTAAAGCTATTCCAGGCTTATGTATGTATGTATTTATTGTATTTGTATGCAGCCACATAGCACAAGGGCTTTCTGGGCAGTGTACAAAAAACAAACAACTATAATAAAATAAAACAATACCATCTAAAATACATAAAATTCAACTAGTACAAAGTGCAAAAACAGGAGGATAATATAAAACAATATAAACGATTGTCCATCATGTAGAGATGTTTTTGTCAAAATTTACATTCAGATATTTTCCTGTTGTACAGGAAACTCTATAACTGACAGAACAATCCTCTACAAATTTCCTCAGATATAAATGTCATTGAGTTCAATAGGACTTATTCTCAAGTACTTCTATCAAACTTGGGACTCTTTTTATAATTGGCTAGAGAAATGGGACTTCACATAGATTTAAATATGTTTTTAAGTTTTTAACTTTGGTTTCATCTAGCTATTGCTTCAGATGAGCTTACAACCCAGTCCTGTGCATGCTTACCTAAAAGAAAATTTAGAAACATAGAAACAGAGCGAGGCAGAAGGGGTCTCCTGGGCCATCTAGTCTGACCCCCGGCTCCAGCAAGCTCCTCTCATGACTTGCCCATCATGTCCAGCCTATCTTTGAACACTCTCACTGATGGGGCCTAAACGACCTCTCGTGGAAGCCCATTCCACACCCTCGGGATCCTAACTGTCAGGAAGTGCTTCCTGGCATCTAAATGGAACCTTTGTTCCCTGAGCTTTGCTCCGTTGGAGCCTGTCCTGCCTTCCTCTGCAGCGGAGAACAGGTCTCTACCCATCTCCATGTGACATCCCCTCACATACCTGTATGTCGCCAACATATCCCCTCTGAGTCTCCTCCAGGCTGAAGAGACCCAGATCCCTCAGTCTCGCCTCATACCCATCCCCTGCAAACCGGCCACCAAACTTGTGGCCCTATGCTGCACTGACTCTAACCTGGCTATATCCTTTCTGTAATGAGGGGCCCAAAACTGAGCACAATACTCCAGTTGTGGGCACACCAGACTCATATAGAGTGGTAGTAATACCTCTCTTGAGCTAGAAGCCACACATCTGGCTATGCAACCAAGGGTGGTGTTCGCCTTCTTAACCACCCCATCTCACTGCTGACTCATGTTTAGCCTGCAGTCAACCAGTACCCTGAGGACCCTTTCACAAGTGCTGCTCTCCAGCCACTTGTCACCTAACCTGTACATATGACACCTATTCCTATGCCCCAAGTGCAAGACCTTGCACTTATCTACATTGAACGCCATCCTGTTATCTCCTGCCCACTTTCATAGTCTGTCCAGATCCTTTTGGATCTGGAGTACCTGCTCCTCAGTTGTGGCCACTGCTCCAGTTTTAGTATCATCTGCGAATTTGATCAGCAGACTGTTCACCCCTTCTTCCATGTCATTGATAAAAAGATTAAACAGGATCAGCCCCAGGGCAGAGCTCTGGGAGACCCCGCTTGTCACTGGCCGCCATCCCGACAATTCCTCACCAATGGTTACCCTCTGCTTTCGGTCAGTCAACCATGTCCTAATCCACCGGACAGTGCTTTGGTGTATCCCAAAACTCCTCAGTTTCTCCACCAGGATATCATGGGGCACTTTGTCAAAGGCCTTGCTGAAATCCAGGTAAACCACATCCACTGCATCCCCTCCATCTAGCCATCTCGAAACCTTGTAATAGAATTCCACAAGGTTTGTCTGGCAGGACCTGTTTTTGCAGAAGCCATGTTGTGTGGCTGCCAGCCTCCCTTCCCTATCTAGCATCGCTAGATCTCTCTCTATTATGAGCCTTTCCATTGTTTTTCCTACAATGGACGTAAGGCGAACAGGTCTGTAATTCCCCATGTCCCTTCTACTACCCTTTGGGGAGAACACAAATAGTCATTTAGCATCTGTGCCTGTTCCCTCATATCAGTCACTGGATCTCCTGCCTCCTTATTTAGCGGTCCCACCACTTGTCTCCCTTTCCTCTTCCTATTTACATGCTGAAAGAAGCCCTTTTTGTTGCTCTTGATATTCTTGGCAAATCTCAGCTCGTAATCAGCCTTAGCCTTGCGAAGAATCCTTCTGCAACAGGCCTCCTCCTCCCGGTATACCCTTTTGTCTATTTCCCTCAGTACCCATTTCCTACGGAGGTTTCTCTTTCGTCTAATCCCTCTAACCACCTCCTTTTGCATCCATGGTGGTGCTCTCCTCCACCTCCCCACCTTACTAACTAGAGGTATCGTCAAGGCTTGCTCCTCCAAAACTTCCCTTTTGAGTGCCATCCACCCCTCCTCAACTCACTTACCTTCCAGTAACCTATCCCAAGAGACTTTCCCCAGTCTGGCCTTCAGTTGGCCAAAGTTGGCCCTCTTGAAGTCCCAGCTTCTAGTGCTCGACCTGCTGCACATCCCCAGTCCCCTGATCTCAAAGCAAAGGGTGGAGTGATCACTCGTATCCAGAGGTCCCTTAATCTGTACTTCATCTATCAGCTCCTCTTTATTGGTCAAGACCAAGTCAAGGATGTTTCCCCCCTGACCTTGTCGCCTCTCGGACCTTCTGTGAAAAACCCTCCCTCCATAGCCTCTAGGAAATGACGTGACCTGGCTGTCACCGCCGAGTGAGTCTCCCAACTAATATCCAGGAAATTGAAATCTCCCATAATTACTGTGTGTCTCCCCTGAGATATCCTTAGAATCTGGCCTGTCAAGACATCATCCAGGGTCTCAAGTTGACCTGGAAGGCGATAACATAACCCCACTGTCAGGCCCCTTTCCCTGTCAAAACCCCTAAGTTTCACCCAGACTGCTTCTGCCGAATCCCCTTCTGTGCTGCATTCTATCTTCATTGAACTGGGACTTTCTTATAGTGGACCTGTATAAGATTGCACAATGAATTTTGCAAAGTTCCTTAGAAGAATCTGGACTAACCAAAATGTGCTTGCTTGTTCAGTATTGCTTTCTCACTTTTATGCATGGGCAGCTAAAACTGGTGAATCTTGCCTACTTGTGAGATTAGATGTGTTGCCTAGAATAAAATCCAAACATTTGCAGAGCAGAAGAGACTATATGACTAGACAGTTGTACTTGGAAAGTATGTATTAGATTTAAGACAATTAAAAGTTATGTAGAATCTTACAGTATCCATACTAATTAATCATATCTGATCTGTTTGTGTGCATTAATGTAGCGGCTGCATTTCAACAAGGCAAAATTCCACCTACTCCATTCTCTGCTCCACCTCCAGGGGGAGCTATGATACCACCACCACCAAATCTGCGTATGTATATCTATTGTTACTTTATATCTGATTAGTACAGGTGTGTGTGACACATGCTTTTACATATGTAACAGGAAAAGCTTATTGGGCAACCCTATCAGGTTGGCACCCACTCGACAGAAGCCTCTGATCCCAGAGACATCTGAGTATTCTATGCCCCATGGGCTGCTGGGGCAGGTAGGAGAAGTAATGGAGGCAATTTTTGCTGCTTTATCCTCCTTTTAAAAAATCTTCTAGATGGGCCTCTAAAGAAGTATGCTGTTGCGTCTTGGGCTGGAAGGACCATAGGATTTTGAGTATCTCCGATTCTCCCCTCCCTGCCTTCTAGAATGCTCTCTCTTTAACTTTTCTGAATTTATCTAAGGGTGCTTTTGTAGCATTGGAAAGCAGGCATCACTGTTCTTTCAGCAGTGCCTGGAAGGGGGCAGAGAGAGAAATTAGATCCTGAAGCCCTGCTCCTGAAGGTATAGCAGTATCCACTAGCAGAGGCAATCTAAAACCCCTGTGCTTCCTGAGATGTTCTCCAGGAAATTGCAATCTTAGTGGCTTTCTTTTGGGGTAGAGATTCAACAGATTTGATAGCAGCCATTTATTAATTTAGAAGACCATAACATCCTTTCCAGTAAGGACCTTGCTTATAACTGGCTCGAATCATGGTAAATAGTCCTGTAGCTTAGGAACTAAAGGGATGCTGTATGGTCAAGAACTAGTAAAACTAATGGTGGGGGGGAATCCTTTTGGCAGTCTTTAACAAACTAAAATAAAATGTTATAAGTTGAAATCTTGGGTTGATATACACACATTTTGACATTTTTTACTATTATTGCTACACTTTAGCTGGTCCTCCAAGGCCTGGTATGATGCCAGCACCCCATATGGGTGGACCACCAATGATGCCAATGATGGGGCCTCCTCCTCCAGGAATGATGCCAGTTGGACCTGGTAAGTTCTAGAGTACATAAATACTTGTACATTCTTTGTACTTTGAAGATCTATGTGTGCAATGCCCTATATTACAGCTTTAGCTCCCATATATATGTTCTCGATCAAAATATTTATTGCCCGGGTATTCAGCTATTTCTCCATTGGTTCAATTAATTCTTCCCCATAAATAATTATCATTGATTTAAATTTTGATTCTACTCATTTCCATAAAATTTCATGTGTATGTATAGATATAGATGGTATGAAATCACCCCCTTCTGTTTCTAATAAAGTTGGTAACTGAGATGTTGGAATAAATAATAAATAATGAGAGTTACTTATGTTTACTTATTTTTACCAAGTCCATTATGTTTCCATGGGCCATGTCTTTTGCCCCAGTATCTGTGTTCACACCCACTTGGCGCTGACCTTTCTGACTTTGGAAGTCTTGCTTCCGTATTACAGCCAATTACTGGAGCCATGTCTACCCTCTGGCAGGACTCTATTAAAAAATAGTTGATGACATCTGTCAGTAGACCAAAACTTCTATTGGTCAAATCAAGGGAAGTTTTGGGGAACTGTTATAGGTTGGGAATGCTAGTAGATCTTTCCAGGAAAAAAATGGAGTGGCCAAGTCCTGAAAGGCTAGATCAGGAAAGTTTAGGTATTCAAGGACCAGAGAGGAAACATAGATTTTTTTTCTGGCATCATTAGTCTGCAAGCAGATTTATTTTGGATGTATGGCTCTCTCTGCTCTAAACTGTCAGGAGTCTTGATACAATTATCACATTTTTAATGAGGGAAACAATAGTAGACTAAAAAGTACATTGCGTATAATTGTATTCCTTTTCTCAATGTGTCCCATAACCTCCCCAAATGCTTTTAGTATCCCTGGCCTTGCTTTATTATAATGGTAAATGAACTAGTCTGGATGAACCTTGAAAAGAACCAGTCAACCTGAAGGCTGCTTCTTGATCTAAAAAGGCAGTCATACTTATTCTTAAGGTGGTAGACTGGGACTCAGGAGATCCAGGCTCTAGTCTTCACTCAGCTGTGAAACTCACTGGGTAACTTTGGGCGGGCCACTGACCTAACCTACTTCACAGGATTGTTACAATAAAATGGAAAAGAGGGGTGTGGTACAAGATGTCTTAGATTCCTTGCAGGAAAAAAGGCAGGATAGAAATTGGATATGTTCCTTACCCTATGACCAGTGGGTAGGCCAGACTCTTAGTGATTCTCTGAGTTAAGTAATTCTTATAAATGGTATCCCCTGAAAATTTATTCTTTTGAAGGGGAGTATCCTTGGGAAATGGACTGCAGGTGGCGCAGAGGTTTAAACCACTGTGCTGCTGGGCTGGTTGATTGAAAGGTCGCCGGTTCGAATCTGCACAACGGGGTGAATTCCCATTGCTCTGTCCCAGCTCCTGCCAACCTTGCAGTTCAAAAGCATGCAAATGCAAGTAGATAAAAAGGTACCACTTCGGTGGGCAGGTAACAGCGTTCTGTGCACTTCAATGTTTAGTCATGCCGGCCATGTGACCACGGAGACTGTCTGCGGACAAATGCTGGCTCCCTCGGCCAGGAAACGGAGATGAGCACCGCCCCCTAGAGTCAGACATGACTGAACGTAACATCAAGGGGAAACCTTTACCTTTACCTTTTATCCTTGGGAATGGTGGGGAGAGATGGAGGGAAGAAGTATCTGAAATTGCACCATCTCCCTTCTGTAACTGGAAGGGTAGTTGTTGATGTTGCAATGACAAAACAGAGCGAAACTGAGGTTTTCCACGTAACAACGTCTGTAAAGCTTCTTTAGAAACTTTTTGACTGTCAAGGTTTACTTTTTCTGCAGTGAAAATAAAGAAACTTTTCCACAGAAGTTTAACATCAAAATTTTGATAGGAAGTTATATATTTTCTAGAAATTGTTAATTTTGTATGCTTTGTTTACTAAAGCTCCAGGAATGAGACCACCCATGGGGGGACATATGCCAATGATGCCAGGGCCACCAATGATGAGACCTCCATCAAGACCCATGATGGTGCCAACGAGACCAGGAATGGCTCGTCCAGACAGATAAAGTGGAAGTGGAGCCACCATTCCAACTTCATTTTATGTATGCCCTTTTATGACAGAGAGAGCCCGAAGGAACGCATTGCCACAGACACCAACAAACCTGTTGTGTTTTCGGTTTACAAGCTTAAAATGGTGGAGAGGAGGAATATTGGACTAATGCTTTGTATCATTTCTCAAATACCTTTTTATTGTGCATTGTTAGAATAAAATATTGATACTTATTAGACATAAGTTCTGTGTGTGTTTTATACCATGTACTTGGCACAATAGGACACAGCCTGAGGATTGCATTCACAGTCACCCCCTGCACATCTTCTGTTCCTTCTCACTCTACTGGTGGTGCATGTTACTATTCCCTCCCATCTCAAGAGTTGCACGCTGCTTGTCCTATCACCCCAGTGCATTTTTCCCTAGTTTGTCATTATTACTCAGCTTCTGATTGTTCCAAGCCACTCTAATGCTCCCATCAGAGTGTTTCCAGCACTACCTCGCCTCTGGTACCTTTTTCCTTCTATAAGTTGTATCCAATTATGTCTGACCACCTGTGGAATAGATATTGATGGAAGATGGGTTTCCCCTTCCTTCTTCCTTTCCACCCCATACACACATGTTCCCCAAATCTACTCTAAAGGGTTCAGGGACAGTCAAGTAGATTTAGGAGATATGTGCTAGGGAGAGAAGTCTTATTGCATGAGTTGCAGTGCTCTTACATCCTGCTGGATGTACCCCTATGTTTGTGGCCAGGACAGAAAAAAAGGCAAGATTAAGGCTACAATTCCATACATACTTATTCAAGAGTAAGTCTCATTTAATTAAATGAGGTCTACTGAGCATAAGTCTTCCAGCAACAATGATACTACCAGGGAGCTGTACTTTTGATTGATGGAAGTGAGCCCTAAGCATAATTGACCATTCGTCCTATAGTGAATAGAATAACAGTTAATCTTTTATATTCCTTATAAATCCAGTATAAATATGTTAATTTACTGTTGAATTTCCACTACTGATGCATTCAGAAAAGTTTTATGCTATAGGATGAAACATGCATTGGAAATGTGAATTTTTAAAATCATTTTGGAAAAGTTTAAATACTTTATATGGTGAACTTCAGCGTTGTTAAGCCCATATGGCAGCACAAGAGCAAATTTCATAACATGCAATCACTTATTTATTAAATCTATATCCTACCTTTCAAGGGAAATACTCATAAGCAAATGATAATACAGTTAGCAGGAGTTAAATGATCAAGCCATTTTTTAAACCATTAGTAGCCTGTTTCTGCAACCTAAGAGGATTCATTTCTGGAGACTCTTCCATCTTGCAACTTGGCTGGAGTGCTGACTGCTTGAAAAATTAAAGGTCACTGCAATCTGGTTTGAGGTGGAAGTTTTGTTACTGCATAGCAGCTCCTGACTCTGAAACAGATTGTGTTGTCACTACACATGTGTCTCCATGGACAAAAGAAGTTAACAGGGCTACTGAGTAAGCAAATTTGAACAGCATGAAGATTCCTTGATTAGAGACATGTGATTACTTGTTTTTAGCGTGGAGTCTTACATCATATTAGTGTGAATAATGGGTATCCTATAGCTTCTCCAAACTAGCATGTGATTTGCCTTAAAATTAGTCATGTTTGCTTTCTCTAATCATTGGTGTGTGGTCAGAAATGTAACCTTCAGTGTTTCCTAAAGGATTCTTACCAAGCTTGCTTAATTTGAAATGCAACTGACAGTTACTTGTGTAAGAAAATTAGCAGAACCTGGTCTGGTAGTTCCCTCTCTCAATGAATTAAGGCAGTGTAGTTGTATAGGACTGAAGTGTGGGGCTTTGACCTATTTGGCCTACCATGTATGTGCAAACAACTGACTGAAATTTCCCCCTTCTGATTAATAGCTATGATTTTAACCAAAAGAAGAGACTATCCAGGCAAAAGCTGTAACACTGTGAAGTCTTTAAAAGCATCCGCAGCATTTGTATGTTTATCTCAATAAACTTTTTAGCATATTATGAATAAACAGCCTATAACAACATGGTATTGCAGTTAGAGAAACCAAAATGGGTCAAAAATAAACAAGTCTTCTAGATATCTGTCTGGTCATCTAAGGATAATACAATAACTACTAGTGATGGCTCCAGAATCAGATGCCATCTGCCTTTAGTAGCTGGAGACAATAGCAGGAAGGATAAGTGTCCTTGCCCACTATGGGAAAGAGGATGCTGGACAGGATAGGCCTTTGATCTAGGCCAGCAGGACATTTCTTATGGGGTGAGTAATAGTTGTTAGGACTGGATGAAAAATTTTCTCAGTAATTGGTCTCTGTTACTTAGAGGTATAAAATTTCTGATGACTAATTATAATCTGTAACCCTCATAAGGACATGAAAAGGTAATTACTACCTGTTGCAATTAAGGACATCCTGTGTAATAGTGTACAAATCCATGGTCATTACTAATCAATTTTCTGTTGTGTGGAGACTCTGTTTATTCATGTTCAGCTCTTTGAGAGGTTCATATGAATAGTACACATGGGAACTGCCACAAAATCTTCAGGGTACTGAACTATAAACCTATTCAGGGTGCATGCCAGCCAGCCATACTCCCTATCGTCCTATCTCCCACATTTTTTCTTTTCCCCAACAATGGTGACCTGTGACTTCTGGGTGCCCCCCCGCGCACACACACTAAAGTCTTTCTTAAGTTTCCTCATATTTGTGCAAACTTCAAGGTTTGCTGAAACCTTCCTCTTTTTTGTGTATAGTGTCATTTGGCTGCATGAAGACCAGCATATGAAGAGTGTTTGCTGTTCATATGTAGCACGTCTTCAGACTTCCAGCATCTACTTTGTTCACTTCAAGCTGCATGGATGGTAGTTAGGTGCTAAACAGTGACTCACACCATAAATACATCTAACAGCATGAAGTAAAAAGGTGTCTCTGAACTCATAGCATGATGCAGGCAGGGAGGGATAGGAGTGACCTACAACCTTTTTTTAACATCTTGCCTGATGAAGAGTTCTCAAAAACTTGCACATTTTTGTGACTTTTGAATTAGTCTAATAAAGGTATGAAACTAATATGGATTTTGAAAGTTTTACACCCAAGACAGCTGGCTTTGTTTTTTGTGTGATTTGGACAATGCAGAATTTAGCTATTCAGCAGTGGGACCCTACACTGGTGAAAGAGGATTTTATATTGTGTGAAGTTGGGGCTCAATAGGGTAAAGCTATTACAGCCTTGTTAAGGATTTTTTTAAAAATCAGATTGGATAGTGTCTCTTTCCAGACCCTCACCATTCTGGTCACTTCTCTGCCTGCTCCAGTTTGTCCATGTCCTCCTTCAAATGTGTGGTGTCAAGTATAGGTATCATTGGACAGCTGCCAAAGGCCCATACCTTTGTGGGGAAGAACCACCTGGACTATCATTCTTTCTCATTGCAAACACTTATTCATTTGTCTCTGGTTTCTGGCTCAGACAAGGCTAGTGAGAAGAATCAGAAAATGTCACTAGCTACAAGTCTCTGCCAGTCAAGCAAGCAAGTGGGTTGGGGGATCAGAAGGGACGAGAAGCAAAAGCAGCAGGGGACATTGTCTGTGAGAAGATAGCTTCACTGAGGTGGTCTTCCCATGGGTCCTCAAAAGGCTGCAGCGGATACTGGAGGTGCCCATATATCTTCTTGATCTGCACAGAGTCCTTTCAAAATCCAGCCTCCTCTTTAGTCGGCGACTAATTAATTTTTTTTAAAATGCCAACGTTCCTCAAGCTGCACTAGGCAGAAATGGCCACTGCTTGGGTGACAACCGGGCTAGAAGGTTGCTGCTCGGGCTATGAGCCAACAGACGGCGCTGTCACATCGCCTTGTTCGCCCCGCCTCTCTCCTCCGAGGGCGGGGCGCGAGGTGGCTTGGCCGGACTTGGCCGCGGTGGTGGCCGGGATCCTGGCGGAGTTAGCGGCCGGCTCACTGAGGGAGAAGACGGGGCTGGCGATGGCGGGAGGCGGCAGGAGCTGCGCGAGCCCCGGCGCCCGAAGCAGGGTATGATGGGGCGTTTGGGGTGTTAGAGGACTCTCGTCCTGTCCCCGGCCCGGTATGGCTGGCCTCATCAAGAAGCAGATTCTGAAGCACCTGTCCAGGTGAGCGTCGCCCGAGGCCGCCGGCGTGGCGACCCCCGAAGTGCGCGGGCAGTGGGGGAGACCAGTCGGCCGCGGGCGGGCGGGCGGGCGGGCGGCAGGCGGGGGGGGACGGGCAGGACGCAGGCTCTGAGAAAGCAAGAAGGGCGAGAGGAGGAGGAGAAGGAGCTTCATGTGACCCCCCCCTTCCGTAAAACGTTCTTTATCCCTTGTGTGCTTCATCTCCCCCCTCCCCCCACTCCAGTTGTTGTTTATTTCTCTTGCCTTGTGTGGCATTCGGTCCTCCTCCTCCTCCTCCTCCTCTGCTGGCTTTCGACCTCCTCCCTCGCTAACCTTATCCTCCTTTAGGACTAAGAGAAATTGTGCTGTTAGTATCAACATTTAATCCTATAGTTCTAATTATCATCATCATATTTTCTCATTGTATTATATTATGCTGGCATATAATCTCTGCTCTAGGGAAGATTAATATTGACATGGACTAACTGAAGGCTGAATATTTTTCCTTACCTGTCAATTAAAGAAAAGGGCCTGAGGTTGCTGGTTTTATGATCTGTGCAGAAGCTTCCATCTCTTTGGCTTGTTTGTTTAGTCCTCCTACTAATGTTTGGCAGCTTTTAAACTCTTGAAAGATGTTTTGCCACTTTGGTGTTTTCTTTGAACTTGAAGAAATTGCTATGGGGGTAGTTACTGTTTTTGAGTATCAAGAGGGCAGGATTGTGGGCAGTTATCAATAAAGAGAGAAATGCTTGCATCTAACATCCTAATCTGATAACTGGAAAAAAATGCCAGGAACTTGAGAAAATCGTATGTTAGGATGACCAGTCAACATACTATATTTTTTAAAGCATAAAGTTGAGGGACTAGGATTCCCTAGTTTTGAGCCTTCTGTGCAAAATTCACTTTTAGTGCACAATTTTCACACCACTTGTTAGTAAGTTGCTGATATGTCTCGATGTTGCTAATGTTGGTTTGGAAAACATAGTATGAAGGTCATGGATGCAAAATACAATTTACTAACTTCATTTGGGAAGCAGAAAGCCCCCATATGGATAAAAGTCATTTTATGCTTATAAGGTTAACTGAAAAGCTGAAATCTAGAAGGTGAAACAACTTTTGGTCAAGGTGAGGGTTCTTTTTTAATGTGAACTGTTGAAAATTGCCCAAGTCATATTATTTTCTCTCAGTACAATCCTCTAATACCCAATAGCATGGTATCCAGCTTGCACATGGAGGGCAATGGAGCACCTTGCTGCAAGGTAACAGCTGTGCTGCTGGTTTTCCTCCATTCCTTGTCCTTATCCAGCTTGCAGGTACAGGAGAAAAAGAATTCAGATCAGTCAGGCAATGTATGACAGTTATATCCCACCTTTCCTTTAAGGAGCTCAAGGCGTGAGACATGGACTTTATTGTGCTTCACTCCTATTTCCTCACAACAAGTCTGCGAGGTAGGTTAGGTTGAGAAAGTGTGACAGTTCAAGGTCACCCAGTGAGCTTCATGGTTGTGGGAGGATCCGCCACAGGCCTAATCAGTCACTCTAAATATTATCTTACATTGGGTGGGTCTGCACCCAGTCATGTTGTCTTATTTTCTCTTCCTGCATGTACCAATTGTGATCTACCTAATTAGCATAATTACCCATGAGAAGCATAGGATGTCATGACATGTCTGCCTGGTGAGGGTGGCTGACTGGGATGATTTGCAAACTACCCTAAAACCCGCAGCTTGTTCTAGGGTTTCAAAATGGTTTATAAACCACTCCAGCTGTCCTCCCTCACCCGGTTTGGACATTATGACAAGTTATAACCAATGAGGGTGATTATGTTAAGTAGGCAGTTTGTAACTGGTACTTTCAGGAAGGAAAGCTGCCTAGGAAGGCCTCTGCAATTATAGGCGGCTTAATAAATATATGTAAATAAAGTAAACCACCATGGCTCATTTTCCCCCCATGATCATGCAAACTGATCAATGTGTGATCCTGTACTAGTGCGATACAGCATAGAAGCCCTTATCCAACTAATAATTTACATCAAAATTAAATTGGAAAATTGACAGGGTAGCATAGTTATGTTTGAATGGTATTAATTCCTGATTGTCCCTGACAGGCACTCCAGTTCATACTTTTAGTAAATGTCTGTGCTGCCTTTTAACCTTTAAAAGTGGCCATAAAGATAGTTTGCATAAGGTTGTTTAAAAATACAATAAAACAACCAAACTGCAAAAGAGCCAAGACAGAAAAAATTATAGGAAGGTGAATTATACAGCCATATTCCATATGACAGATGACATTTGCTGTGATTGTGCTAGCTGGAAGGTGAATTTCTTTTTTCCAACTACAGCATATTGCTGTTCAAATGCTGGGGATATATGCTATCCCTTTAGTGGAAGTATGTGAGTCAAATAAATAATAATGTCAACTGTACAACTGTTGCATTGAAGCATTGTTAAGATAAATTTATTATGAGAAAAAAATGTAGACTGGAAAGGCCTTTGGCACAGAACTTGAGCCATAATTTAAAGCATTAGCTCTTACCTGCTAAATCTGTTATTTAAAAGTGTTTTCTATGATTGATTTGGCATCTTGTAGAAGAACACATATGCCAGTGAATATATTCAGTGACTCACCACTGACTTGCTAAGAGTACTGCTGCTCCAGAAATTGCACAAACACAGGAGTGTAGTTCTGATAACTTAGGCATTTTGTTTCTCCGTCTGCTCCTGTTTTGCTAGAGAATGCAGGAAAATATATCAAAACTGTCACAATATATTAAAATAGCAGATAGATGTGCTAATCAAATCAGATTTTTAAACTTGTGCAAAAGGACATGATACTTCCTGCTAAAGGCTAAACAGTATGTATATTACATAATTTTTTTGTGAGTGCAGAATGTCAGATATGATATACAAAACTTACAGCAGAAGCTACAGATGTATTGCCTTTAGAACATAGTTAAGTCCTGTTTAGGGCAAAAGCGGGGAAGGGAAAGGAATAATATTGTTGATGGCAGAAAGAAGATTAGTAGATTGCAAAACATATATAATTATCACATTATTTGTTATCCAATAGCAATGTTCTTTTATATTAGGAATAGGGAATGTGTGACTTTCCAAGCATTGGCCTACAGCTCCCATCATACCCCACAATCAGTTATGCTGGTTTTGGCTGGTGGGAGTTGCAGTCCAAGACCATCTAGAGAGGCACACACGTTACCTTACCACTGGCTGATAGTGACCTGGTTTACACATTGCAATTTGTGGGTTGTCCAATTCCTGGATTGCTAGAGTAGAGCAGGAGCAAGCACAAGTGCTACTTGCCATACTTCTCATGGTTTTCTGCATTACATATGGCCTTGTAAATAACCCATGAATACGCCATCCCTAAGTTCTTGTCATAGCATACAAAACCAGAATTCTGGGTTGTTAGGGTTACATAACTCAGGATTTTAATCTAACAGCAAACCATGAATGATGATAGCCATGAAATGTGAATCGAGTCAATATCAATAAAATATTAAAATACAACAGGCAATACAGAGCAAGTAAATTTAGTGTGATTCAATACAGCCTTTGCAAAAATAAATTTAGAGGACTGATTCAGGAAGAGAGAGATACTAATGTTTCTTGGTAGGAACTTTCCAATGGAAGGTGCTAAGCCAAGCTGTGGAATTTAAAGATAAGGCAGAAATTTATTGAGGAAGCGTATTTGTGGATAGTTCCATGAAGAAAACCTGAGTGCGCAACATCAGCCAAGGTGGCAGAGCAGCAGAGGCACAGGCTGGGAGAGAGGGCTGAGTGGCCAGCGGACTGGCGAAGGCAAGGTAGGAGCTGGGCGGGGGAGCAGAGGGCCAGGAGCAGCGGAGAGGAAGGGGGTGGGGCCAGAGGGGCTAGAGCAGCCGGGAGGAAGCGAACAGGCGGGGCCACCGGCCTGAGGGACTGATAAGACCGCGCTCAGCCACTGCCACCCTTTTGGCTCTGGCCTCTTGGCAGAGCAGCAGAGCAGCAGAGGCACAGGCTGGGAGAGAGGGCTGAGTGGCCAGGGGACTGGCGAAGGCAAGGCAGGAGCTGGGCAGGGGAGCAGAGGGACAGGAGCAGCAGAGAGGAAGGGCGTCGTCCCTTGTCTGCGTCCCTTGTCTGCGTCCCTTGGCTGTGGCCCTGGCACCAATCTGGAGCTGGGAAACAGGTTCTCTCCACTTGGGGAGGCTGGGGCTGATGAGGCCTCAGGGGACCAGCAGGACCCCCAGCCTGGGACGTCAGGTGGCAAGGGGGCCACTGCAGGAGAGGTGAGGGCCAGGGCACAGCTGCCCACCAGCACCGGGAGGCCACGGCAGTGGGTGATTGTTGCTGGGGACTCCCTGCTGAGGGGCACTGAGGCGGCAGTGTGCCGCCCCAACCTGGAGACAAGGACAGAGTGGAGCGTCTTGTTCACTCCGGGGGTCACCAGCCGCTGGTGATCCATGTGGGCACAAACGATGTGGCCAGGCAGGGTGTGGTTGGGACCACCAGGGACTTTGAGGCCTTGGGGAAGAAACTCAGGCAGCTGAAGGCCCAAATGGCCTTCTCGTCAATCTTACATGTCTGAGGATTTGGGCCAGGAAGGTACAGGAGGGCCTCCGAGGTGAACGACTGACTTAAGGTGTGGTGCCAGAAGGAACGCTTCGGGTTCCTCGACCACAGCACTCGGTTTCTTGCCAATGGACTTCTGGCAAGGGATGGGTTACACCTTATGAGGATGGGGAAAAGGTCCTTTGGAGATGCTCTAGCGAGCTTCATCCGGAAGACTTTAAACTGAGCCGGGGGGGG
>NW_025335268.1:125370964-125474843 GCF_004798865.1 Varanus komodoensis
ATGTACACCAACGCTAGGAGCATGGGTAATAAGCAGGAAGAGCTTGAAGCACTCCTGGGAATAGGAGGGTATGATCTGGTGGGAATCACAGAAACTTGGTGGGATGAAAGGCAAGTCTGGAATGTGAACATAGAAGGGTATCACCTTTTTAGAAAGGACAGAAAGGGAAAGAGAGATGGGGCGTGGCTTTATACGTCAGGGAAGGGATAGGATGCAGTGAGATAGAATGCAGCACAGATGCGGATTCGGTAGAGGCAGTCTGGGTGAAACTTAGGGGTTTTGACAGGGAAAGAGACCTGACAATGGGGGTTTGTTATCGCCCTCCAAATCAACTTGAGACCCTAGATGATGTCCTGACAGACCAGATTCTAAGGATATCTCAGGGGAGAGACACGATAATTATGGGAGATTTCAATCTCCTGGATATTAGTTGGGAGACTCACTTGGCGGTGACAGCCAGGTCACGTCGCTTCCTAGAAGCTATAGAGGGAGGGTTTTTCACACAGAGGGTCCGAGAGGCAACAAGGTTGGGAGGGGGGGGGAACATCCTTGACTTGGTCTTGACCAATAGGGAGGAGCTGATAGACGAAGTACAGATTAGGGGAACTCTGGATGCGAGTGATCACTCCATCCTTTGCTTTGAGATCAGGGGACTGGGGACATGCAACAGGTCGAGCACTAGAAGCTGGGACTTCAAGAGGGCCAACTTTGGCCAACTGAAGGCCAGACTGGGGAAAGTCTCCTGGGATAGGTTACTGGAAGGTGAGGAGGGGTGGCTATCACTCAAAAGGGAGGTTTTGGAGGCGCAAGCCTTGACGATACCTCTAGTCAGTAAGGTGGGGAGGCGGAAGAGAGCACCACCATGGATGCGAAAGTAGGTGGTTAAAGGGATTAGACGAAAGAGGAACCTCCGTAGGAAATGAGTACTGAGGGAAATAGACAAAAGGGTATACTGGGAGGAGGAGGCCTGTTGCAGAAGGATTCTTCGCAAGGCTAAGGCTGATTACGAGCTGAGAGTTGCCAAGAATATCAAGAGCAACAAAAAGGGCTTCTTTCAGCATGTAAATAGGAAGAGGAAGGGGAGACAAGTGGTGGGACCACTAAATAAGGAGGAAGGAGATCCAGTGACTGATATGAGGGAACTGGCACAGATGCTAAATGACTATTTTGCCTCTGTGTTCTCCCCAAAGCAGGACAGGGGATATCCGCATAGGAGATTAGATGAGGCTGGGGACTTTGGGGCACAGATTAGTCACCCCCCTTGAAGTCGAGGGGCTCCTCAGGGCATTGGACATTATGAAGGTGCCAGGCCCTGACAGGTTACACCCGAGAGTACTTAGAGAGTTGGCAGGGGTTCTCTCACGCCCACTGGCCTCCATTTTTGAGACCTCATGGAGAACAGGTGAAGCTGCCACACCACCCTCCAGAGGCCAGGACCACCGGCCCAGGACCCAGGACCCGGCTCCGGCCTGCCTGCCTGCCTGCCTGCCTGCCTGCCTGCCTCGCGCGGGTGAGAGGCGTGCCGGGACAGGGCGGAGCTCGGGGAGGGTCCTGTGACCCATAAAGCGCCAGCGGCGGCCCAGGAGAACCAGCGCACCGGACGGGGCCCACCTCCTTCCGCGCCGCCTGGACCATCGTGTCGCCGCTTTGCAGCGACGCCCCTGCGGCTGCCACGCCGCCCTCCAGAGGCCAGGACCACCGGCCCAGGACCCGGCTCCGGCCTGCCTCCCTCGTGCGGGTGAGAGGCGTGCCGGGACAGGGCGAAGCTCGGGGAGGGCCCTGCGACCCATAAAGTGCCGGTGGCCGGCCGGGGCCGGTGGCCAAAGGGCGGTCGCCGCCGTTTGGGAGCCGTTCGGGGGCTGAGTGGGGGGCTGGGCTGGCCAGGGGCTATGTTTTAATTGGTCCACCTGCTCTGTCGCTGTTGCTGCTGCCGCCGCCGGACTGGGGCGTACTGCTGAGCCGGGGGCCAGCTGACGCCGCTCCTGCAGCCATCGCTGGACCACCCTGGGCACGGAGGACGCCAGGGCCACCCTAGGCCCGCCGCTAATGATGCAGAGGAGGATGCCGTCATCTTCCCGCCTGATGGGTTTCCACGCCCCTCCCTGCTCCCCCCCACCGGTGCCGGCCTGGGGCAGGGCGGGCTTGGAGCTCCCTCCCCCTACGGACATTGGCTGCATTCTGCGGCTCAGTTTATCTTCTGGGCTGCGCTGCGCAGTCACTGCTGCTGCCGCTGCCACCAGACTGGGGCACATCGCAGAGGGAAGGGGGAGTTTTTTAATTGTTTTTATAATTTTATTGTATTTTAATCTGTTTTAATTTGTTTTTATGGAGTCGTCCCTGGCCATGTCGACTTTTGTGTTTCCTGGGGAGCGCGGGGGCGCCGCCATTGGGGTGGTCATGGGCAATGGATGTAATAGCGGTGGACCTTTGACAAAGTGCCCCATGATATCCTGGTGGAGAAACTGAGGAGTTTCGGGATACACCAAAGCACTGCCCGATGGATTAGGGCATGGTTGACTGACCGAAAGAATAGGGTAACCATTAGTGGGGAATCATCGGGATGGCAGCCAATGACAAGCAGGGTCCCCCAAGGCTCTGTCCTGGGACCGATCCTGTTTAATCTTTATATCAGTGACATGAAGAAGGGGTGAACAGTCTGCTGATCAAATTCACAGACGATACTAAAACTGGAGCAGTGGCCACAACTGAGGAGCAGGTACTCCAGATCCAAAAGGATCTGGACAGACTATGGAAGTGGGCAGGAGACAACAGGATGGCGTTCAATGTAGATAAGTGGAAGGTCTTGCACTTGGGGCAAAGGAATAGGTGTCATAAGTACAAGTTAGGTGACAAGTGGCTGGAGAGCAGCACTTGTGAAAGGGACCTCGGGGTGCTGGTTGACTGCTGGCTGAACATGAGTCAGCAGTGAGATGGGGTGGTTAAGAAGGCGAACACCACCCTTGGTTGCATAGCCAGAAGTGTGGCTTCTAGATTGAGAGAGGTATTACTACCACTCTATATGACTCTGGTGTGCCCACAACAGGAGTATTGTGTTCAATCTTGGAGCCCTCATTACAGGAAGGATACAGCCAGGTTGGAGTCAGTGCAGCCTAGTGCCACAAGGTTGGTGGCCGGTTTGCAGGGGATGGGGTATGAGGCGAGACTGAGGGAACTGGGTCTCTTCAGCCTGGAGAAGAGGAGACTCAGAGGGGATATGTTAGCGACATACAGGTATGTGAGGGGATGTCACATGGAGATGGGTAGAGACCTGTTCTCTGCTGCAGAGGAAGGCAGGACACGCTCCAATGGAGCAAAGCTCAGGGAGCCAAGGTTCCGTTTGGATGCCGGGAAGCACTTCCCGACAGTCAGGACCCCTAGGATGTGGAATGGACTTCCACGAAAGGTTGTTGAGGCCCCATCGGTGCGGGTGTTCAAGGATAGGCTGGACGTCCACATGGAGGGCATGTCGTGAGTGGAGCCGGCTGGTGCCAGAGGTCAGACTAGATGGCCCGGGAGACCCCTTCTGACTTGCTCTGTTTCTATGTTTCTAAGGTTTTTTTTCTGTTGTGGCATCATTGTCTTCCCAGCATAAGCTGAAAAGCGCAATAGTATCATATTTGATTTTCAAGAGCTGACCCTAGGACATTCTTTTCTGACTTCCAATTAAAATAGCTGTAATTTCTTCACTTAAACTTACAACTCTTGCATCCTGGATAGCAGATTGGGGACCAAAAGTCCATGATTTATAAATGAGGCTATCATCTGCCACCACCAGTGCATACATTCTGATAATGTGTAATTAATTATTGATTAATGTTAATTGTAATAATAATGACAACCTGTGGTTCTTGAATTGTGTGTTATTTTTATATGCAAACCTGGAATTACGGGTTTGTTAGTCTGAATAGTTATGACTAGACTTGAAAGAAATGTATTGTCTCTCAGAGGTAGAATGTTTGTGTATACCAGTTGCTGAGAAAGATGGGTAGGAGAGTCCTGTTGTACTCATGTCCTGTTTGTGGGCTTCCTGTGGGCAGGAATTGACAAAACAACCAGTTGTTTTCTCACTTGTCTGGTTGCTAGATCATAAGTTAAGTCTGGGTAAGGCAATAACCCATGGATTAATTAAACCATGGGCTGTAATTAATGGATACCAGGTCAGTAAGTTGATAAACTGCTTGTGTGTACATCCTCCTGTAGTACAGCCAGAGGTTGCCTGTACAATATACTTTGTGGCTCAAGAAAGCTACCCAAGAATTTTTCTCCATAAGTAGTTTTTTAGTTTACCTCTGATTAGTATCTGCCCCTTGGTGGGGCAATAGGAATAAGTAAAAAGAAAAAGCAGGATGTTTAGCAAAATATAGCAGCCATGTAGAAGCAAGGCAAGGTATTCAAACTGAGTTGCACACAGGAGGTGGTGCTTTATTACATAGTCTGAGGATAAAACTATGAGGTATGTGGAAATGTGAGTGTGTGAGTCCACCCCCGCTTGCTTTCCCTCTCAGTTGGCTACCACATGTGATAGCTCAGTGATACACTCATTTTTATTGCAAAAAGCAGTTGTCGGTCTTTAATGTTATGTGTTTTGTATATGGCCCAAATTTAGGAGGCAAAGCAGGAATTCAGGTAGAGGGAAGAAGGGGACTTAGGGATGAAAGTTCTCAGAAAGTCTCTGTAGATTCACCAGATTGGTGGTCCTGAGAATTTCTCATTAAATTGCTAGAAGGCCAGTTTGCATCTTGCCTTCATTGATTTGTGTTCACATAACAGAATAATTCACATGCAGTATTGGATGTCATTGAACTGCAGGCTGTTATTGAAATGTGGGTTGTTCTTTTATCTGACCCTAGCCATGGTAATAACCCATGGTTTGTTAATCGTGCATGACCCATGAAGTAAATCCATAGTTTATTGTTGGGCTGTGAACTATAGATTATTTGTGGTTAGGAAGTCATGCTTTATTATCATGTCTGGGCTGAGGCAACAAGATAACCCATGTTTTAACAATCTATGTTTCATTGGTAACCTGCACTCAGCCTTGAGTATGGATTGTTGAATTGTCTGAACTCTGCCACTATCATATTCAGAAATGCTAGATGCAATGTACCTAGGATGCTGCAGATGGTTGTGGTACCTTAATGTGCACTGTGAAACAGATGCATGTTCTAATGGGAGTTTATATTGTATATACACTGTTAATGTGGGAAGTGGCTTTGCTGTGAATGTGAATAAGAGAGAGAAATATATATTCCAGTTGATTGTAAGATAAAATTGCACAATGATTACAAAATCAGGTTTTTACAGGATTTTTTTCTGGCTTCTTCAATATTGAGAGCCTACTTTGAGAGTTGCTATAGAAACACAAACTACCACACTGATTTTTTTCTTTTGTATTTAATATGCAGGCTCCTGGGCCATTTCCTTCTGGATCTCTTTTGAATCTGTCTAGTTTTGTTTTTGTTCTGTTTGCTATTTGCATATGAAGAAACTCTTTTTCATTTGCTTCCTTATACCATACAATAGTTCATCTGCAAGGTTTTTGAGTTTGTGATGATTTACATACAATATTAGATTACTGGAGAAAAATAATATGGTTAGATTAACTATCTGGTTCTTGCAGTTGTAGTGTAACACTTCAGTGTATGAGTTGCTTATTGGGCTAGGGTTTCCCTGTAAAAGTTTTCTCTTAGGATTTACTTCCCCACTCTAGCTTGAAAAGTCTCTGAGATACAATGAACTAATTTCAACTGATACCGCGTGTGTGTGCGCGCGCACACGTGTGTGTGTGCGCGCGCGCGCACGAGAGAGAAAGAGAGAGAGAGAGAGAGAGAGAGAGACTTCTTGTATTGCAGTTTTTTGTCAAGTTTCTTGTGAAAATAAGGGCTACACATTCCTTAAAAACAGGTGTCTGTTCATTCATCTGATACAACATAGTTTTGTTTTTCAAAATGAATGTCACATTGTAGGGAAATCTTGAGAAACTTATTTTTGACTTAGCTCTTACTTACATCTACTTCTTTAGTCACTGTGTCCTGCTACTACTGTTTTTTTAAGATATTTAAAAATGCATCATTGCTGTGCGTGATGTTCAATAATTGAACAAAATAGGGCCTGTTTTATAATGGTATAAATTACTAAAATAATTTTTATACTTTTGAAACAAAAAAGTTTTCATTCCTTCTTTGTCTTCATGTACTTTGATGTAAGTTTTAATCTATTGCATTTGAGCAAAAAAGAAATTGAATCACTGTTTTAAAATTATAAAGTATTGTAGATGGGACCTCACCATAGCCTTTGATCAGAAATCAAGTGAGCTAAACCTGAAACAAAAACCAGTTTAGAGAAGTTTATTCAGTGAAACATAAGCAATTCTAAAAAAATCTTGGATGCCTTGAACCTAGAGTCTGATTTAACCTTAAACAAACAAACCCTGATATCCAGAATAAGTGGTTTAAGTAAAGACTCAGAATACTTTTTCAGGATAGTAAGAAAGCGCCTCTGTCTCTCCCAGCATTTCTCTTATTTGCAGTAAGACTAGGTCTAGTTGCTGCTGTAGCATAAACTTCAGTATAATTGCCTACCTCTCCTCCAATCATATAAAAGCAGTTTTAAAAAGACTGGGTTCTCCATAAGTAGAGCAGGTGATTTTTGCTGGATTTTCCAGGCTTTGGGGAAATGTAAAAATGTTTTCTCTCCTCTTCCATTAGTGAAGTTTCTTGCTAGATCTAGTACTCTTTTACAAACAAATATAATTTACTGTATTTCCTAGGTTACCTTTGGAGAAGAAGAGATTATAAAGAGCAGGTTCTTGAACTGATAGTATTGCTATATTGTGCATTTGTTCTGCTCCCAAGTACAAACGCCTTTTAAAAGACCAGAAGAAATGAATATAATTAAATTGGGCTAGTTTGTAATTTCCAGAGACTTACATTTAAAATGGCAAATGAAGTCAGTTTGATCTTTTCAGTCAGAAATTTGTAACTACTTCAAATTATGGCATTGAACAATTTCTTAGTCTGTTCAACTCCAGAAAGTAAGAAATCACTGAAAGAACTGCAAATGTCTGGGTCCCCCACTGTTCTTTCAGTGAATCTTATCTTAGTAATGGTGAAAGTGAGAACATAAGAATTTCCTTGTTTGAGAAGAGTGAAGTCTGTCAAGTTCAGCTTTCTTTTATTCAAATGTGGCCCAAATACCTGGGGAAATAATATATCTAGAGAAGTAATATTTTCATGGAACTCTTAGTAGTAGTAAGCTTCTAAACTAAAAAGCCTCAGACACTTTCTCCTTTACTGGGAGAAGCTCCCAGCATTTGATCTTTTTGTAGGCTGTAATCTTATGCACTAATACTTGGAAGACAGCCCCATTGAACAAAATGGGGCTTGCTGCTTTGTAAATATGTTGGGAATCTAGTTAGATAGTATCCTTTTTGTATCTTTTGCTGAAAGAGTAAACAGAACTGTGATTGTAAACATGATTGTATCACAGATACAAAAGTACTGCATGAAGAGACAAAACCAAAATATTTAAAATGAAAGTTCTGTTTTCTGTTCTGCTACACTATTCAATGTCTCTAAGTAATATTCAGAGACTGACATTCATTTTGTGTTCTCAAATATAACACTGTCTGGCCTGGAAGGTGTCACATTAGTGCATGCAAATTGTATTTTTAAAGGTATAACTTATCCTGAAGTTAACCCATATCATTTTTCCTTTTAAAGGAGCTACACTATATTTGTAGAACTGTTGTTTTAATATTTCTGCATAGATATATTTGAACCAGTTCAAAATTACTTCAAAGTCACTAAATTGGTTACTATTTTTTAAAGTCAGCAGCTGAACTAGAAACACACCAGCCAAGTGGAAAAAACAAAGAAACAAAACCTAATGAAGAGGAACTGGAACCAAACCTAACATTTCAGTTTTTCAGCCCTCTGTACCCAACAAGTATCACCATTTATTTATTTATTGCTTTAGCACTGAGCTTGAGGAATGGTTAATAAAATTTGAAGGTTAGCTCATTCTAGCAATATACTTAATTTATTATATTTAATGATATTATGATACTATTTGAGTATTTTAGAAATTACTGCAACACTGCATTGAATTAATTTTGACTAAAATAGGATATTTAGTCATAAGACTTCCTGAGTCATGAGGTTTGGTGGTGAGAAGGGTAATAGGAAATAATAGTTGTGGGTGAAAGATACAAAGGAAGAGATCAAACAGAACACCCTTTGATGGAAACAAAACTGAATGGGAAGTAGAGAAGGCACAGGTGCAGGCCAGGTTGAAATTCCAGAAGTGAAAATATATTTCTTAGAATCTCTGTAAGGAAGATTCCTTCCGTTTAGGCAGCTTGCAGATGCCTAAGACAGCTTGCATGATTGTGGGGCTATAATGGATTTATCTACTAAGCCAATTTGCATATGATGTGTTTTTGTGGATAGATAATTTTTAATGTCCATGTATACATATACTATTATGGACTCTTCATATTCCTGAGAGGTTTTACAGATAGTACTGTCCTGGCTTGGTTTGCTTTGAATAGAAGGATTACTGATGGAAATACTTTGGTATATTTGGATTTATTTACAAATGCACAAATGGTGCAAGATAGCACAAGAGTCCTACAAGCAGCAAATCCATTGACCTACACCATATTCTCAGAGAGGCATCTCAGACACCTCCCAAGATACTTTTAGCTTTCCAGACATGTTCTCCCTCTCTGGGTGTTCTTAGATGGAGACCACTTAACAGTAGAAGACAGGAGGCACAGCTATTCTGTCTGTATCTCCTTACTGGATTTTCTTTGTTGAAGACAAAGGGAGGGAGCAGTAAGAAAACACAGGAGAGGCTTAAGTGAAAGATGTTGCCATCTGGACACCTGTAAATTTTTTGTAAATGAGGTAGGAAATGGTACCTTGAAAATTTCCTCTGGAATCACCCACTGTTTCATACTGCAGATAGTTTTCTTGTACACTATGGTAAAATGCATTATTATTTTTATATGGCTGGAGTGACTAGATCTTTTTTGTGACACTATCCTTATTTGTGATGATGTAGAAAGCTATGTCAACTCCCCATAGCTGATTCCATCAAGGAAAACATCAAACATCTTGAAAAATTAGACAGTAGACTCTCTTACAAAAGGGAGGTATGGCTGACCATAAGAATACTGTTTAGATGGCATATATATATATATGGAGTAGGACATAGAATTTAGATCTGTTCCAGAAAAACTAAAAAGAAAGAATGTTGAATTTTCCTACCTTGGACTACTGAAATACATTTGTTTTTATCCCAGTCTATCACATACATCACTTGCACCTCCATGCTGCATTTAGAGATACCACCAAATTCCAAAGTATTTTACCTTACAAAATTTACCTTTTGAACTGTGTGTTATAACCTCCTTCAACTAGCTGGGGAATTTGCACCACATCATTAAAGTAGATAACTGCAGTTGCCTAAAATATCTCTTGCAGCTGAAGGGAACTGCTGAAACCAGGGAACTGTAGACTGTTAAAAATGAATGATTATGACCTTTTAGTTGAACAGAATGCTACCACTCTATAAAGTATAAAGGTGCTGTTTGTTTGAAAGTTAGCCAACCACAGGTGATTTATATATGACCATCTAATTGTTACAAGCAAAAGTAATTGTCCTCAGCCTGAGGAATAAGCCTCAAGAGACAAGGAAGAACCAACCCTCAATCCTGCTTTAGTTTCACCAGCAAGAGAAATTGGGAGGTGAGGAATATATTGATGCTACATAAAACGTGTTTTTAGAATGATCATCTATTAATCTGATTCAAGAAGATACTCAGTTGAACTATTTTCTGTCTGACAAAACAGGATAATATTTTCCTTCTTCAAGAGTATTATAATGGTGAGGTCTAGCCTTCAATTAAATATTTAGCAGTACTGGAGACAGTTGTGCATAAATCCAAACCTTTGGGCTTTTTAGTGATAAAATAAAGATGGCTTTAATATTTTGGTATTGACAGGATTTAATGCTTGTAAATAATGAGGCTACTGTAAAATTATAACATGGAAACGGTTTAGGTTGTGTTCCTTCATAAGGTAGGAACTTTGGATGACTAGTTAAGAAATAATCTGTCTGCACACTTCTTTTTTAGGTTTGATTCTTATGCTTTATTTTAGAACATTAATTAATTGCCCTTTTATCCACCAGGCTATCAAAGCAATGCACAATAACATCAAGTCCATTGAAATCAGAACATAATAAGAGGCCAGAACAATTCTAAAAGCCAAAGGCCTGGCAAAAGAGTGCAGTTTTTATTGCATGTCTAAAATCTAATAGGGATGGAACCAACCTGACCTCTCTAGGGAGGGAGTTCCAAAGCCAAGGTGAAGTTACAGATTATTGATTTATTATATTTTTTTTATCCTGGCTAATGTCAGGCAACAAATATATTTCTGGTATGAGATGTTTTATTACTTGGTAAGTGATCCATTCCTATGACTGCTAAGCAGCATCATGTTTGTTTACTGCATTTCCACAAAGTGCCCCTCAAGGTTCATAAAACAAGAACAATATTAAAACAAAAAAAGTATGCCAATACATCCAGTGCAATAGCATATCATTAACAATGATCCAAGCAATTCAATTCATTAATACTAATTAACCTTTTAAAATTTATTACAAGATAGTATCAATTATAAGCAATACAACATCAATTTTTATTACGTATCAATAAAGAGTAAGCCCAAGGCAAATACACCAAATTTTTCTAGTCTAATGTATTGAGCTACCAACAAACAATGCAGTCTGCAAACAGCTACATCAGGAGATTTCTTATAAGCTGAAAAAGCTGATTTCTTCTATTCCTCACTCTCTTCTTCTAATGCAGTTCTTCAAATTCTAACATGGTGTTGTTTAGTCTATTCCCCTGTTCTCTGGATATTCCTGTTGCTTGTTACTTAGTAAAGTTACGGATTCAAAACCTGGCCCAGTTTACCTGTTTGAGGGTGACACATTAATTGCAGTCAGTCCAGAACTTCTGTCTTTGGGAAAAAATTTTGAAATCTTAGTTAAAGCCTCTGTCTTGCCATATTATTTTGATTAATGCCAGCAGGATCATATTCATGCTACACTGCTCACAACATTCATAAATGCTGTTTCCTAAGTGTACTAGTTTGCTTTCTGTTATGACTGAACTCTGAGTTGTTAACATGGTTTCTCTTAAAATTGAGCATTTTATATGTTTCATGTGCTTTTACTAGAATGTCATCAAAGCTGCTTCTTTATAAATGTCTAGTATTTGGCCCAGTTCAATTCCCCCCCCCACAGACCTATTTTTTGTTCTGCACTCAGATGCTTGCCAAAGAATGATTCTGTTGCTAAACTGCTTTTGCTATTTTTCATACATGCTTGTCAGTGATAATTGATTGTATCCACTATTCCAATTGATTTTTGAACCAAACCAAAAGTATTCTTGGCTCATAACAATAAGATTTTACTATGGGGAAAGACTTTTATCAGTGTGGTTTCTAAAGTTGTGGCAAACAACCCCCAGGTTCTTATTACACAGCTGTTTTTGCTTTGTTGGTTGTGTATACACTTCTGAAGGCATATATCTGAAGAATTATAACCACCTGATACACAAATACAAAATTATCCCCAAGAAAAACATGATACATCTAAAATAAACTAATCTATTAGCATTATGGTGGCATATATCGAGCTCCTTCATTTGTTTTATAAAAACCTTACTCAGCCAACCCACCATCTCTTAAAAGTGAAAGAACATAGTCAGTCCACAGCTGAATGTATCATCCAAAACCAGTTGTGATAAGGTCACCAAACAAAAAAAAAAAAAAAAATCAGCTTTTGTGCTGTCATTGTTTATGCATGATTAAGTAAGTTAGTCAGCAATATAAAAATGCTCTGGGTTGTATATTAGTTGCATGCAGTGTTAGTCTTACTTAAAATAGACCTACTGGATTGAATGGGATGTAAGTTAGACTATATCATGTGCTCAGCTCTGGCAGTCTTTTTAGTCAGGCTGCCTGGTCCTGTTGTGGGTCAGTTACCTTTATAATGCAAACTACAAATAGCTTATTTGAAGCTACAGAGAGTAACCTCTTGCAGCCAGAAGCAAAGATTCTAGGAAGGCTGCTTGTAACAAGTAAGTTCCTGTTAGTTCTTTGGGTCAGAGCATTATGAAAATGAGCTGCCACAAAATTTAGACTACTATGGTTCACCCTTCTGAAGCTTAACATATTATCAAGTCCTTCCTTCAAGCCTTCTGTGGCATTACCTTTCTGACTGTAAGAGCTTTATGACCTTCAAGTGCCTTATGCATTGCCATTCCCATTTCATCTGATGCTTTACTCTTGGCTTTTGTATTTCTACCACCTCCTCTCTCTCCATTAGGGGCCTGTGTTCCCATGGCTTCAGCTTGGTGTCCTCTGAAAGATTAGATGGCAGTTGGGTTTCATCCCCTGTATCTCTGCTGTTCCCATTCATCTCTCTTGACAACACCTTCCCTCTCCAGATTTGATTCAGGATCAGTTTCAATGTCCTCTCAAGGCATGTCTACAGAGGTTTGGGACCAATCCCCTACAGGCTATCATTAGATGCAACCTATGGTGACCAGACAAATGGCATTTATAATAGTGTTTTTTGAAGTTTCAGTAACCTGGATAGTGCCACTATTGTAAAACTATTACTAGTTCTATAAAGCAAAAACTGCTCTACAACAACACAGTCAAGATGCACCTCTATGTTTTTGTGTTGCTGGTGTGAATGTCAGGATACAGTTTATACTTCTCAAGGCCAGAATATATTTGAAGCCCTTTAAAAAAGAACTCAAAGTTTTTATTTGAGAAATAACTACTGTAAAGTCATAATGCAAAGCCCTTCCTTTTCCTGTAGAAGTGAACTTGCAAGCCCAACTTCTTTTTGCATTTTGGTCTAGCCTAATCTCCTGAATTATTTTTGGGATTGTTCCATTTAAGAAAACAGAAGTTTCTCCTTCCCTCCTCCACTACAGATGTACAGTTATCAAACTGCTGATACTCAACTGGGTCTAATAGCAGTAGGGTGGAAATCAGTTGCTGTAACTTGAATCTACTCATCTTCTCCTTTTCTTTTGTTAGAGAGCTGACCCACAAGAGTTTACACAAAATGGAAATCTTTTTTGCTGTTTAGTATTTATATGATTAGCTGCAGAAATCTTGGAGCAAATATAAAATGAAAGAAATTGAATTTTAAGGTATGCTTAAATAGTGGTCTGCTTAGGAGGCATTAGGCAGGAAGCGTGAAAAAAACAAGTATTTCAGAAGTCCACTCTAAATGGGTTGAATTCCAAGAGGGGTTAAGGAAAGCTGATCTATAAGGATTAACAAGTTTACTTAATCTGTTGAAAGAGTTAGATCATCCAGCTCAGACTAATTGAGTCAAGGTAATCTGAATGGAAGTGAAAGTCTAAGTCATTGCATAATTTTTGAGGGTGCTTAAGGTATGCAGGCCTGCAGCTTGCTTCATAAATTACTATTGACCTGAAGAGCGTAGCCATCTTTGCCTGCTCTTGGCTTCGTATGCCATGCCCCCACTGAAGTCTGCCCCTGCAAGCAAAAAAAATTTAGAGGAGCTGCTCATGTCAAGATCAGGAGAATCCTATAATCTCAAGGCAGATAATGATTCTTCACTCAAAATGAGGCTAGCCCTCTGTCAGACATGGAGGCAGACATTGATCACCCACATGGTCCCATGGAATGCAGACTTGGCAGCATTAATATCCTATCCAGCTTTCAGTGTAAGGTCTCCTCATGAATAGAGGTATCCTCATGAGCAAGACTGTGCTTGCAAGAAGTCTGTTCCTCAAGTGGCACTGCTGTTTTGCAGCAACACTCAGGCTAAGGCTCTGAAGCCTTCAGTTTAAGTGCAGAGTGCTGGAACAATGACTATTTACCTTCTCTTGGGCTCCTGTACTTCCCTGATAATCTAGCTCTTTGAAATTCCCTGGGTTTAGATTGCCTATTAAACTTACCTTGGCCCTGACTAATACTCTGTCCCTGGACCACCACACCACCACCACCATCAGGACAGAGAGAAAGCTTTGCAATGTCTGTTAGTAGTTCTGATTTATGCTGAATAAGAGATTATTAGCTACTTTGATGACCTCTGCTGTTCTTAACAATGTGATATTGTAAAGCAAGACTTCATGAAGCTCCATCTTTCAAATGTATAAGGAAAGTCTGAATTTTGGTCAGGTAAGATGGAACAATTTGACTCCCTGCCAACTTTGAGCTTGGAAAGCTGGTAGAAAGTCAAGTTTTCCCTCATGGACTACCTTACCCCAATTCTAGAAACAATGTTTCTTACATCCCCTCTTAGCTGTCAGATTAGAGATTCTTGCTGCTGTCTATAGCAGCCTTCCCAACCTGTTGCCCTCCAAATATGTTGGTTACGCTTCCCAAAATATTGGCTGTCCTCTAGAATCACATCGGTGACAAAAGGTGGAACAAGTTTCCTGTCATATTATCCTGTACATACTGTGATGCTATTTAAAAAAATTAAGCTTGACTGCCCTTGATTCATTGCAGTAAGATCTCTTTACTCTAGGTGTAGCCATATATTAATGCAAACATGTTGATTCATTTCAAAGAGCTCAAGGCAGTTTTAGCAATGCAACTTGGTTCCCAGTTGTTTTGTTCTGAAAAATTTCATGGGAGGCTTGTTACAAGGTTATGCATAGCTGGTTTGTTCTTCTTTCGTATTCTATGGTGAGTGTAGTCATAATAGGATTGGAAAGTAAAACCGTTCAGATGGCAGCTTCTCCCACAGCAGGTAGCATCAATCTGGAAGGGGTGTAAGAAGAGATGCAAAGACAGATAGAATTCAGTTTTATGGGAGCTTTTAAAAAAAGCTATCATCCTGAGATCTAACTGGAGTCAGCTGCAGAAGTCATAAACTTAGAATTACACCCAGGAATATGTTCTGAGTACCAGAACTCAAAACAGCTGAAAGTCCTTCCATTACTCATCACACATACCTTCCTTCATTTCAGTAGTCAGATTTGGAGTGGGCATTATGTTGATGTTCCTATTGTTAAACAACTAGGAGCCACAAACTACTGCTAACCTACTGCAAAGCACCCCAGAAGTTAGCAGGAGATCACAGTTTATCTTCTGCTCACCCTTGTCCTCTTGCACAGGATTTGAACAACTGGTTTTTGGGGACTGTATTGCTTTAGTAGTTCTTGTATCCCTGGCATAGGATTTGCACTAGCTGAGTTCAGTGGGAATTGTGGTGTGTGCAGTTTGCCATCAGTTCGCTCTCTAAATCATTACCATGCCTGACATTTAAACAAAAAGCATTTGCCTGTAAGCTTTCAAATGTTAACTCATATAGCATAGTTGACTACTTATTTATGCATTTATCAACTCAAGTAGTTCATATACACAAGCAATGTAATGTGTGACAGTTGAGCAATACTGTGGCAACAACTTTTATTTTACAGGAAGGACATTTACCACAGGAGTAGGCAACGGGTTTCCCTCCATAAGTATTGGCCTACAACTTCCATTAGGCCTAGCCACCGTAGCTGATGGTGAGAGATGATGGGAGTTGTGAGACCTGCAGATGTTTTAGCCTACAAGTTGCCAGTGCTGATTTACAAGTTACCCTACTCAAAGAAGTTCCTTGCATATGATTGTGAGAGTATTCTCTCTGGCAATGCATTGCATTGCCTATGCAATGGCATCACTTGTTCATGCTGTTAAAAGTACACACACTGGCTGAATTGGTACAGTATTGGTCTTTGGTTCAGCTATTTCTAGCAGCCAAACCTGGAACTGATTCTGCTAGATGAAAATAGATCTTTGCTATTCTTTTGCCCAGTGAGTTTCTGGCAAAGTTCTGCTGAATGCTATCTTTGTGTCTTTTACAATGGTGTAGTGCTTATACAGGAAAAGGGAAATGTGAGAATCACAGGGTGTGATTAATAGGAAATCTGATCTTAGTCTTTCCAACAATAGGGCCTTTTCTTCCCCCCCTGATGAGTTGCTGTGAGGAATTCAAATTAGTACAGAGGGATGTGTGTGAAATGCTTTTTTGGTGGTCAAACAATCTCCTTCCATTTTGGATCCAGATCATTTAGCTATATGAGCATACTTTTGGACTCTTTCTGGTTGAGGGCATATTACTTTAAAGAGGAGGAGTGAGCAGGAGAATGTAATTTCTGTTTTTCTGCCTCCAACATGACAGCATTGGTAGACCTGGTTGCAGCTTTATTACACCAACCTAGCATGAATCATGTTAATTCTATTTATAGTACATAACATTTTTTCTGAGTGATATAGTGCTCTGCTAGTTGCAGATTAGATAAAGTCTGAAGATTAACCTAGAGTGGGGGTGGATAACTTGTGGCTCTCAATGTCTTGTCCTACAGCTCTTATCAGTTGTAGCCAGCATTGGCAGTGATAAGGGACAAAGGAAGTGGTTGGTCAAAATAGCTGGAGAGCAGCAGGTCTCCCCCACAAATAAATAATTGCTTAAATTGTTCTATCATGCCCCTATTCGCATCTTTATTGTATACATGAGGCTGCAGGGGAAATTGTTGAGCACTGCTTTATTAATAGACCTTTCCTACCCTTCCCACAAACAATGCCTATTGAGTTACTGTCAGAGTCCTCTTTACCTCTCTCTTACTGTCTGATGCATAAACAACTGAACCCTGTACAGAGCCTCAGTGGGGGATGAGACATTGCACTCATCGCAGCATGACATGAATAATTCTTGGCCTCCTGACCTCCTCTTAACATAAGCAGCTCAGAGCAACAAGAAGCTCAGAACTTTGGCTTAGCTTTTCCACCTCAGTTTGTTGTGTTGTCTGAACTGACAAATCCTTGTAAATGTTAACAAAAGAATAATAGAATAGTTGGGTCAGAAGGGGCTGAGAAGGCCATTAAGTCCAACTCGCTGCTGGTGCAGGACACTAGTTACATCACCCAACTCAGATAACTGTCTGATTGCTTCTTAAATGTCTCTAGTGTGGAAGAGCACACAACCTCTCTTGGCAGCTGGTTCCACTGTCATACTGCTCTCAGAGTCAGGAAATTCTTCCTTGTGTCTAGCCTGCACCTTGTGTACTGTAGTTTAAGTTGATTGTTCCATGTTCGACAACCTGGGATGAGTGAGAATAGGTCTTTTCCTTCTTTGTGACACCTTTGCGTTACCTGTAGCATGCTTTCATGTCACTTTGTAGTCTTCTTTTCTCAAGGTTAAACAGGCCCGGTTCCTGCAGCCTCTCCTCATAAGACTTATTTTCCAGGCCCTATATCATCTTTATTGCCTTCCTCTGAACCCTCTTCAGATTATCAGCATTCTTTTTAAACCTGAGTGTCCAAAATTGAACGCTGTATTCCAGGTGAGGTCTGAGTAATGCAGAGTAGAGGGGAACAAGTATGTCTCTATTTTTGGAAGTGATACTTCTGTTTATGCATCCCAAAATAGTGTTTGCCTTTTTTGCAGCTGCATAACACTGATCACTTATATTTAGTTTGTTGTCTATGACAACTCCCAGGTCTCTTTCACTCTCAGTACTGTTGAGCCAAATAGTCCCCAGCTTGCTTGCTTGCTTGCTTGCTTATTTATTGCTTGCTTGCTTGCTTGCTTGCTTGCTTGCTTGCTTGCTTGCCTGCCTAGGTGGAGAACTTGACATTTGTCCCTGTTGAATTTATCGATAAATAACATTCACTGCATTCCTTTGCCCATTTGGGTGGTTACCCAGTCGAAGAATGAGATTAGATTGGTTTGGCATGACTTTAGAAATTTGTGTTGGCTTCTGCTTATCTGCTTCTGCTTTCTGCTTCTTCATACAGACTGATTTTTTATAATTTCCTCCAGTAATTTCCCAGGGATTGAAGTTAGACTGAATGGTCTACAGTTCCCCGATTTGTCTTTCTTCGCTTTCTTGTAGATGGGGACTACATCAGCTCTCTTCCAGTTATCTGGCACTTTCCCCTATTCTCCAAGATTTCTCCAATATTATACTTAGTGTCTCACAGAGCTCTTGCATCAGTTCCTTTAATATTCTAGGATGGAGGCCATCAGGTCCTGGAGATTTGAATGCATCTAGCTCTTCAAGGTACTCCTTGACCATATGTCCACTGATCTTAGGCTGCCATCCTTCCCTTCCATTTTGCATCCCCTCCTCTGTAGGCAGGTGGCATTTTCTTTTGTGGGAGAAGACTGAGCTGAAGTACAGCTGAGCACCTCTGTCTTTTCCTTGTCATTTTTGTCATCCTTGATGAGTTGCTGCATGCCTCTCTCTTTTGTCTTTTATTCTGTATGTAGCTGTAGAAGGTTTTGTTATTATTTTTAGCATGTCTCATTAGTTTCAGTTCATAGCTCACCTTAGCCTTCCTGACTTCTTCCCTGCAAATTTGTACTGTCTGTTTATACCCTTCTTTGGAGGCTTGTCCTCCTTTCCACTTCCTGTACATTTCCTTCTTAGCTTTTAAGTTGTCTCCTAACTTCTTGGGGAACCATGAGGGGGGCGGGGTTGGTAGTTTAGTATTCTTTTTCTTTGTTAGGATTAATTGTTGTGCTTTAAGAAATTCTTTTTTAAGGATTTTCCATTCCTCCTGGACTCCTCTCTCTTTAGGGTGAGTTGCTAGGGGATTTTGCTTATCACTGTCTTGCATTTCTTAACATTGATCCTTCTGAAGTCAAGGATATGTGTTTGGCTGCAACAGACATTTGCCATCCTCTTAATAGAGAATTCAAGAATGGTGAGGTTACTTTCACTCATGGAACCCATGTTTGTTACTTTATCTGCCTAGGAAGGCCTTGGCAATTATAGACAGCCTAAAAATAGAGGTAAATAAATATCCACCAGACCATCTTTGTTGGTTAGCATTAAGTCTAGTGTAGCTGTTCCCCTTGTTCTTTCCTCCACTTTCTGTTGGAGGAAGTTATCGGGTATCTCTTGGAGGAATCTTTTGGAGGAGCTATGTTTGTCTGAATGCGTCTCCCAGCAAATGTAAGGGAAGTTGAAATTGCCCATGATAGCCACGTCATGTCTTGTTGCCACACTGGCTAATTGTTTTTCAAAGATAATGCCATTGTCTTCTCTTTTGCTTCGGTGGGTGGTAGTAGACACTGATGATTATGTTGCTATTGTTTTTTGCTCCTCTTAGGTTGCTCCTCGCAGATGCATTTGATGTGGCTACTTGGCTGCTCCTCCTGTAATTCATTGCAAATGGATGTATGGATGTATTCCTAACATATAGTGTGACTCCCCCCCCCTTTGTCCATTCTATTTGTTTTGAAGAGGTTGTACCCATCTTATTTTTGAACTCCAATTATGAGAATCTTCCCCCCATATTTCAGTAATTGCAGCAAGATCACAGTTGCCTTCATATATTTGGAGCTCAGGTTCATGTGCATTGGTGTACAAGCATCAAAGTTCACTAGGGTTATAACCTGGTTTTCTTTCTGGGCTTTTTTTTCTGGTGTGTTATTAGTTTTTATTAGAGGGTTTTTTTCCCCTCTGCTGTGGCTCATTTCATTCCCTGCTTTTGTAGTGCCCTTTCGTACATTTCCCTCCCCTGTGTGATTTAGTTTAAAACCTTCCTAATGAGGTTCTTCATTTTGTGTCCAAGGACTTGTTTTCCATACTTCGAGAAATGCAGCCCATCATTGCCAGAATGATTGAAACCAGGCAATTTGAAATCATGGTCAGATAGCATTTTCTATTACTGCTGTTATACATAGTTAGTGAACCAACTGAAACTGTACTTTTTGCATTACTTCCCCATTTGACTTGACGCCAGTTTTTATAATCCATTTTCAGTTATACCCATATGTATATATCCCTGTCAATTGAGAAGTAGACTCAAGTGCAGAAACATTTTTCCTGTGATCTATTTGTTGGTCTTTAAGATCCTACAATTTTTATCATTATTTTTGTGACTGCAGCCTAATAATGGCCATCACTCAGGAAATTCTTGAAAAAGTTAATTTAGATTTTGAAGTGGAAATTCTTTCCCCATTCACCATTTTGTATAATGTCTCAGCAAGCCTGCCCTTACATGTGGGTGGGTGTGTGGGTTTAGAGATGCCTACCTACTTTTTTCCCAAGGACCAGTCTTACGCAAAATGGTTGCATATGTGAGGTTTGTACTAACTTCAGATGACAGTGATAATTTAGGGAAAATGTCTGAGCAAACAGTTGTGCAATATAATATTTCTGTAGAGGGAACTGCAATTGGCAACAGGCGTATAGTGTTACAGAAGTTACTCTGAGCAGTGGATATTTAGGAGACAGCTAACACATGAAAGTGAGTTGGAAGTACGAAACAGGATTTTCCAGCATATAAGCAAACATGTTTAGGCAAATATATTTGCTCATAGATTAGCATAGGATTAAAGTTTGAGGATTACAGTGGGCTGAATTTTATGAGAGAAGTTCCAAGAAGAATGTTAAGACTGATACAGTTCATTTATTTATTCACTTTCCTGCTGCTTATTGGATTTATTACATGTATCAGAGTCCATTCTACTTCATTTTGGTGGCTGTCAAGTTTCCCTCAAAGCCTTTCCCCCTTTTCCCAGTTACAGAATTAATCTTAGTCATCATATAGTCTCTGCTATTTAAAAGCTTGTCTACAGGTAACTGAAAATTAACTATACTTGCTGGGAGGGTAATATTAATTATCTAGCAGTTACTAGACATTTAGGATGCTTGATCACAGTGTTCTCCTGGTAAAGTGATCTTTATAGCAGATTAGGTTATTTGTATCAACTTAACACAACATTTTTAAAGTGTACAAGGTTTTTCCATACTCTCTGCAACCTCACAAGGAAGGACTCTGATAGCATGTTGTAGTTCTTATATTGCACATGGTGAATCAACTGAAACTGAGTTTCAGAACAGGCCACTTTTTAGGTAAAAGTTGGGATGGGATTTAAACCCGTATATTTTAAGCTTTACTTCAGTAGTTTACCCACTGATCAATGTACTCTTTCACCTATTTCTCCATTTCTTTTTCTTTGTTACAGGTTTACAAAGAACCTCTCCCCTGATAAAATAAACTTGAGTACTCTCAAAGGGCAGGGACAACTGACGAATCTTGAACTGGATGAAGAAGTTCTGCAGAATGTACTGGAATTGCCTACCTGGCTAGCCATCACTCGGGTTTTTTGTAACAAGGCTTCCATCAGGGTGTGTTAAAATCCCATAAGTTTTACAGAACATTTCATAATATTGAAGACATGTCCTCTTCTTATCCTTTCTCTGCCTTTTTACTTTGCTACTCTCTCTGCAAGTTGCTCTGGCTTTGCATCAAAATTGCTAATCCTAGTAACTGTCACAAAAGGATCACATTCTCCACTCCAGCAGATGTAGAAATTACAAGTAGTCTGGTTATAATCAGTTATAAATTGATCAGTGCTACGCTGTTAAACCTCACATCTGAAATTGTTTTGTTTTAATACTTAATTGCATAATAGTCGCAGTTGCACTTTTACATAGAGAGCACAGTGTTCTCTTCTTGAAAATTTTGCCCCAAGCTTTTTTGGAGCAGGAAATTGATTTTTCAGTTGATGTCAGCATATATTTAAGCTCCATTAGGATTATGCATAGTGTCACAAACTTCATGCAAAATGGCTCTGGAGATTGTTAAAAAATACAGTGTTGACATGACCACACAGTAAAAACCCATCAGAGTTTCTGTGAGCTGTATTTAATATCTGGAATTGTTGCTTTTCTTACTGCTTTCTGACATAGGTATTACAGATATTAAATGGCTCATTCTTTTTGCCTCCCTGACATTACAATTTACATGCTTTTTACGTGGTGACATGAGTAATTATAATCTTTGCTGACAAATTAAGGTGAGAAGACCTTGTTAGAACAAACATGTCAAGGGAATGAACTGTTTGTTGTATTCCAAATGGAAGGCAAACAGGAATATTTCTCATTGTAACATTACTCAAGGTTTGATCTATATTAGAATTAAAATATTTTAAATTCTAAAATATTTTATAAATTCTAATAAAATGTTAAATTTTATTTGGTCATAAAAAGTAGCATGCTCATGGTTCTGTAATCAAATAAAAGGCAATACATGGGACATTAAACACATAGATTACAGAAGTCAGTAGAATGGAAGTTACCAATCACTGACTGTCCCTGGAAAAGTCCTGTCATAGCAATACATTAACATATTCTTAGTTTTCTATGGTTTGATTTTGGGTTAAGGGTAATTCTTACCACAATACTTAAATTGCAGTAGGATCTTTGAATCCAAGGTATGTGTAGAAGACACCCTTATACACAAATTGATGGTCAATAATTTGCACCATCCCTCCTGCTCTGATGGATCTTCCAGTGCTGTCTTTGGAGTCAACTTTCATGGGGCATAGGGAGTTTCAGACAGAAAGAGAAATTGGTAACCTTCCCACACACTTGCCTTCATTTTCTTGTGCAGTATCTTTGGATCGCAGTTATTTGGTGTATATTGTATGTTTACATCTGATGAATCAGATGTGAAATGTGATGAAGCAGACATAAAAGCTCATGGCAAAATAAATCAGCTAGTCTAAGGACCAAAGAACTCTTTGTCCTTAAACAAATCTCTTCACTTGTATTTAGAGAACACTCAATAAGAAATCATTTTGTCTTCAATGAGCTTGTATTCTTATAAAACGACTTTTACAGAGTCACTCGGCAAACCATGGATTTGCTGGAATTGACCCTGTGTCAGCCTGAATCTGTTTAGCCTTTGTAACAATTCCTGTGTATTTAACAGCAGCTTTCTTGTTGCAGATTCAGTGGACAAAGTTGAAGACTCACCCAATCTGTCTGGTAATGGCTTTCCTTATCTCTTCTTTGTTCATAATTCTGGATTGTATCAAGACAAATTTTAATGCTGCCACATAAAGACATATAATCCTTTCACTGTTCTTCAAATTAATCTCATCTTCGGGCTATTTCCCACATTGTAATTCTAATTCACAGGTATGGTTCTGTGTAATTCTGATAATGAAAATGAAACTCTGGGAAAGGAAGAAGGAAACTTAATCTACTTGCAAAATATGCTGAACTTCAGTCTAGGCTTTTGGCATTCCTGTGTTTGAGTCACTTCTGATCTTATAATACTCCTTCTTAGGAGTTTCTCTTGTGATAGGGTTTTTATTAATGTGTTTTCATAAGCCAGATTCAGCTGTGTTAAACCACATTGGAAAGAACAGAATAGACACAAGAACAGACTTTCGCAGAAATCATGAAATCATTTGAATGAAAGAGAGTTGTAACATGGGCATTGTACTTATCATTCAATAAATTATATTTTATCATTCCTTTCAGGTCTAACATGCAAATCTGTCTTCTGTGTTATGAGCTAGTTTGCTGAGGGTTCTGAGAATAGGAGTTATTTTGTGCTCAGCTTGTCATTTGCCCTAAGCCTATCCCTTTTTAAGATAGTACCACCACTGGTATTATTTAAGTGCACTTGACATTCAGAAGTTGGGCAGGCAGCATACATTTCTACCTAAAAGTGTCATGTAGGAATTTTGTAACCTGTGAAGCAACCTAAATTTGTCCAGAATCCAGCGATAAAAATAACTGAAGGTGGAACTACGTATTATCTCATCAGGTATGTTCCCAGGGTTGTTGTTTCTGGAATAAAGTAATTGTGCTGGCAGTGGGTGGGGACATTTGCAATAATGAGTCACTGGTAAGAGTGAAGAGCCATTTTTGTGTTTGGTAAATGTTCATCAGCAGATTCCCTCACTCCAAAGTGGTTTCTTTCCTTGACTGGGTTTATTTCCAGTTTTGAAGCCAGCTTAATAATGGGGAAAACATCTTAGAACAACCTGAAAAGGTATTTGCAAGGAGAATCAACAGACAGGTTTCTTCCTGTCCACCAGTTCTCTTATGAAAATACTCTTTGATCCTGTATTATTACTAGATGGGAAATATGGAATTGAAAACATGTGCAGTTCTACCCTTACTACTTCTAATCTCTATGAAGTAATCACATGCTGTGGCTCTCCTGAGTTAACAAAAATAAGATGCAGCAGCTCTAAAATATGTCCACATCTACAAGTGGCCATATGGGTTTCGGAGAAAAAAAATCATACAAAGGAAAAAACAGCACTCAAATCAGGAAAGTTTGGTCGATATCACAAGAAATATCACTGTGCAGTAACTACCTGAAGTTTACTACAATGAGCACGAGTCCTTAGCACCTGCTGTGGATTCCTCCTCTCTACTACTTTCTTCTTTGAAAATGTATATGCAAGTACCCACTAGAATAAAGGTGGTATCGTGTTCTTTTATTTGTGGACACAGAATGGGACAGAATTCATACTATCTGTACAAGAGATATTAAAATACACTTATGGTTCTTATTGCTGAATTCTGAAATGAATGTTGGCTGTATTCACACATAACAAGACTATGGCTTATGTGTGAATATTTATTTATTTATTTATTTATTTATTTATTTATTAAAACATTTTTATGCCGCCCCATTCGCCGAAGCCTCGGGGCGCCTCACATCATCAAGAATACTGGAAGCTTGGTAAAATGTGGCATGTTTGGTTACCGAGAATTACCAAGGAGAACCAATGGTCTATTGTAAGGTTTCCATGTTTCAGTATTACTCCTTGTGTGTGAAGCCAGTTACAAAGTTTTTCCATAGTTTATCCATTTCTGACAGCAAGTTTCACAGCAATAATGGCTGTTCCAGCCACCATTTTCTGCTGCCCTGTTCACCTCACAAGGGCTGAGTTGCTGGTAAACAGGGCTCTGATTTGCTGCTCTGTCTTCACCTCCAGCATGCACCATAAGACTCCTGGCCAGATTGCCTGCTGTTTGGCCGATCACCTGCCTACTCTCCTCCTGGATGCATCTCTGAAATTCTCATCTTGCCCATCTGGCACAGTTGTACTGCTATGTCCCCCAGGCACAGGCTCTTGCATGAGGTTTTGAGATAGCATTACCTCATGTGAGAGGGGACAGTGTGCTTGCATGGAAGCCTTACCAGTCAGGGACATGGCAGTGTGGCCATGCTAGACGAGCATCTTAGCACTCCAGATATTGGAGGTTGTGTGCTGGGAGGGAAGACAATGAGCAGTGACCATGGGGACAGGCATGCAACTTTAAAGAATAGACAGGTGCTCCATGGAGCAAGGAGGGAAGGGAAAGCTGGCTGAGAACTTGCCCAGGGGAGCATGGGAATGAATGGGGATAGTCAGGCAGTGCAGGAGAGCAGTGCACGCTGGGATTGATTCCCAGCTGCAGGAGCTGATGGGATACATGCTACCAATGGGAGGGAAGATGGAAGTATGTGAAGACTACTCATGAGTAGTTATCTTGTGAATGTGTGAACACAAGACACAAGGTAAAGGTAACTGCACAGTAACCATTTGTTATGTTTGAATAGCCCTGTTGATTTCTAGAATGTGGGACAGTGTAGAAATTTACCCTTTTCCAATAGTATTCCAACCTGAAAGCTCTTCACAGGATGGATCCTTTGTGAGGTAGTAAGAGGCAAACAGGTGTGCTAGGCATTAATTCTGCAGGTTCATAAGAAATGGCAGTATCTTGAACAGCTAGAGAACACTTCTTTCTTAAGTGAGGATAACTTCTCCGTGTTTGTCTCCCTTACTGTTTCCATAGTATTTAGATAAAGTTGAAGTGGAAATGCAAACATGTGAAGAGCCCCGGCCACCCAATGGGCAGTCTCCCATTGCACTCGCTTCAGGACAAAGGTTATTGTTTCATTCGCATTAATAATATTCTCTACACATTTTTGTCACTGTGGTGTTTGAGATTATTTCCACTTTCCTTGTTAAAACAACATAGAGTCAGACTTGGTGATGCAAGTTTTTCTGCCTTGGCTGCTGCTGTGAGATATACCTGAAAGGATGGCTTGCCTGGACTCTTATGCTGAGCCTACTGAATAATTGTATCCATACACTATGTATTGTATGTTCAGAATCAAAACCAGTGCAAACTCCACTACATTTATGTTTATGGAGCTTTGGTGTGGTAGAAGCCATTCTGTTCCCTTACATGTTTCAATAGTAGGTAGCAATTTGTTGTTGATCTTATCTGCTGTCAAGTCATCACAGTGTGCTGTCAACCCACTGGTTCTGGATTTCAAGGTAAAAAATTCAGAAGTGGTTTACCAGTGCCTCCTGTTGAGCAGTACAAATAAGAGTTAATGTCATTGTCAGTGCTGTTGTCCATGAAAGATCCTCCAGTGTTGCCTTCAACTACCCCTGCTGCTCTTCAGATATTTCTCTGCCCCATCATCCATAGAGATATCTATTCCCTTCTGCTGATGTGACCATTCCTTCTGAAGGGGATGGATGCATCTTAGTCTGGTATGTCAGCTTTGACCATTCTACCTTGTGTGCCCCTGCTAGGAGATCACCCCAGTGAGAATCTGACCTCCTAGTGGCCTTGCTCTTGGCTTCCCTGTCATGTTCAAACTCCTCACCATTATAAGTTGTGCATCCAAGAAGGGGAAGTAGCAATAGCATATTCTTACCATTTTCTTTTAGTTTTCATGCTAAAAATTTCCCTAGCTCTGCTGCTGCTGGTACCTGTATTTTTATCCCTGGAAGATGAAAAGCAGCTGTAGGGAGATGGGAATAATTTTTTTGCAGTTCCAGTCAGAAAGGAGAAGGGTAAAGGTATCTCCTCCTTTCGCTCAGAATAACAGTCTCCTTGGCTACATTCTGTGAAAAGAAGAAAAAGGAGTTACTCTAATTCAGGATTACCTGCTGTTTGGCCCTTTGCTAGTTATTCTGAGGACATCTTTGTCTCAGATGGGGATTTGAAAGGTAGAAAGGTAATTACTGTTTACCTTTGTAAATAGTAATTCCATGAACATTTTGTTTGCTGATCTGTCCAGACCTTGACAAGTAACACCCTTCTTTTATGTATTCTTCCATCTAAACTAAAACAAAACTGCATCTTAATGACAAGTTAACTGAATTTTGCTGGAGCAATTCCTGGATTCAGTTATTTATTTTAGAGCTATATACATGGGACTTCTAATGGATTCTTTTTACCCTTTAACCCATTCTTTGTAAATGTTTTCAGTTTCCACTTCTAACAATCTGAGATTGTTCATCTCATGACAGGATAAATGACCAACCAATGTACAAGGTTTCCCATATGCTGATTGTATAACTTTCTGGAATTCATTATGGGACACTTAGCCTCTGCTTCACAGACACTGGACATTTTATTACTACATTAGGTGTTCTCCAGATGTACCAGCCTATACCTCCCAGTATGCTCAGCCAGCATGGCCTTTGACTGCTTTGGGAATAGTAGAGCACATCATGTTCAGGAGTACGGCAGCAATTCAGAGAGCTGGTACTTAACATTTTGACTGGGAATGTTCAGTGAGAGCCTATTTCACAATGTAACATGTTTCAGAGGGACAGTTTGGAAATGCCTCTTGTAACATGAATTAGGGGAGGACTTAATAAATAAATAGGACAGTTTATGGGAAATGGGAGATCTATTCTAGCATTTCTGGAGGACACCATGTTGGAAATAAGGCAAAGCTAGTTGTTGTTCAGCTTTTACATTGGAACATGAATAGAAAAAAGTAGTAAAAACATTATCCCATTTCCATTCACGTTATGCTATCCAAATATAAGAAATACTATATAGTATATGTTGAAATGTGATGGGTTTGTGGAGGGCAAGAAAGGGGAAAAACCCTTTCCTCATTTTATTCTAGCCCTTCACATGCCTAATCTATACTTATATATATTGGATACTACAACATGTAAAGTGTACCGGCAATTGCTTTGTTTACATTACTGCTGCACATGACTGAAAGCATTTTTGTAATGTAGAAAGATACCTTTGTGCATGATGTGCACTTTAATACAATATCTGATGTTGTTAATGGTAGAACTATAGAGTTCAATGAGACTTAAATCATCTAGCCACTTTCATTGAGTAAAATATCAGCAGTTTAATTAAGATACTAGAAAATTCATTCTAGGATAAACCCAAAATGCAGTATTATAAGAATTGAATAGGGATACTAGGATTCTCTAATATCCAAAAAGCCTATAAAGCAGATAAACTTAACATGATAATCTAGCGAACATGAATTACCAAATCAAGGGAGGCATATGTATCTTATTCACCATTAAACTTAACCTAAAGAAAAATTATTTATATAATAGCAAGTAAGTTCCTAAAATTCAAAGTAGATTTACCAGATAAAGTGTCAGAATAATGTACCTTACCTTGTAGCATGTGGTTTAGCTCACCTGATGGAGTTATTTGGAGCCATCTTATCCTCAGCACTTCAGGTGTGGTGTACCTTTCTTCCAAACTTTGTGACATGTTTTGTTGAAACCGTATGAGTCAGTGTTTGCATGGCTGAGGTATAGAAAGTATTCAACCATTAGCACTATGTTTGAATATTTGGACCACCTAGTCCTTTTCAGCCCAAGGATTTTACATTACTGAGTATCATGTTCAGTTCTTTACCTCTGTGTGTAGACATGTTTAAAGTTTCAGAGAGGGGCAGGGGGAGATGAATTGTTCATTTCTATTACTATAGACATGTTAAATTATTTCTTATAAACATTTCAAGCACAGTTATTATTAATGGGCTATGTCCAACCCAGATAGCCTGCTGACAGAATAAAGGTAGCAATTGGAATGATTCCCCTTCCCCCTTGAAATCCTCCTGCACACCTGCAAAATCTGCTGTGGAGATTAGCCATGGAGTTTACCTCCAGTTTTAGCATCTGTTGGTGTTCACATCTGTGATGATTAGCATGAACTTTCTGTATAACAATGTTATAAGCTGTACTGATCAAGCTGAGTTGAAGCTTTCTGCTCTGTTAAAATCTATTTCCTTCCCTACAGTGAATATGGCTTTGCCGAGAAGGTAGTGGAGGGTATGTTTATTGTTGTCAATTCCATTACCATCAAGATCCACTCCAAGGCCTTTCATGCTTCTTTTGAGCTGTGGCAACTTCAAGGATACAGTGTGAACCCTAACTGGCAGCAAAGTGACCTGCGCTTTACCCGTATCACTGATTCACATAGAGGAGAGGTAAGATCATAAACAGATTACCCCTTGCTCAGAGACTTTTTGATAGACCCTCAAGATTTGTAGATTTGTGATCTTTACTGAATACTGTGCACATTCTTGTAGATTACAGTACTGATGCTCAATGAACCTTTTTGTACTGTTGTTTGCTGTGACCAAAGTACCTGCAAGTCCGTGCTCTAATATTTTATGTTTGACACATTTTAAAACAAGATGTAGATCTAAAAGTTCTATTTTTAATTCCTTCCAGAGTGCATCCTCTTTTAGTAAAGCCTGTTTTCTAACCAGTACTTTGCTATTAATTACTGCCTTCCTTAAAAGTTCAGAATTTTTCCCTTTCCTGACTTTGTACCTCTGTTTTCCCTCTGGATAGGTTTTAACCTTTAAAGAACTCACCTGGCAAACTCTTCGGATAGAAGCTGATGCTACAGAAAATGGAGATCAAGAACCTGTAACTACCCCACTAAGACTTATTACCAACCAAGGCAGAATCCAAATATCTCTTAAGAGAAAAGTGAGTATATTCTTTGCTGGAAAGTGTGGCTAGATGGAATACTTAGTTTGATTCACTTACTCATACGTGTAGATAATGCTCTTATAGAATATTTTGGTCCTTTACTAAAAGTCAGATACCTGAAATTCTTTGCTCATGAAATGCACATTCTGTAGCTGGAATAGATTATGAACACCTATGTCTTCAGATTAAAAAAAAATGAAGGAGCAGGGGCTTTTCCATGAGTTAGGGTAGGATGGGGATTCACAGAGTGGGCAATAAGTATGTAGAATAGAGAGGTCAGAAACTAGCAGTTATGCTCAGTGCAGTAATTGATTGTGTGATTACTTGCAGGACCACCTTTTCTTCCTAAGCATTTAGTGTTGTCATGTTATTGTTTTTACATTATATTTTAAAATAAAGTTTCTGACATGTTTTCTGGGCCCTTGCAGACTTACATCTAGACATTTGTGTGGGCTATAGCTGTGCACATACCAAGCACCTTCTAGAAATATTTTAATCTTAGTATATGTGTTTAGGATAAATTGGAAATCTGTGAATTGTGATAATAACGAGTGCTGAAACTCTTACACGTTGTTCTCATTTTAAAGCACTGTCATGTTTCACAGTGTATGTTGTTCCTCATTTGTTCAGATAAAAGTGATAAATGGGGGGCTTTGAACATAGTGAAAAATATTTAAGACTTATAGAATTAGCCAAAGGAATTTCATTTATTTCAATTTTGTTTGCATTTGTTATCCTCAGAAACCCATTCCATCATATCCATGATTCAGTTCCTGACAGTGATCAGAGCGAATGCTTTGGGGCCAGTTTGTGCTTAATTTTCTCTGCTTTTTTATGTAACAGACAAAGGATTGCAATGTGGTAGCATCCAAACTCATGTTCCTCCTTGACGATTTGCTGTGGGTACTGACCGACTCCCAGCTGAAGGCAATGATGAAATATGCAGAGTCCTTGAGTGAAGCCATGGAGAAGTCAGCTCAGCAGAGGAAAAGTCTGGCCCCTGAACCTGTCCAGGTAAGCAGTACTTGTACACATGTTTCTTAAATTGATTAAGAAGGGGGAATTAGCAAGGGACTTCCCGTTGTTACACCTCATCTTTGGAATTAACTTTTGAAGGAGGTGCGACTGGCACCCGCATTATCTTGCTTTTGGTGCCAAGTTAAGACTTTTTTATTTAGTATTTGTTTTAGATGATGAGTTATTGGTCTTGCTGCTGGTTTATTGTTTGTCTTTTTGATTATACTGTGCTTCTCCTTGTGTTGCACTATATATAGCATTTTTGTTGTTTTACATAGTATGATTTTAGCTATTATTGTTATCTAATTTTATTGGCATCATTATGATTGCGATGTGAGCAGCCCAGAGTGCCGTCTGGCTGTGAGGTGGCATACAAATGCAATAATTAAAAATGTTTTAATAAAATAAATAAATAAATAAATAAATAAATGGTGGCACCACAGAAACTGAAATGCAATAAATAAATGGCGGCACCGCAGAAACTGAAAATTAGTTAATGCCAAATATAGTGTGTTCTGCTGTGTTTGATTGTTTTCCTCACATAGGGACCATTACAGAAATGTTGCAGCCTTAGGAACAAAAACTACAGATAGATACTGATACTTTGTATTGAGCTGTTCCTATCTTCATAAGTAGGCATTTATCTTAGCATTTGTTCTTGACACTTGCCCCCTTTGTTATATTATTGAATAGGTACGGTTTTTCCACAGCTTAAATACATCTCTTTCCCATTTAATTGTTTTCTCTGGTTTAACCACGAATTAAATTTTACTAAGTATCCTTTAAAAATTATATTAACTGGATGTCAAGATACCATATGCATTCTGCTATTAATATGATACAATGTTATTTCCCATAGCATCTTTCAAAGTGTGACTTCCTACAGAATTTTGGCTAAGTAATTGCAATACCATTGAAAATACAGGAAGACAAAATACTGTTTTTTCAGGTGGAAATTGGTTCCAAAATGGTAGCAATATTCAATTTTCTCCTCTGAGGAAATTTGGAGGAGCATTACATAAAGGCTTGCATAATGATATACATAATAGGTAAGAAGTTGAATGGCTATTCTGTGAATGGAAGAACTTTTTCTATTCACAGAGAATACCACAATCCAGTGGAGGAAGGGTGCAAAGAGGTGATTTTTACCAATTTGCCCTTCTTCCCACAGCTCCCTGCATTTTATTCTCATGCTACAATCTCATTCTTCCAGAGTACCCTATCAGGAGGCGTAGGGTCTGCAGGGGGAGCAGAAGAATCATGAAGATTGTCTCCTTCCCTCTTTCCCCAGCATGATCAGAACTCTTCTAAGCTCTACTATTTTCCAACTCAGTAGGTGGGACTTAGAGGTGCCTTTCCATGTATGGAAAGTTTCTCCTCACAGAAGGGCTCAGTTGCAAAAGAAAAACGGTTTAAAAAATCCAAATATATTCTTCTGCTTATGCATCCTTTTGTTGTCCTACGCAAACACTTACACAAGTATTTGAACAACAGCGGTAGCAGTTTTTTCCCTTTCATGCATGGTTCTTTGGTTCCAATCCATTTTTCTTTAGCCATAGTCTTGAAGTACTTTTTTCAATGCTACATTAAACATGCTTCTCATATGGCAAAAGAAGATGCAAGTATGATGACATAGCAGAACTACAACCATATCCTGTGGTCCTTAATTTCCAGCCTGTCTGTGTTGAGTCATAATTTGATGATTAGGCATTGCAGTCTATTGATGTTTTTCAAAGCTGCTTCTTTGCTGTTCCAAATATCAAATGTTGTTCTCTGCACAGCACTGTTTCAGACCTTTTAGTGTAACCTGTCTTTTTTCCATGTTGTATCCCTTTAGTTTGATATGAATATTTATAGATGTGACTTTTTTCTCTGTGTTATAGATCACACCTCCTGCTCCAAGTGCTCAACAGTCCTGGTCCCAGTCATTTGGGAGCAGCCACAAAGCAATCAGCCAGTACTTTGAGAAACATGACATGAAAGAGTCTTCCTATCACCTTTTCATTTCCCGTCTAGACCTTCACATCTGTGATGACAGTCACACTAGAGAGACAGGTATCTGCTGTTATGTTGAGATTGGGAAAATAATTTGTGTGGTAATGTATGTTGTTTTTCCAGATTTCAACATTCAGTTTTTCAACCTGTTTCCTTCTTTTTCTCTGGATCCATATCTCAATTCTCTTCTCATGGGTTCAATTTGATTTAGGCTTTTAATTTTTAAGGGGCTTCTTATGGGCATCACTATGTTTGGATTTTATAACCGAGTTGGAAACTAAGTGACTCAGTTTTAATGTGTCACAGCACAGCAGTATCTGTTATAAATGCTCAGTGCAGGGACACATTATGAGGAGAGCATGACATTTGCAACCCTTTGATTACCTCATGAAGCAAATGTGGAAGTCAGAAGCACTTTCTAAGGAAAATGATGGATGGACAGGGAACTTAACCCTTCTGTTGACATTCATTCTCCTCTGCAGATGTGCAGATTATTTTATTTATTTTTTGCTCATCTCTCATTGGACTTTGAAGCCATAAATGTACTTGCGGGGATTTAAGTACCCCGCTCCTAGTTTGAATTGTTTTATAAGGTCATTGAAGCCGAAAAAGTGGTTTAAGTTGATCTTATTACAGAACAAAACTTGGACCCTTTCAAATTGCTTTGGTCATTAATATTTTTATTCCAGGAGAAAAGCTGGAATAATTCAGCTAATTAATGTATCCTGGCCCTGGGAAAATTGTCACAATATATTTTCATGATATGCCTCTTGTTTTTAAAGCCATGAAGCAATTGGGCTTTTGCCTTCTTCAGAGAACCATTTTGCTCTTTTAAAGGATTTTTCCTGCTCTTTCTGGATTTTGTTCTTTGGAGTTTTAATTTACTCCTATGTGGGCACATCATTTGCCATTGCTGCTGCTGTTACTACATACCCAACTTAATTGACAAGGCCTTGATTATTAGAACAATATCAGATGGAGTATGTTCTTTTCCTGATTGTTTCCTGAACTTCTCTCAAGAAGTGTTAAGAATTTCTTAGACATTTTTATATATATAATTTCTATTTAAATAGTTACTTGGACAAATGCCCATCTGTACAGATTCATTCTGATTCTTCGTTGTGGTCTCTGTGCGTCACACATATGGGTGCTGCGCCTGTGCAGTGCCTAAGACCGGAAAGATTAAAAGCTAACGGTTTTTGATAGGAAAACTCCGCTCCCCTCCCCCTCAGTATTATATATAGAACGGAGTGTCCACCATTTTCTCCACTCTTTTGCGGCCACCATTTGCTGTGCCTCGTGCCTGTTCGTCTCTCGCTTCGACTGCAGTATTTGCTCTTTTATTCTTATCGTTCTTGTTACTTTCATTACTATTACTCCAAGTTATTGTTCCCTTGTTATATCTTTCTCTTTTCTTCCTCTTAAACAAAACCAAACCAAAAACCAAAAATATTGTCTTATCCCTCTTTACTGTCCCCTATTTCTTTCTTCTACGATGGCGCAGTGGGCAGCTTTCCACAAATGTGCGGAATGTGGGTCCAAGATGTCCCCAGCGGACCCCCATGATTTGTGCCTCCTTTGCCTTGGCGAGGGGCACAGAACAGATAAATGCCGCCATTGCCTTGCTTTCACCAAGCAGGCTTGCAAAAATAGGGAGAATCACTTGTGAAAACTCCTTTGGAATCAAGCGTTAATGCAGTTCGACCAACTTGCTGTGAAATCTGGGCCTGCTTCTGCTCCACCCGCCAAGCGCCCGGTTTCTGCTTCGGCTGCATCTGGCCAACGCCCGGCTCCCGCTTCGACCACGCCTGGCCAACACCCTGCGGTCACACCACCCATGCCTCAGCTGCACCCATCGGATGATGGGAATTCACCCTCCGGGGCCCAATGATCCTTTTCTCCTCCACGTAAACAGTGGGGAAAAAAGGAAGCATGGTGGATCGGATCACTCATCTTCCCACAAGAAGGCGAAGAAAGCGGCCAAACCAGCTCATAAGCCTAAGAGGCATCGGGACTAGGGTTCATTAGCCTCATCGATCCTGACGGTGGCTTCGGTACCAATACCATCGGTACTGATGCTACAGGCAGCAATGCAGGTTACCCCACCGGGTCTCCAGTACAACCTGCCCCTCAACGGGGCCAATCTCTGGATCGACCCGAGGAACCTTATCGCGAGGCTATTTCGGATGGAGAGATCCAAGATTCCCTTCCTATAGCTTGCTCACCGACTCCAGTGCCTCCAGCTAGAGCTCAGGATCTGTCTCCCGCCTCTCCACTGCGACCACGATCCCATATGGACGAACGACATGAAGAGGGATGGTTCCAGCCCTACTACGATTACCTGTCGGGTTGAGGAGACTACCATTCCTTTGGATTTCATCCTCAACCACAGGATCGATCATCGCCTTCCGTCTATGAGGAAGTTCCATCTACCTCAAGACGTGTGCAACCTGAACATCCCACCTCTCCAGGAAGTTCTTCGTCGGACCCATACCATCTCGGACCCAACTCTGACTCCGAGGTGGATTCTACCTCCCCTGATGTGGCAATAACATCCCAAGGTCCAGCATCTCCCAAGGAGCCTCACATCTCCTTCGGAGAGCTCATGTCTAGACTTGTCTGGTCATTCGAGATCGAGGCGCAACACCAGCCAGATCCGAGCACCGATAAGTTCTATGACATTGTCAGGAGAGAGCAGTCACCTGTGATTGTTCTGCTGTTAATTACAATGTTGCGGCAGGCGATGACTCAACCTTGAGATCTGCCCTCGCAGGCACAACCCACCGTGCGGCGATACGAATCCATGTATCAAGTCCGAGAGAGTGACATACCCTTCTTGCTGCATCATCCTAAACCAAATTCCGTCAATGTGGAATCATCTCAAGGCAAGGAATCCAGGGGACATACCACCCCCCGTGACAAGGAGGGACAAAAAATTTATGCCTTGGCACGCCAGGTCTATGCAGTCACGGGACTCGGCCTTCGGATGTCCAGTTATGAAGCTACCCTGGCCAGGTATCAGTTTTTCATTATGCAAAGACTGAACAATGTCATTGTCTCCCTGCCAGAACAACAATGGGATTTGGCCAGGACCTTCATCAAAGAGCGTATGCAGGTGGCCATCCAACAATTGTCCACAGCTCGTCATCATGTGGATACGGATTCTAGAGCCTTAGTCGATGCCATCTCATTACGGAGGCATGCCTGGCTGAGAAATTGTAACTTCCTTGATGAGATGAAAAGGTGCATAGAAGAAATGCCCTTTGATGGCTCTGGACTTTTTCATTCACGAACGGACCATAAACTCAAGTCCATCCATGAGTCCCGCATGACGGCAAGATGGATGGAACTGCCAGGACAACAAAAACGTAAGTGGGCTTGGTCGCATCCATCTTATCGGTACCAACCTCCATAGAAACAATACCACCAATGAGAACAGTGCAGAAGGCAACAATCTCAACAGCGTTTTCAACAAGGCCGCCGTCGTTTTGAAAATGAGAAGCGCCAGCGCTGACGGAGCGGGCGAACCTCTCCTCCACCTCAATACCCGCCTTTCCCTCTCCCTTTTGGGGAATGGCTCCAAGGCCGACTTCCATTTGGGAGTCCATCACATCTGATCAGTGGGTCTTATCCATCATCCAGCTCGGATATAGAATAGAATTTGATACCATCCCTCCGTCGAGCCCGATTCGCTTTACACCACGCTCCCCGGTTTTAGTGGATGAAGTACACCAACTGCTTCGTAAAGGAGCGATTTGACAGCTTTCCAGCTCCAAAGGGCTTCATGGATTCTATTCTAGATATTTTACGGTCCCTAAACAGGATGGTGGTCTTTGTCCAATTTTGGACCTCCAAAATGCCAAAAAATTTATATTTATTTATTATTTATTTATTAAAACATTTTTATGCCGCCCCATTCGCCGAAGCCTCAGGGCGGCTCACATCAATAAATTAAAATATAAATATAAAATTAAAATACAACAGTACAGTATAAAATAAGCCGCCCTGGCCAGATAAAACCAATAATGTTAACAGTTAAAATGCCGCTTGAATAAAAAGGTCTTCGCCTGGCGCCGAAAAACAAATAACGAAATCGGTGATTTCACAACCTCTTATAAAGAGGTTTCTTAAAGGACTACAAAATCTTCATCCTTTCTTTCAACCTGTTATGCCTACGTGGAGTCTTTCTGTTGTTCTTCAAGCACTTACAGGACCCCCATTCGAGCCTTTAGCAACCGTTGATCTGCGTCTTGTCTCATGGAAAACAGCTTTTCTAGTTGCAGTTACATCAGCTCGTAGAGCTAGTGAACTTTGTGCTCTTCGAATAGACCTGCCTTATTTAAACTTTCACAAAGAGAAGGTGGTCTTGAGAATGGATTCAACATTTTTGCCCAAAGTAGCCACGCCGTTTCATCTGAATCAAGACATCGTCTTGCCTGCCTTCTTTCCATCGCCGTCGAATCCAATCAAAAGGTCATTACATACTCTGAATGTGCGACGCTGCTTGGCTTTTTACAGATCAAGCACGGAATCTCTTTGTCGTTCCAATAGACTATTTGTTAAGTATTCTGAACAGGACCAAGGACTCCCTGTTTCATCTCAAAGACTGTCAAAATGGATAGTTCAAACCATTGTATTGGCATACCAACTTGCAAAGTTAGACTTATGTGTTGTTCCGAGGGGTCACTCCACCACAGCAGTGGCAGCTTCCTTTGCATTCGCCACAGGTACTCCAATTCAAGAGGTCTGCAAGGCTGCAACTTGGGCTACCCCGTGCACTTTCACCAGGCATTACCGCCTTGATGTGCGTGCCAGAAGAGACTGCTCCTTCAGGAGGGCTGTTTTCTCCACTGTCCTTCAATGATGACACCGCCCTTCTCCAACTCTGGTAAGCTTGCTACTCACCCATATGTGTGATGCACAGAGGCCACGACGAAGAAAAGCAGGTTGCTTGCCTGTAACTGATGTTCTTCGAGTGGCCATCTGTGCATTCACACAACCCACCCGCTGGCCCCACTTGGTATCAGTGAGTGGATTCTTTTATCGGTACCATATGTTAATTACATGGTATCCGATTAACCTGTACGTATTCTCTCCCAAAAGGGGGCGAACGATCGGTCTTTCAAAGACTGGAGAAAATGACGGACACTCCGCTCTATATAAAGTACGGAGGGGGAGGGGAACAGAGTTTTCCCGCCAAAAACCTTTAGCTTTCTATCTTTCTGGCCTTAGGCACTGCGCAGGTACAGCACCCATATGTGTGAATGCACAGATGGCCACTCGAAGAACATCAGTTACAAGTAAGCAAACCTGCTTTTCTCCTCACTATGTTCAGAAATTTATTAATTTATTTTCTGTGCTGCCCAGGAGCAAACACTTCCTGGGATGTTCACAATTTCTCAAAAATGCAAATTTTCTCAAATATATAGCAGGCATGCTTTGACCACCTTTATTCTGTTTCACTATAGGTGCTTCCAAACATGGAATAATTGGAGGTGCAATGCAACTCACATTTAGGAGGATGGCTTTTGACTATTACCCTTTCCACTGGGCAGGTAAGGACACTGGGAATTGCTTTTGTGAATGAAAAAGAATTGATAACCTAAGAATGGCAATGTTATTCTTTATTCATTTAGTAGATTTATATACTGCTGACTATATTCAAAAATAGCACCAATCATTTTAAAAGGAAATAAAATACATTAAATGTTAATGACTAAAGATACTCTTAACATAATGTTATTAACACTGAGAATTTCTGCTTCATTTCCCCCAGTATTCTGTCCCCACCACATGGACTAAATAGCAGGAGGAGTGAGGGTACACAAACGAGATGTATGGAAAGGGATAGCATTTCCTGAAGTTCTCTAAGTTTTTGAAAGTAGGGATGAATGCATGGCCCAATGCTGAGGTTGAATTAACCAGAACACCCAGCTAAACATTTTATTTATGTAGAGTTAAAGTGTTTGTTTGTCTCATTTTTATACTGCTCAATAGCCAAAGACTCTCATAATTGGGTGGGGTGATACTTTTCTGTTGACAGCAATTATTTACAATTATCACATTAGCATTGGGCAGAAGTAGTGCATGCAGAGTTAGAAAAATATGTCTTTCTGAAACAGGCGGCCACTGTCAAGGAAAGATTAGTAACAAATGTACATATGATTCAATGAGGAGTAAAGATAATGGGAATAGCTTTGAAAATATTTCTGGTTTGAATCCCAAGTGAGAAGATTTGATCAGTTATGAGATGGGTGGTACTGAAAGGAAAATACGATATGTAAACTAACGCTCCTGTCTGAAAACTTAGTTATGCATTTTACAAAAGAAAGATATTTTGCTTGACTTGTTTGAGAAAACTGGTCTATACTGAGGAATGCATTTAAAGAATGAATGACTGAAAAGAAGCTGAGAGACTGAAGTTGCCAGTATAAAGCCAGTGTTTCATTCAGGAGACAGCTGTAAACACTGGGTGCGGTACTGTGGTGCCATGGAGACCAGAGAGCAGTGGGCAAAAAACCTGGTAGATGAATTCCAAAACAAGATGGAAAAACATAACGACGTAAACTCCGCCTTCCCCAAAACTGCAGGAAGGGACTCTCCCTTCAAAAAGAGATCAGGTAATGCATATGTATATTCCATATTCACTTAATCAAGAATTTGCTAAATTTGAAAGACCTTTGAGAAGATATTGCGAAAAGCACCAATGGGTAATCCCTTCCTTGGTAGACTGTTGTAGAAGCCTCCATCTTGCCTTGTACCAAAATGACTCAGAAATAGAGAAAACAGTGCAATAAAACAAAAATATCACTCAAAATAATGCCCACACTATATAAAAATTCTGTTTGTACATTTTTATTATTATTATTATTATTATTATTATTATTATTATTATTATTATAACATTTCTATGCCTCCCCTTGCCGAAGCCTCGGGGCGGCTTACAACACAATAAAATACATTGAAATACAATAGAACATAATAAATTACCACTAAATACAAAAATACAAAAAATATTTGTATTTTTGTGGTACATATCTATACTTCAAAACATAATGGCCTATGATGCAGTAGGTAAAATTCCCTGTGTTCCAAACTGCAATTGGAGATGATTCTGGTACTTTAATAAAGATTGGACTCATCAGAGTTAAACACTGGAATCCTAGAGCTCAGTGCTGGATCTAACAGCCTTGATATCCCATATTGTACATTTATATGGGAAAACTTGACCTTTTGCTGGTGCATACTAAATAAAATGGGGAAATCCCTACCATACCATTGACTTGGGCTCTACAAATCCATTTGCCAGGTTATTGCCATCCATACCTCCTTCCCCTATGACCATTGAAGAGAACTGTGGGAAATGGTATAATGAGATATATAGCCAGTGTACAGTAGTAGTTAGTGTTTTGACCTTGTCTGAGAGACCCATACTTAAGTCCCCCATAACCATGAAGCTCACTTATTCATAGAAGCATAGAATAGTAGAGCAGGGTCAAAAAGGCCTTCAGGTCCAATCCCCTGCTTAATGTATGACTCCAGGTTAAAGCATCCCGAACACATAGCTGTCCATCTGCATACTGCCAACTACATCCTGCCTCCAGTGTGGGAGAGCCCATGACTTCCCTAGGTCATTGGGTCCATTGTCATATTGCTCTAACAGGAAATTTTCCTTATGTTCAGCTGAAATATGGCTTCCTGTAACTACAGTTTATGGTTCCCTACCAATACGGCTGTTTGTGTAACATGACAGCCCACCATAGGTCACTTAACCCAGGTTAAGGCTGTGGTGAGTGCGGCCACCATTTTGAATATGCAACCCTCAGTTGGAAAGTTTCATGTTCTATCGGTTACATAACTGCTGGCCTGTTTCAGGGTATGCAAGCATTGTTAATTCATCGCATAATCAATCCCACACTTGCCAGGTTCATGCAGCTTGACTATGTCCGGGTGGGGTTTAGATATGCAGCCTGGCAGCAGCACAGCACATTGTGGGTTAAATAGTCATTTGAAGCAGTTAGTTACCTTTCATTGGCCATTCTCATGTTTCTGCTCTTATCCAGCTGTGAGATAATCTGAATTGATGATTTAGATATTCATCACATAAAATTCTACATGTCACTGGTGAAGGTGTGAATCATGAATTTCAAGAAATATATGTCTTCCATGTGAAATTATCCACTCTAAGTCTAATGTTGCATATTAGTACAAAATTGTGTTTGTGAAATTTTAATGTTCAGTAGGTAAAAAATAGAATGTTGTCTGTTCTGATGATTAAAAATGTCTTTAAGATTCATTTTCCAGTACTCCAAAAACCTCTCCAGAGAAGGGGATATCTCAGGCAAGTTCGCCACCTCTTACCCTGTTTGGACTCCAGCGGCCTATATGGAGAAGACTCCGATCAAGTTGTCTGGTTCTCCGAGTTGATGACTTGGATATTCATCAGGTAAGATTCTAAATGTCATAGGTGGAGATAAGATTCATATGGAAAGTACTCCTTGTCTAAATCCCATTTCTATTGACCTGCTGTGTAAATTACTATTACATCCAATTATATTTGCAAAAAATTGAGGATGTTCTTTTATTACAAATGGCAAAAACTCTGCATCTTACTGTTTACAGGATGTGTGCCACTACATTTTCACTTGCTTATTCTTCCTTCATTGTGAACACATATTTTTTTTAAAATACATATGCCAAAGACAAGTTTGTGTCTTTCATTTTTAAAAATTTGTTAATTTCTTCTTAAACAGTCTCACCACAAAGTGAATTAGGCCTCTTGGTGAATATTATACATTCCATGCTTCGATGTTATTACATGTTCTGGTTTTTTACACAGAGCCAAGTAGATGATTACAAAGTAATAAGATAGCAAGATTCTGCAAACTGGACAGTAGGACTAATCATTTTTTGTTGCTGAATGCTTTTCTGCTTCAGAGTTCAGTTTTCAGATCCTAAATTGAGGTATAGCATCAAGAATACAGTTTCTTCTCTATTTAAGCAAGTTTGAATCCCATAAGAGCAAATATAATCACTGTATCCCGCATTTAGACAGTCATGTTTCATATTCTGAGTGTGTACCTACAACTCTCTATTTTTCAGGTTTCTACAGCAGGACAGAATAGTAAGAAACCCTCGACACTGCTTTCATGTAGAAGGAAATTGCTGAACCTTCCTGACCAAACCTCAGCTGTTCATATAGAGTTCACTGAGTACTACTTGCCAGACAACCCAAATTTTCCAGGTAATCCTCCTAAATCCCTTTAGGAGTCTACAAGTGTTTTCAGACAGGGTGTTAATTATGCACTCACCCTGCTTCATTCATGAAATTTTCAAGGAGTTTCAGATTGACATCTCCTATTGGTGGCACTCCTGTGTTTTTCACCACTACTTCTTCATGTGTTCTGTATACCTGCATGGAGAGCCTTGTTCAGAAAGCTTTTCTAGCTGAGGAATTTTAGATAGGAATCCCCCTCTGCTGCTGCACATGTTTCTAGAGGCTTCCAACCTATCCCCACAGTTCCTTCTTATCAACAGTCAGACTTGCTGCTTTGAAGGAACAGTGTGAATTATTTAAACTTGCTCCCCTGCCTCCACTTCTTTATTTGTTTCCTCTTGTGATCTCATATGTTGCTTCTTTTCTTGGAGCAATAGGACCTTGAAAGAGCCACTTAGAAGGTGTGTCAAAGTGTGGAGGCAAACTGGTGCTGGCAGATGACTATTTCCTCTGTATCTTTTGCCTGGGTGAAAGATGCATGGTGGACACCTATGTTTACTGCCTGTTGTTTATCAAGCAGGCATGTAGAAATCAGTCAGATCATTTAAAGGCCATTTGCTGGAAAAGAGTATTAGAAGTTGTTGAGGAACCAGCACATCTTGCCTGCAAATCATTTGGCAGCGAGGGTGTTGTAGGCTATATCTCCATTGACAGCTCTTGTTTTGGTATGTACTGACCCTCCAGTTCCAGGTTGGTCTGTGGCTCTCTCCTGCACTAAACTGTTTGAAAAGGCCAGATCATCAAAGCCTTATGATGTGCAGAAAAACAAGAAGAAGAGAGTAAGGCAATTCTCTCATATTCACTGTTGATCCCAACTCCTGTGTTGCTTCTGAGCTCTCCAACTTCAGTATTGATTCCACATTTGACACTGATTACCCTGTGTATATGAAGGAGATCTCTGGGAGCCTTCCCCATTTGAAGACCAAGATAAGGTGCTGGACTGCTATTGCTGGTGACCCTCCATCATTAACTCTTAGTATCACCATAGCCTCTGTCCTATTCATCACGCTTTTGACATGACCAGGACTACAATTATGATTGCCAGAACTGGTCTCATTCCTCAGTATTGCATTAGGGCAGGTACACAAAAGGGTCTTTCTCTGCCCACAAGTCTTACTATTATGAGAATTGGAGGTTTATTTATGATTGTGAGTGTATACTTCATGAAAGCTTTTTATGAGCCCAGCTAGAGTCATCGCCAGCTTGCCTTTCAAGGCTGCCACTAGATGATTATATTTTCAGATATCTTCCTCCCATACTGCCCCAGGCATCAACAGCCTCCAAATGTGTCAACCTGACTTTAGCACTGTTACTTCATAGGAATTTTGCACCTGACTTAGCTCAACCACCTCAGTCCAGCATGCCTGATCAACACCCATCCTCCTTGGCACCCTCTACTGCTGAAGACTATCTGCATATTCTGCATCATGCTCCTTTGTTACCCCATCAGTATCCTATCCAGATGTAGTAGTAGGAATGCAGGATTTCCTGTCATAATCTGAAGACCTGGATCACTTTTCTGACTAATTTCAGAAGATGATACAGTCATTAGTCTGGAGAATCAGCAACCACTGCAGAGGGTGCAGGATCCAATCATTAATGCAGCATTATCTGAGGCTTCAGTACTGGTTGTTATCCCATTCCTTCCAACTTTACTTCAGGTTGTTGAACCATCTTGGAAAGCCCTGTGGCTCCAGTGTCCAAGAAGTTAGAAAAAATATATAGGGCGCAGGAAAAGGATGCCATTATCCTCAGTCAATAAAAAGGGATGCCAACTGGACCTTATGGGATATAGGCTTTATACTTTAGCTGTCCTTGGCCTTCTTATGTCCAATTATCAAGCCATAACAGCTTTCACCAACTCTCCATATGGGACTAAGTGGCTTCCCTAAGTGATTATTTGCCAGAGGATCAAAGGGAACTCCTCTTTTAGACAGAGGCCACTAGCTTAGCCTGGCAGTGGATCAATACAATGATACATCAGCCAGATTGTGGAGTGAAAGCTATGGTGGCATTGAGGAGGTCCACCTGTCTACACTCAACTGGACTAACCCAGGAGACCCACTGCTATATCATTCAGTGGGAATGGCTTATTCAGTTATAAAACCTATAAGGCGGTGGACACCACAAAGAAAGCAAGTGGTTAAGAGGGCAGGACTGGGACTCAGGCAGTCTGTATTCTTGTCCCTGCTCAGCCAACTGCCCAATACCCAACATTTTCTGGGTGGATTATAAGTGCTAATATACAGGAGGTGCCAAAAATGTTTTAAGAGATGTTATCTATGTGTTACTTTTGAAAGTTGTATTGAATTATGGTAGCAATGTGTGGTACGATGTTTGCCCAAAAGATGGCGTTAATCAAACGAATGCTAGTGTCACCTTGCAACACCTTTTAATAGTTTTTCCTTTCTTAAAATGTATATACATTTTTGGGGCACTCTCTGTATTTGCTGTTTTTAAACCTTCCAGTAATATACAATATTTGCTCTTCTGCGCAGCCAGTAATTTCCTTATTTCACAGTGGTGGTTATAGAGATTTAATTCCTTCACAATTGTTGAGATCACTGGGACTTCCTTGCCCACTGTTCCCTCTGCTTTTCCACCCATATTCCCATTCTTTTGTGTCTCACTGAGAACACGTTAATGGTTAGAGTGAGACAGGAGGGCTCAGCATGTATTCGATAGTCTGTACCTACTCCTATTTACCAAACTTGGCTTTGATTTCCCCATAATGAGGTAAAGAACTGTCTTCATTGCTTCCAATTCAGATATATTCAGGGTGGAGGGCAAACAGATGATGCCATTGTTTCTACGTTGGCCCCTTTTCTTCAGTCTCCTCTTTGGCTTTTCTTGTGTGTATAAACATTGGAATATATTACCCTGCTTCTCTCCAACCCTTATTCTACATTAGGAAGGAGAGAAGGGAAAATGCTTCTTCCATATCTGTGATGGCAAGGTTACCCAGCATTAAGGTGGTGGATTGGTATTAGCTTGACTGTTGTCCCCAAGAATAATGCTTTACTGTTCTCCAAAGGAATGAATGATAGCTATTTACTCCCGGGAGAAAGACATACACTTAGACATAATTAGGATAGAAGTCACCTGTTCCTTGTGCCTGGAAGTTTCCTCAGTTGTATGCCACCTGATATCCTAATTATTTAGCCTTTTAGAACTAAATGGGAGCCACTGAGAACTTCAGCAGCCACTATCTGCATAGCACAATCCTGTTTGTTTGAACTCATTCATACAATTTGCAGGACTGTGTTTCTGCTCAAGGGAAGAAGGATATTTTTCTTATAACTTCAGATCTAAAAAGTGTGCCCTGAAATGTTCTGTAAGCACAATTACTTTGTGCTTAAAAGACACGAACAGGCACTTTGCACCGTATACAATTGACCTGTAGTCTGTGTTGCTGAAGGCCAATATATATAACTGACTTCAAGAAAGGAATGTCTAACTACAAGAAATAATTGATGATCAACATTCTTACGAATGTCTATTACCAATCTGATGGATGTTAATATGAACCTAATGAGAGAACAATGGGAACTCTATTATGAAACCAGCCAAGGTTTTTCAACATTGGTTGCTTTTGGAGGCAATATGTTTAGTTTGTTGTTACAGAGATGTGGTTCTAATCAAAACCCCGTATTTTTTCCTTTTCCCAATTTTCCCAAACTAATGGCATGCTAACCTGTACTTTTCTCCTCCTCTCCAGTCCCATGTCCAAACTTGTACCTGCAGCTGAATGGTTTGATTTTCACTTTGGACACAATGAGTGTGCTTTGGGTGAATTTGTTCTGCCTTGATCTCTATCGCAGCCTACAGCAATTCAAAGCTATATACAAGCTGGACAATTCTGGCAAGCAAGATGAGCATATTGATGTCAGACTGGATGGCTTTATGCTCAAGGTATTTGTTGTTTCCTGTTCTGACTTATGAAAGGTGAAAGGAAGCTGTAGGAAGGAAGGAGTAGGGGACACCACTCTGCCTTTTCTGAAATGATCCTTCTGTCTTGATCCTTCTCCGTGCAATTTGTGGAAGATTGACAACCTTCTTCAGTGCCATATTAGTGCAAATAATAAAAGCTTCTAGATTAAGGGGAATATATCAAATGATTGATTAATCAGAATCTGTATTATTGCTATGGCTATTGCTGTTTTAATTATATAAAAAAGGGACCTTTTTTGTGTCTACCTGCTGTCACTTCAGATGTGGGACCTAGCCTGTAAAAAAAAATCTTCAAGAGGGAGGACTAGTTGGTTTTTGGACAACTGAAAAGCCTTTTAATTTCAGTAGTATAAGCTTATACTGCTTTACTTGGCATTAATTTCTACTTGTGTTTATAGAATATGACTGGGGGTGTCTAATCAGTCTTTTAATGCTGCTGCTGCTGCTGCTAGTAGTAGTAGTTGTAAATTGAAATAGACATTTATTCATATAAGTCATATAATAGAATCTAAGCAGGATTCTGTAAAGGCCAATTCCTCCTGAATAATTACAATAGAAAGCTCTTTGAATGATAACAAGTACTTGCTTTCCAAGTATAACGGTCCAGAGCCTTCTTATCAGCTGCAGTAAAATTATTATACCAATTACTAAGATATTTCCTGTACTATATTGTGAACTATTGCTGTTCTAATCTTGATTAGTTCTTTACTCAGATATGACCATTGAGAGCATGAGTTAGCAATGTGCAATAAAGTGTTTCTTACATAAAAAACTTAAGTATGCAAAGAAGTGGTACCCATTTTTATTTTAAGCTAAGGATACAGTGCATTGTTTTATCTCTATAGATCCTTTTTATGTTCTTCCCCCTTTTCTTCCTAAATAGCTAAATATCCCAGTAGAGAAGAAAGTTATTGATCACCAGGATCGTCCCCAGGGTCTTTCGATTCGCACATCAGAGATGACAGCTACCAACACAAGGCATGCTCCTCACTGCAGCTGTTTAGCTCTCCAGAATCTGTTCCGTAGGTTTGCTGCTTCAGAATTCTTCCACTCTAGCTACACCCAGTTTCCTAAATTTCAGGACAACTTCAGCCTCCTTCATACTCTCTTCTTACGTCATGCATATCAAGTAGACACAAAAGCCCCCAAACATACAGATTGTCGCCATAGTAAGTCGTCATCTTTTGAAGACCTTTGGTCTTTTAACTTCTCCCATATCTCCTTGGACTTTGAGGGGACCAAAAGCTCAAAAGGGAAACCCCTGAACTTTATCTACCCATTCCCACTTAGTGTGTGGGCTTGCCTCCCAAAGAGATGGGAGGAAGCTCAGACATCAATGTTGCAAGTCTCGTCATCACAGTTTAAAATCAAGTCTTCTGCTAGCTTTAGTAACCATGCCAAACATCAGGACCTTTGCGGAGAGGAGCAGTTCTGCCAAAGATCAAAAACTGAACAGGATTTGAAAAGCATCTACCTCACCCCAGAGGCAAAGGAAGTCTTGGAAGGAGGCCATGGTAGCATTAACGGTGAAGAAAATGATGAAGATGTAGAACTATCTGCTGATATTCATGTTCTTCTGTATTCAAGTGCACATGTGAAGGTGCGGCTCAACCACTATCAGTATTTAATGCTACTTCGGATGAAGGAGGTCTTGCAGACTTTTCAAGAACAATTGACCCAAGACACTCAGGAAATGATTGGATCACCTCTAGATTCTCTAACCACTTGCATGGGCATCATGTTCAACAGCACAGAGGTGGCTTTGCTGATGCATCCTACTCCAGTTCCTGCACTGGAACCAAGATCTGTAGACTCAGATGCTACAAGTCTAATAGAATCTGAACTTTCCCCTTCAGACAGCAGGGAGGGACTGGCTACAGAAGGCAGAGAGCTGAAATCAGATTCTAGCTCAGAGAAGGAAAATTGCAGCCCTGCAAAATTCCAAGGTGATAATGGAATTACAAATACAGATATAACTGTGCCTGAGTTACAGGATGGAATAATGAAATCCCAGAGTGAAGGATCTCTGACAGAAGGAGGTTTTCATAGCCAAACCACTGGTGAAAGGGGTGCTGTAGAAGAAGCTCATGAAGCTGAAGAAATCCTTGGCGCAGAGAGACAGAATGACATTGGCAGCCTTTCCCAGATGCCTCAAATTCTTTCTTCCAGCTCATCTTCCATTGTTGATCCTTTAGGTGGCATGCAAATCTCTACTAATGAACAAGAAGAGATGATTCCTCTGAAGAACATGGAGATGGAATTGTCTAGTGCATTGAATATAACAAAAGGTGCCACCAAGGAAGCATTGCATGTGACTATGGACCTCACCAAAGAAGCTATGTCAATAACAAAAGATGCTTTCAGCTTCAGCAGGGAAAAGATGGCTTCCACCATGCATAAAATGCTGCTCCATCCCCAAACCAAGTGAGTGACTTTTTTAACCATATACATACCAGAACAATAGCTGGGAGTGAAGGTGGAGATTTGCCTTTACCCCTCACTTTTCACATTGAGTTTTCCTTTTAGTGTTGTAAATTGCTTTATGAAATGTAGATTAAAACAGTTTAAACCAATCTTATTTTTACAGAATAAGAATTCAAAGGTCCCCCATATCTCTGCCACTTTTACATTTTTAAGTACACCCACTCTCAAGGAAGATGACCATCACTGTTGCAGACTTGACTGCAGAACAGTGTTGGACACAGAATCATGGACAGGGATATGCTGATGATTGGGGTGACCTATGAAGAAGGGAGTAGTTCAGTTCTCAGTGACTCTCACTGAGCTCTGTGAGATAGTATATGCATGTAGCAATTTGGGATACAATTGCAAACAGACAAAACTTGACCCTCACCCCAGACTCTGGTCGCTGAAGCAAGGGACATTCTTTTCCTCTCTGTGCACCATTTCATTGACGGGGAGAATACACGCCATTACCCCTGAGAAAGAATAGCCTAACTTTCAGTGAGAGGGAAATGGGTGGGGAGCTGTAGTGTTTCTGTGTACAGAGTACCAAAAAACCTTGCATGCAGACACTTCTGGCATTGTATAGGACATTCTGATATATACCACCCATCAAAATAATGGGCATTTTACAATTATAACTGATTTTTGGCACATAGTCTGCTTAGATCTGTGCTTGTTGATAGGGATCCCACACCAAAGGCAGAGGAAGGGACACTGACTCCAGTGGGAGGTAGTAGTGGACGAATGCGTTTCTTCACCATGAAGAGGACTGCTTCTCAACATTCCTTTGATACCAGCTCACTTGATGGCAGTTGTCCTGAAGACAGGCTGTCGGTGGACAGTGACGGCAGCGATGGCTTTCTGATGCTTATGGACTCTGGTAATAGAACTAGCTTGTATATCTTCTTCCATTATAAAATCATCAAGTAAATTATAGTAAAACTTGGTGGCATGAAAAAGTCATATAGGTCTTGTCAGAAGGTAAGTAGCACAAGTAGATCACAATGAAGCACACCCCAGAGAAACAGTGGAAGCAAAAAGTAGCCTTTGCCAGTCATTGTGGGTCATTTACGACCTGAGAAAGGGAGAAGTCTAAAAATGGCTGCCACCTATATGCAGACCTCTTTTAGCCATTGATGCAGCTGCTGTGATGTCATTCTAATTGCTACAAGGAAATGTCAGTTATTGGAATGTAAGACACCTTCTGAGAAATGATCATTTTTGCTGGCCATAACACAGAGAGCTTGGGGATAGCAGGAACTTCATGCTTTTGGCAGAAAAGAGAAGGGTAATTCATAGGCTGGAACATTGAGAGCTAGTAAGCAAAATGAGAAAGAAGGTGAAGTACAAGTGAAGACGTACTGAAACCAGAAGGTGATGCTAGGTTGTAATGGAGCTACATAGAAGGAGTTCGAGAGGAAAATGGGATAATTGAGAAGCTGGTCAGTGGGAAATGTCCTGCATAATTTAGGGCTGCAAGGTGTTGAGAAATAAGTTAGATTGGGAAGGGTTACTGAATTTCATATTTCAGTAGAAGGTTACTGTAAAACCTTGACTGCAAGCCTCAAATGATTTTCCCCCAGAAATTGGGGACTTGTCTATTTTTATATGAAAAGGACTGAAGCAACATATCCCCTAATGCAGAGGTTTTAAAAACACTATGTGTAGTTTTTTTGATCTCTGCGATAAGTTCAACGTTATTAGAATCCTCCTCTTCCAGTACCTGTTTATCATGAAACATTGTATTCATATTGAAAGGAGTACTTTCCAATTACCTGGATAGTAATCCTTTTAAGGAGTCATTAAATCCAGCCTCCACTGCCTTTTTGCTAAACAATTAGATCTGGACACTGTTTCTCAGTTCTGATTTAGATTATTGGTAGGGAGATTTTTCTGTCATCTTACATTTTAGCTTTTAGATCTTTTTGATGATCATCTTAGTAGTAAAAGTAACCTTATACAAGAAATATGAAAATGGTGTTTCTGTTAATCTATTTTGTTCTTTAGCTCTTCTCCCTTCAGTAGAATGGTGTTAATACATGAAAAGCACATTTAGTAGGCTGAACTATTTAAATACATCAAATCAAAGCCTTTCACAGTTTGACAAAAGTTATCAGAGGAATCATTAATACCCTCTCATGAGAAGTACACATTGGATTTTTCATTATTGCTTTGATGTTTGCATTCTGTTCTAGACTATACTGATTTGCATGGGAGGATATAGAACACCTAAAATCTAGGGCACAGTTATACAAAAACATGTTCTATTTCTGTTTCTATAAATATAAGCATTTAAACACGTTACTTGATGATTGGGTAGGTGGATGGGGTCAAAACTTCTTAATACAAAGATAGAATTATTACATAAAATTTCATTTTTTTTCCAGAGCCTAGTTTGGATCCTCTTACCCTAGAACACCTTCCCCAGGCCCTTGATGATGCAGACATCAGAGCAAGCCCAATGGGAGATGAGGAAAGAGGATCAACATATATCAACAGCACGGAATCCCTGAGTGGACAGGACTCTAGCACCCAGCTGGTCAGATACCTATCCTGTCCCTTTAATTTTGATTTTTCTTGAGGACTTTGTGTGTTGGAGGTGGTGGAGGAAGAGAAGGACCTGTGCTGCAGCATCTATCTGTACTATGGCTTTTTGTTTTAGGTATCTGTCCTGGTGTTGAAAATGAATGCAGTAAACTGTGTGATAGAAACAAAAGGAGATGATATGACAGTTGCCCTTCAGGTTATGGAGCTAACGCCTGAGCACCTAGGAAATAGGAATATGTGGCACTATCTGCAAAGTGATTCTATGGGTATGTTATATTTGAGCACAGTTCATCCACTCTAATTCATATGCTTTGACACTTTTATGTTAAAACTGCCCTGATTTTGCATTGCAGCCACAACCAGACTGTGTATGTGTGGAATGTTTGTCCATATTGAAAAGAATAGCTTTTTTATTTTGTTGCAAAATATTAACATTATGGATATTGGTTCTGACAAAAATCTGGCTTCTTTGATTATTATGCTTCACTGAAAGTTGTTTGAAATTGAAATGTTTTTTAATGTTTCCTGACATTTTCTACCAATAACAAAAGAGTGCATTGGAGAAGTCAGTATGGTGTAGCGGTTAATGTGTTGGACAAGGACTTGGGAAATCTGGGTTCTAGTCCCTGCTCAGCCATGAAGTTCACTAGGTGACTTTGGGCCAGTCACTGTCAGTCTAACCTACCTGACAGGGTTGTTATAAAATAGAGAGGAGGATTATATAAACTGCCTTGGGTTCCTTGTGAAAAAAGGTAGGACATATATGTAAAGAAGAGGCTGAATAAATGTAGCATAAATGTATATAAATGAAAGAGGCAAAAAGGGCTGAAAGGGAAAGCAAAGGATTTTTTAAGAGGCTTAAATCATCTGGAAGTCCTCCTCGGTATGTCCATATTGCCAGCTGAGATATGGAATGTGCACACTTGTGAATGCTGAGAAATAGTACTGGGCAAACACTTATTTTTTTAAAAAAACCCTCCAAGGTTGAGCATAGTCCTTCCTCTCCTGTCATGAGAAAGGCAACTAGGCATTCTCCAGCTGCCACCACTCTTCCCACTCCTAGTGTTATGGATAAAAGAAATGTTGAGTACTGGGGAAACCTTTTCTTTTCTTTTCTTTTCTTTTCTTTTCTTTTCTTTTCTTTTCTTTTCTTTTCTTTTCTTTTCTTTTCTTTTCTTTTCTTTTCTGGCTGAGGAACCTCAATAGTTATCTGTCAGGGTTCACGTGATGGCAATGGATGGAACCCCTTTACAGCAGCATGTCCTCCTCCAGCAGCATTTGCTTCTGTTCTTCCACAGAAAGCACAGAGACACAATGAGCCATGCATCAGCTGAAGAGCACCATAAGGTGGACCTGGCCCATGGCTTGACAATATTTGATTTCTGGTCTTAACGGTTAACTTCAGAGGCATACCAATATTCAAAGTACAGTAAATGTTTCCTTGCCTCTGTGTCTGCACATGCTATATTTCACATACCACTTTACTACTTTTTGCGGTTTTTGTCCATTCCATCTCTGTTTACAGTATTGGTCCCTTATAGTAGAAAAGGTAGCACTGATGTATTTGAGAATGATGTATTTGTGCACAAGACAGTGAAGGGAGCTTTGTGGCAAGAATACATGGCTATTCTCCCTATGCTGTCCTTGCATCTTCATGGATCTCGAGAAGGATCATTTTAACAGTAAAAGTTTCCAACAGATGTATCTTTTCAAAAACAAGGATGTGAATTGAACTTAATGTGGATTCTGCTTTCTTCTGCTGTACAGATTTTGGCCATTAGAGGGCAAGAGACTAAAAAAGATGAAATTGAACTGATAATGGAAAATAATTTTTGTCTTGCCTATATAAGTCCTATTTAAAAATAATCCAAATCAGAAAATGGGAAAGTAATAATTGGAATAGATCATTAATGCATATATTCTCATATTATAAAACTATATGGGAACTTCAGCCTGCAAAAAAGAGAGAAAGAAAGAGAGGAAAAGCAAGGACAAATTTATTTCATGCTTAAGACAAAGAAATAATTATTGATTAGATTAAAATTGATTAGATACTACAAGTTTGATTTAAAAACATGAAGCACATTGAATTAGGAAAGTATAGTCATTAGTTGATTGTATCAGGACTTTCTTGCTTTTGGATTTTTATTTTTTTATTTTTTATTTTTGGTAGTGGCTATTTAAGATGCAACCCTTGGGATGCTAGATGCTTCCTAGATGGCCATAAGACAAGTTGGAGTTCCAGTTTTGACTTTGCAAATGTGTTCTGAGGTCAGAGGTGGGGCTCTGACCTTGCAGCCAGCTCCTTCTGCTCTCACAGCCATTGTGCTTCTTTCCATGCCAGTGGTGACTTGATATCACAAGTGCAACTGCAGAGCTAGTGCAGAAGGTTGTCCCATGGAGCAGGGGTGGTTTCGAGGAGACTTCACCAGGCACTGAGGAATATCAGCAGTTCCTCAGCTCCTCTTCCTTGTGAGCAAGAGTAAAAACATAGACAAAGTTCTCCATATATTCTCTTTTGCTGGATGAAGTAAGTTGGGAGGTAATCCTTGCCTCACACTCCTGCTGCATTGAACTGAATGCCCTTAATCCTCTGAGTTCATATTGGATAGTCATATTGGATAGTGTCCCCAGTAATAACAAATTAAAACAAGAACCCAAGTTTTAAATGTCAGTTTTTCTAAGGAATAAGGCTAAATACTTACTTGATGAAAATGCATTTTTATTTAAGACAGCTGAAAGCAAGTATGTTTAGGTCATGTTAATGTATTCTGTCTGTGCGTAGAGGCCAGCTAGTCATGATTTCTATCAGGAAAATGAATGTTCCAAAGAAAATTTGATTAAATCAATCTTCATGGAGCCTTTGAAGAGAATTGTGCCGCCCACTAGCCAGTATAGTTAACTGTTTTAATTCAACATCTTTAGTAACAAAAAGATAAGTATTACTGTATAATGAACCACATGCTGAGCTGTGCAAGTCCTTCCATAACAATCCCTTAATGCTTTTAGGAGATCCAAACTCAGAGAGGCCTGCAGCCACCGAAACAAATCTGACTCACCCTGAAGTGTGTTTACGATATGAAATAGGACCAAGTGCTAAAGTGCACTCACCTCTAGCTGTCCAGAATGGATTTTTTCACATGCTGGTTCATAGCTATCACACAGAATTGCTGACATCCTGCCTTTCTAGCCTCGGACCTTTTCTTGAAGATGAGGTGATCCCTGATGTTATTCCCATGAAGATTGAACTTGTGGATACAAAGATTACATTGAAAGTGAGTGTGTCTGTGTGCTGTTATCATCAAAAAGAGGTGGCAGGCAGTGTAGAGGTTAAAATGTTCAAGCATGTAGAAAAACAAATCTTGCTGAAGAAAAATCAGCATGGCTTTTGCAAAGGTAAGCAATGCTTGTTATCCATAAGGCACAGAGATGACATGCTATTTCCAATGCTGATCCAGATGGAATAGTAGTATCAACATAGGTGGCAGAGTAACTGTAATGTTAAAACAATGACATTAGTGTCAAACCAACAACAGGCTTCTGTGCTCATAGGAATGCCTTCCTTGTTGTTCTTTTGATGATTCTTCTCCTTCACAAAAAGCTGCCTTCATAGTGAGAGAGACACTGGGGGACAGGGTATCTGTTTCATGGAGGAACAGCTAGAAAGTTGAGCTTTACCCCATGGTTATCATCAGAGCTGTCCAATACAGCTCTTTCTCATTACTAAATTCTCACTAAGTTACTGTGAAGTTGTTGGGGGGTTTTCTGTAGCTGTATATGACTAGAAGAATTAGTGTTCACATGATAAGCATAGAAGAGCTTCTTGGGAAAAGTATTTTAAGTCATGGCTCCAGAAAGAATACTGAAAATAATTAAATCGTCTGTGCTTTGTTTTCCACACATACTATGTAGACTTTCTTAAAATCTTTCATCACTTTAAAGTTCTGTATCATGTTGGACAACAATATCTGCTAGGGTGAAAATATCTAAAGCAGAAATTGTGCACTTCAGACCCTTATATTAAATGAAACTGTATCAGCCAGAATACAAAGGACCATGTGTGATCATGGCATGGAGGGTTTCAGCTTCCCTAGTTTGGTGACAGACCCCCACAAAGAGCTAAATCTAGAGGTCAGGGAACCCATGTGTAGTGTCATTCCTCAAGTGGTAAGGGGCTGTTGCTGCAAGATACCTGTACCTCCCCCACCCTGCATGTATGGACGTACATTGTGCCTGTGCTTGGGCATGGACATCTCTGGATTCCAACCATGGATTGAGTCTGGCCTTCTGTTGCAACAGTTCCTATTTAAAGGAAAAGATTATGGAAATGAAAGCATCAATAATGTTATTATTGCAAAAATTTAGGAGTTAATCTTTTTATAGCCAAGGTTCATATTCTTTGTTTTTCAGGATGACAGTCCTCGAGTATATCCTACATCTCCTGGCCCTGTCCCTATAATCTTAGCAGTGGGCCACATCATAGTTAGTTGTAACGATGATGGAGTGTTTGTTATAACAGGTTGGTACCATATATTCCAGTGGCATTGGCTGGAAACAGCTGCAGCTAAAATAGCTGATCCTCTAGAAACTTCTAACTCATCTTAACTTCTCTTTGATACTATTTAAACCCTGAGATAATTCATGCTTAGTTAATATAGGAGTTACCTAAAATTAATTAAGATTAGCTAATTGCTGGATATTGCTACTCAGCCATTACCTTTCCTTCAGTTTCACGGTCTAAAAAATGTATGTGTACTCTAAAATTACCACCATTGGATGAATGTGATTATATATGATTCCTACATTACTTTCTAGCTGCACAGGGGGAAGAATCGTCTATGCAGAAGAGCTTTCAGAAACACCCTAAGAAGCAGCGGATCCCAATAGAGAAAATCTCTGGAGTTTCAGCAGGAACATGTGATGAACTACAGGTATGCCTTTGTTCTTAAAACAACAGCTTGTAATCACAAAAGGGTAGGAGTTAGGGAAATATAAGCCTTCAACATACATATTTAATGGTTCTGGGGTTATTTAGGGACACCCAACCCCTGTGTTCTTTTCAGAAAATTGCAGCCTCATTTTTCTTCTTTCCTTTCATATATGCGAAAGCTGAGGCCTTGAGTACCTTTCTGCAAAGGTTGCTCTCTGAAATGTGATTTGGAAGCAGTGATAGAATATATGTTATTTTTTATTAAGATCCATAGTAATGGAATAGATACTAGTGCTTATATGTTGAGTATAATCCTGATAGCAACAGAAACAACAAACACTAATAGCAAAAAGAAAAAAATAGGTGGCAATAAATCCTATTATAACAACCCTGTATTGTTTCTTCAAACACTGTTCACTTAACAGGGTTTGTTCTTGTTAATGCTTAAATAAGGAATGCATCTTTGTAATCAAACATGTTCTGTAGTAAATTGTTCTCCTATTATTGAGAAAGTAAGCTAAAATACTGGACAACATCACTGATAATAACTAATCTTTACAGTGTGTAATAGACTTTTTTTACAATATAGAAATTAGTTAACTAATTTCCATGCTGCTTCAGGAAAATAGAAAATAAGAAACCTGAATAATGTATTGCATTGAAAAGTGCTATAGTGACAGTGATATAAATCTTTTCTGGATGTTCTCCTCTAAAAGAAAAGTACTAGTCTACAAGATGTTTTTCTCCAAAAGACAAATATTTTAGTATTCTTTTTGTTATTACTTTTTAGTGTTTCGGAGAACTACAATTATTTTAAAAATGATATAAGTAATTCCGGGTAAGCACTACGGTAATTTCCACTGGGAGATATATTGCCCAGTGGAAACTACCATAGTAGTTTCTGGGAGATATATTGCAGTAGAGAAAACTAAATGAATTAATTTTTAAAACCCAATAATTTTCCTCTGTTTGTGGCATAGATCAGCAAAATTTAACGATCCATTGTACTGTAAATCTAATAAGCAGGAACTCCTGGCAGTGAACTAAATAGGACTGTGTGTGCTTATCTGCCTCTCAAAGCAGTCTGTTTCACAGTTATGGTTCTGTAAACTTGTTGAATTATTTTTCAATGTCTACTTTTCATCTGAGATTTCAAAAAACAGACTTTTAGACAAATAAGTATTGGTTAATTTATCTTTTTAAGGTGTTATAGCCTGCAGCTTGTGTGTTAATAAATTTGCCTGGTTAATTGGTATCAGGCATTTATTTATTTGGTGTTATACTGTCCAGTATCAGAGGCTCTCTGCTCTCTGTTTATTCTGCACTTTTATATGCTTTTTATTATAGTTCATATAGTAATTGAAAACTCAGAACAGCATCAACTGAGCATAATCAAGGACTGTTTTACAGAGAACCTGGCTCATATTTTCAGGAACTTGTCTCATGATTGTTAATGTCAATCTACTTTTGCTTTCATGAAAAAGTATCCCCGGCAAATATATGTGTGGGGGGAGAAAGCCTGAACCCTTCTTTGATCTAATACAGACATTTGAGATTCAAATAACTTCATACTTAGAAAATCTTCTGTAATTAATTACTGTGTAAAATCCTTGGATGTTATTAACAATTAGACTGTTCTATCTCTCTGCAAGTACTTTTGCTGGATGTGTTAGATCATTAAAGAATGTAAGCATAATACCTCTACTGCATTTTACATCTTTGAAAATACACTCACTCTCTTGTTTCTTTCTTGTAGCTGAAAGAAGTGCCAGCTTTGGAAAGAGAGCTGCAAGCCACCAAAAAAGCTCTTGCAGAAGCCAATCTGGACAAAGTACGCCTACTACAGGAAATTAGGAAATATGATCCGCTTTTCCAGCTTTGACAGCTGAAGCCTGGGCAATGGATGCTCAGGGAAATCAGAGATCACTACCAGCATCAACAACACTTATTTGTTGCACAGGAATTAACTAGGCCATCTTCAGTCCAGAGCTACAGCCTTGAGGAACAGAAACAGAGTGCCATTACAGGAGATGGAAGTGGAGGGACACCAGGAGAACACATGGGAATAAGATGATCGGAAGTATTGGATTTTTCAGCCATATACCTGTGTCTACATGGAATGAAATTATGCTCCATCTAAAGTTTGGCAACATTGATTCTACATGCTGCAGAGCCAAACAAGGAAGGACTACCTTGTCTAAATTATCTCAAAGTGGTGCTGACAACCTGCTAATCTTTCTTACTGTAATGTTTCCTTCCTGCAAGAAGTAGCAGGGAGTTTGGGGGGCATGCTTGCAGTACGCCAGTGCAATAAGGACATTCTACTTAGCAGGGGCCTTGTTAGCCATTGAAAATAAATATCTTGGAATTTCATGCTGCAGCATGAGCCTGAGACTTTAGAAAAGTGGGGTGGGATGCAATGCAGCCCTGGTACAGGAAAAAGAAAAGTTTGCTTAGAAAGAGAGCTTGGGTGGCCGCAATCTTCCATTAATTAATTTTCCTATTCTCCTTTCCCAGTAATGCTCTGCTAACAGAGTTTTGTAGTTGTCAGCCTTCCTGATGTCTCTTCATAAGCTCTGTCCACCACCACCATTGCATTGTTGTAGCATCCCAACCCTTTCCCAGTGTAAGTTGTCAAAAAACTGCTTGCTGGAAAAATGTCCTAATTTTATAAGTTAAAAATGTTGGAAGCATGTTTCTCCTTTCCATGACACTACACTGGTAATCTTGGAAAGGCTCAGAGAAAGTGAGTTCTGCTTGTTCCTTCCGGGTCAATGCACTATACTTCAGTGTCCATTTGGTAAATGATGAACCACAATCTTGCAATGTTCTATAATACAGATTAATGCTGGTAGAAAGTATTTTTATGTATGAGTGTAAAGCTGAATAGACAACTCTTCCTTCTGTTTTTATTTTTGTATGAGATTGGATAATTATTTGGAATTAATGAAACATAGTTCAGCTGGGGAACACAACTAGGCCAGTGCTAGCTTTCTTGGGTGTTTCCATAACAAAGTTGTGTCCAAAATACTTTGAGAGGTTTTCTTCATAAAACAGCTGCAACAATTAAGATGTGATGAACTATAGTTAGAGAAATGTTAAAATGAAGGAGGAAAGAAAATCACAAAAATAATCAAGGGACTCCATCATTCACTTCATCATTTTAAGCTAGTTCAAGATAACTCCTCTCTCCCATCAGTACTAGTTTTAGGCAAATAAACACAGCCTGATGAAACACTTATCCCCACTCTCATATATAACTAGCTAGATAATGTAGATTACAGGAATAAAATGCTTACCAAACTATATGACAGCCTTCCCCAGCCTGGCACCTTTCAGATGTTTTGGGCTTCAACTCACATCAGCCCCACCCAGCATGGTCAGTGGTTTGGAGTCCCAGGAGTTCAAAACATCTGGATAGTATCAAGTTGAAAAAGGCTTCTACATGAAAACCTTATACTGAATGTAGTTTATTTATAATGACCCTTTAAAATGAGAACTCAAATGAAGTAACAAAACCTGTTAATGCCATCTAATAACCTCTTTCTCTACTTAAATTTTGTTTTGTTTTGTTCTTATGGTTGATATTTTCATTGCGTTTTTTTGTTTTTAAAAAGCTAGTTTCAGAAACTGACTGAGAAGGTTATGGCTGAGAGGGATCTACCCATAAAGGTAGCCTAAAATCATTTAAAATAAGAAAAAATATGTGTGGTTATGCATCCAGACCCCTAAGGAGCATATAAGATCCACCAATGTGGAAAAGACTGGTAGGAATTACACTCTACTGAAAACAACCTACAGCACCTGACTAATAGAATTTTAATGAACTCCACCTTTCTGTGGCTTAGTTGTGTCCAGATGTCTAGGCATTTTATTTATTTTCTGTGGTTGCAAATTGATGATTTATATATGTACTGCATTCTAGCAACAAAAAGGAAGACAAGCAATTCTTTTCAAACCATATATACCTTGGTGCATATTGTAGGGCTGAGTTTCTTTCTGAAAATAATTGATGTTTACTTTCTTCTCCTGAGTTCCAAACCAGTAATCTTTCCACTAAAATGTAGCTATAACTAACTATTGTCCTGATGGTGATGAGGTACAACTTTTAAAAAGGATGAATTTTAAATATTAAATTTTGAGTGCTTAAAATTATGTTTGAGGTAAGAATAGATATAGTTATAATTGGAGAATGAGGAGAGTTAGTAATTTTTTTAAATCAACTGTCTTGCATTAGGTGGGAAAGTATGTACTACTGTACATTTGATTACTCAGAATGGACAATTTGTCAAAGGTAACTTTAAAAAATAATTTAAAAGCATGGCATTACAAATAAGCAAAGTTAACTGCACTTGCCATAATAAGAGAAGAATTCAAACTTCCATATTAGGGCAAAGTGTTTATGTAACAGAAAGGTCACAAAAATGTAGTTTTGAGTTCCCCAGAACTCTTCATCAAAGCAAAAGTGCAGGGGAAGGAAGGAAATAAGCTTACTGGTTTTAAAGCCATGGATACTGCATTTAGTCATGATATTAAAATGTAATATAGGAGGAAGTTGCAAACATTCATGGCAGGGTGGTTTGTTTGTGTGTAAAGGAATAGCATAAATTATAACACAACAGAAGTAGAACCATACGTAGTTTAGATATGCAGTTGTGTAATGTTCCTATAGATATTAATGCATTGCTTGTAGCAAAATGGACTGTGCCAAAGGTAATATGCTGTAACCTAACAAGCAGCTGTTTTGCTTAATTCAGGCCTTTCAACAGATAACATGTCAGAATTGGTTAGTATGTTATAGCTAATTTTTGTCTGGTATTTGTTAAACAGTTTGTAGATAAAGGTAATGCCAGCCCCCAGCTGCATCTGTAGAATGCATTTTTTAATCTCTGACATCTGCTTTTTTGCCTTGAACTGACTGCCTTGGAGCAGTTGCTATGCGACCTTCACTATGTGAATCAGAGCATCTTAAAATATTTTTTCTGAAGGAGAAATGCAGGGTGGGGGGCGGGATTGTCTTCAGTCTCAAATAATTTCCTAGCCCTTGAGGCTAGCACAGCACTGTTGAACTCCAGGAAGCTTTGCAGCTGTGCTGTGGTACTGTCACTTTCATTAATTCAGCAGTGGTGATTTCGGCATGTGTTGTAGCTTCTACTTGTTCATTTCTGTGCAATGAACTGCTGTTTCTGCCTTTTTCTTAGGGCATTCCTTTTGCAGTATCCTACGCAAACCCAGGCCATGCTCTGGAATAAACATGATTCCCTCTCTCCATATTGGAAAATGCACCAGTGGGGCAGCCCTTTAATGCAGTGGCAGGAGAAAACTTTGTATCCAAAGAGTAATGTGTTTTAAAGTTTGCACTTACATAATGAATAGAACTGAGGTTTTGAAGTTTGGAAACATATATGGAACAGATGGTGCTGTTACTATACAGTACTAAGATGACACACCAAATACACATTTTGTGCATTTTATGTGAACATAACAGCCAAGATGCTGGCTGTTAGATTTCTATATTAAGGCAGAGCTGTTGTTTTCCTATCTGCAACTCTGATGAATTACCCCAAAATACTGATTCAATACTATTTAACTTTCTTTTGAACTCTGTATATCCTTTTTTTCCTTTCTGAGTGAGGCAAGATGGTCTTAGCTACATGTATAGTCATATTCAATACAGGTTCTCATTGCTTTCTATTCACTGAATGCTGAAGATTTCATTTGTCTACTTTTCATGCAAAATGCAGCATGTTACAGAGAAAGACTAGTGCACAAGAACTGTATCTAGAGTATTTAATACACTGGAGTTTCTGTATTTTGTTGTTAAAATAATTTTCTGGACATTTCCAATATTATTTATTGGTCTTAAGTAAGGCAAATTGTAGAGAATATACCTTTTGCCTCCACTGTATGACATGGCTTGTTTGGTTTTAATTATAGAGGCCTTGTTGTGGTAAGTACAATCCAGATGCTTCCCCTCTGTTATGGACTGTTATTCCTCCAAGAGGACAGCTGGAATGAGGAGGAAACCCACTGAAGCTGATATGGCTATGTCTGACTTCTCAACTACATTAGTGTGGTTCTGTTTTTAAATACACCTCCCCAGCCCACACACTCCCCAGCCCACATTTTTTCTACTTTATTTGTTAGAAAAAGTTAAAAGCAAAAAACTCCTTGTGTAATGCCATGACTTGAAGTATTAAGTAATTCTTATTTATTGTAAGGCTTTCCTAATTTCTTATGGCTGCTTTTGTAACTTTAATTAGGAATGCTATGAATACAGGAAGAGTACTGGGTAAAAGTATGACTTGAATTTAAGACTTCAACAGTATTGGATTATTTTTGTTGCAGTATATCATCTTCTAAGATTGTATTGGTTCTGTGAACCACTTTTAATGTGGTAAATTAAACTGCTTAGCCTCTGTTGCAGTTTGTTTTTACTTTCCAGGTGTTTAATCATAATATTGATTGAAATTTCATACTTCTATGGTGCTTTCTAACTGATAAATGCTGCACATTAATATTTTTTACCAATTGATATTTTCACATTTATTAGAATATTAATATGTAACTTTTGGGAGTGCTTACAGTGGAGGTTTATTTACATTAACATCTTTTGAAAACACTGAAACATCTCACAACTTGCTAGCTTTACATTACTAGACTCATGGAAGTTCTTTACTATTACAAGGAGCTCTCTTTCCCTTCCTTTCATATTGACACTCTTGACAACAGTCTTCCTCAACCTGTTGCCTTTTAGCTGCTTTGGACTTTGGACCCCTTCAGATCTAGCAACCTCAGCCAATGGCCAGTTCTGGGAATTGTCCAGTACCACAGGAAGGCACTGAGTTGGGAATTCTATTAGAGAAGAGTTTTAATACTTTAAAGTAACAGTGATCCTATGGTCCCCAAGACAGCACTGAGTTGACGCAAGATTTTTCATATCCCATTCTAGAGATGGCACTGTGCACTTCCCCTGCAACTGGTGCAAAAGGAACTGTATCAGCTGCTCTTCAAGGTTGGGAAAGCAACACTGGAGTGAGGAGGCAACAGTGTGTTATCTTGAAGCTATTCCAGTCTCCTTCCTCTCCAGCTAGACTGGTGAAAAAACCTATCTTGTGCAAATGCAGAATGGGAGGGAATACTTGCCTCCTCTCCCCTCTCTCTGCATTGGATGCCCGAAAGCCTCTGAGGTTGGGATTTTATGGGCTTCTTAATTGGGTTGTGCCCTAAGTTGAAGACTAGAGGACTCTGGAGACCCAAACATTAATGGCAAGTCAAAATTAGTTAAATGTAATTCCTTTATTTGGGATGAAAGTTATTTTCATTCTTACTGCACTGTAAGCAATAACAAATGTCTGTTTTAGGTGTCTTTGTTCTCTTATAAAAACTCAAATCTTATAGCAGTTTCATCAAGCTTATTTCTCTGCATTAAGAAAATGCTCATTTACTGAGTTCAAATAACTTATCCTCTAGATTCTGTTTTCAGTTACTCAGGATTTCAGAATCAGTTTATTTTTATTGGAGATGTCTTCAATATTGTGCAATATGGTGCATTATCAGATGACTTTAAACAGTCTAGAAGCAAAAGTCCTATTCACATAATTGAAGCTGCAAAATCTCCAACTTGATAGCTGTGCTTCAGTGGAAGAGAATTTTTTTGTATTTTGAATTGGGGATTTGTCCTCTTGACTTCAGTCGTCTGACTGCCTCACGCATGTGTTTGGGCTGTAGAGGTGGTGATTCTCCCCACTTCTCACATACATCAAGTGCTGCACAAACAAAACAAACATGACTTTTATATCCAGATCCAGGCTATGATTATGAACATCACTTATCTGCTATTTAAACTCCACTGAAGTCAATCCTCAGCTGAAATGTTGCCAAGGTCTGTGGTTAAACAGCCAAATTATGCATTTCTGTTTATTTTTTGTATTATTGTTATTTCATCATTTATTATGTTCTTACCTTGTTTTTACTGTTATGAATCATTTGCTGTAATCCACTTAGAGAGTCCTACGGACTAGCAATGCAGAATGTAAGTTAAATAAATTAATACTATATTACCTTTAATATGCGGGTGACAAGAATAGATAGACCCTACACAGATGGATCCAATTCTAGATTATTCTTCTGGTACTTACCTTCTTCTACTACTTCTCCAACAAATACTTTGGAAATTCCTGACATGGCAATAACAACATTCTGAGAGACAGAAGTTCCAGTAATTGACTGGATCAGCTGAGGAGAGATGAAAGAAAATTCAACAGAATTCAGGTTTGTGGACTTAAGTGTTTCTTTTATAACATTATATGTCAACAAAAATTACATTAATGGTAGCAGAGGTAATGGTAAAGTTTTAGCACACTTTATAGCAGAGTGAAATTGCAGCTATGACCTATCCTAGTGAAATATTCCATCTATTTTTTCTTTAAGTGTTCAATAAGCCATTCAATTAGCAACAGCTCTCAGAACAGTAAACAATTTAAAACAAATGTAATATAAATACAGTATATAACACGGCAGTTATCTACATCAGAGTATAACACCAATCAACAGTAACCATAAATAGTAATAATACATAATACGAGAATAAAACCAAATCACAACATGCCAATAATATACAGATAAAATCAGTATAACATAGTATAACATAATCATTAATACTATATTATCTAACAATTAAAATGCTGGGAAAATAAAAGGGTTTTAGCCGGGCACTGAAACATACAAAAAATCAGTGCCATTTTATTGTCTTTTAGTCATACAGCAAAAGCAAGCCACATCATGCAAATCAGTTTCATTTTAAAGGTATTTGGAGTGAACTCCTACCCGTTTAATGGCAGCCTTAGGAAAAGCTGACCGCCGATACATTTCATAGCGATTTAGCTGTTCTTCAGAAAAAGATGAAACTAGGATTCTAGAGAAAATATAACACAGGTTCTAGCAACATTTTAATACTAAAAACAGTTTAAAGGTACAGAAATGCACAGCTTTTGAAGATGGAGGGAGATGATATTATAGTATTTCATAGTGTAACAATGGTTTTGGATGCAGAATGCTTGCATTAGCAGCAGCGTGAACTGCATAGAATGTTCCTGAGGGTAAAAAAAAAGATGGAAGGTGATTTGCATCAATTTTTCCTCTCTGCATACAGCATCATCTCCCCAACACAGTATTTTTTTGGGCAGTGGGTGGAAGGGAATGAGGAATAGATTAACACTGCCTCCCTTTCTCCTCACTATAGCTATGGCAGTTATCTGCAGGATTAGAAGCCTCCCACAAACAACCAGATCCAACTAAATGAAATAATCCTGAAGGGGATGGTATAATATAATCTTTCTTTCTTTCTTTCTTTCTTTCTGAATTACTACAAACATTTATATCCTGTCCTGTGCAAATGCTCAAGAGGGCTTACATAGTATAAAATAGTATAGTAGTATAAAATACTATACAATACAATAATAAAACAATTATTAAAAACATACAGAACTAAACATAAACTCAGAAAAGGAAGGAAAAATAGAAAATACAACTGTGAGAACCAAGAAAAAAAATCTTAAAACATCTAAAACCCTTGATTATTAAAATAATGGTTGAATAAAAAGGTCTTCACCTGGGGCCAGAAAGAGTATAACGTCGGCACCAGGCAGACCTCTCTGGGGAGTGCATTCCATTGTCTAATTAACTCCTATTTCAGAATATTACATATTTCTTAAAGCCAAGTGTAACATCTGAGAAAATATGCATATGTAAGTTCTTATGTAAGTAACTACTAGGTATTTTCAGGTGATTTTGCAATGGACTGCAGTTTTAGAATACCCTCTTCTCCCAAACAGAAAAAGGTAGGAAAAAAACAAAAGCAGTGTGGCATCTTAAATTAGCAGTAGCCAGTTAACAGTCTAACAGAAATGATTTAGCATTAGCAAAATTATATAAGTGGAAAACTACTCACTGCATTTTTTGAATTTCATCTTCATCTACTTTATGTTTCTTTTCTTTCTTCTCCTTTATTTCTATTTTTATTTTCTTGGCTGTACCAGACTGTGATATAGACTCCTCCGTTTCTCCTAGAACCAAATCTGAAGTGTCCTTGCTTTTATTCTATTAAGAAAATTATGTTTAGATTGGCTATATTTATATTCTTGTTCTACCATTATATACCTTAAATAGCCCACCATAAATAGTCGCCATGTTAATTGATGTTATCAAAGATTTTTTCTAGTATTAGTCCCACAGTTTTAATATTACTACATGCATAGCCTAAATGAAATGTTTTAACAAAACACATGTACAGAAAATATTTGAACAGTAAATGTGATCAATGCTAATTGCTTAAATTTAAAATCAATTACATTGAAACATTTATTTTTTGTGTTGATATCTATGACTCTTGCTTATTGTGGAAGGATGAGGGGATAGAATGAGGAAGGCTGTTATATTCTTGATTTCACATTTGTTAATATAGACATTTGTGTATTTACAGACATGCCTGTTCTTAAATGCAAATTCTGATGATAATAGTGCTGTGTAAATGTTCTAAATTAATAACAAATACATACTAAAGGTCACTCACTGCCCAAGAGCCACCTCTTCTCCTTACACATTACCAAATGGTATTTGGTACATATTTTACACTATTCGCTTATTCTTTATTAGCATTACTTACACTAGTTTAAGGTAATACATTTTAGAATGTGTAATCAAGTATATAATATCAGAGAATAGCTGCAACTCAAGCACAACCATCCGGATGTGCAATTGTGATGAAAAATAGTGCACTGATACTTTGTTTTCATTTCTGCACAACAGCAATTCAAGCAAGGAGAGAGTGGAGGAGCGCGAGTGAGTGCACGTTTACACATAACTGGGATTCCCCCTCCCATAAAAAATGGTCACGATTCACCAGAAAAACGGGTCTTGTCCCCTAAATGAGGGCAGCTGGAGCAGATTCCACTTCCAAGTCGTAATTCGGCACCGGCCGCGCAAGACGCAAACGGCGACAGGGCCGGAAAAAAGGGACGTCCGAACGGAAGGAAGAAACCTCGTCCTTCTTTCCTACGCACCTCTACAGGCAGCCCCTCCTCCTTCACCTCGCCTGCGTCCTTCTCCAGCCGCTCGGCTTCTTCCGCAGCAAGGACAGAAGGCTCTTCGGCCGAAGACGAAACTGCAAGCGCAAGAACAGTCTCTTCCCGGCGAGATCCCTCTGCTTCTGCCATATCGTACTGCTGGATTTGTCGATCTCTGATGACATCATCGAGGCGACCTTACTCACTTCAACTGCTCTTTTCCATGGCAACGCAGCACGCCCAACCATGGGGGGCGGGGTGCCGTAGGAGGCAACGCGGGAACCACATAATAGAAATGTGGAGGCTTTTGGGACCGGGGTGCTTCACAGCAAAAAAGAAAAATGCTTTCGCCTGAACAGTTAAAAGTGTTGGAGGATACTATACACGCAATATAACCATAAGACAAGGGGACCTTCGAGTATTTGGAATGGTGACTTGCGTATTTTTTGAAAAACGCAAACTGAATGTTAAAGTGAGGGAATATTTAAAGCTATGGTTGGTCTTTCTCTCCTAAATGAACCAGCACATGCACATTTGGGGCCTGTTTTTACTTTTGCCTCGAGACAGCTATTGCTATCACCGTACAAAAACGTTGCTAGTGAGTGGTTTATGCAACTAGGGTCACTCGGGGAACCAGCGACAAGAGCAAACACCAACTACAGATTAGTTCCTTCAGAGAGAGCTTAACCTCATTCTGAACAAATAACCCAAGTACGGGAACTGAGAACTACCCACCCATAGGACCTCTGTCTGACCAAAAAAAAAAAAAGTTTCAACTCACTGTCCCTCATTAGCTGGCACACGATTCTATCTGCCTCTGCAACAGACTGAAGCTATGAAAGCAATCTGGTGCATCTGTACCCAAAGTTTATTCTCAGATCCATATTGTGCCTTTTTCTTCACTCTCCATTTAAATGCATATAAATAGGATGGGCCTCATCCTTTCCTCAGGTGTTTTTTGTAACCTAAACAAGCTTGTGTTCACCCGCTTCAGGACTTTGGTGAACATTAATCAGTGCTTGCCTCACACTCTGGGAATATGGGATGTTATGATCAGCATTTGCTATGATACACTAGATGTTTAAGCCAGAACAGTAAATTTGCCATTGTCATCTTTAACATATCATCTACAGCCTGATATAAGAATCCAACTGAGAGCACCAAAAATTTGTTCTATGCAGCGGGCAAGTTTGTGAGTACAGCAAGTGTACACTGAGTCAAGATGGGAAAGTGAAGGTATATGCTTAGAAATGGAGCTTCAGGGCAAAAACACTCATACATAGTCACAAGAACCATTAGTCCTAAGAACTACTATATTTTTATGCACTCAAGGTGTGTATGGACACAGTGGAAACAATGATTCTATTAAAACATCTTCAATTGTCTTAAATTTATTTCCTGTCTTCATCTTCAGAGATAAATGACAAAAAAAATCCACTGTTGTTAAGAATATCACTGAATATATATTCTTTTTATAACTCATACTAACTCTAACAATGTTATCAATATTGAACCTGTATCATTCAGTATTCTAGTTATGTGTTGGAGGGAAAGAGCATGAGTTCCACCACTACTTTAAAAACTATCAGCGCATAGGATAAAGGTACCCAGCAAATTAATCACATGTGGCCTGCCACACAGAGATAGTGTGCAGTTTGCATGCCATCATCTCCAATTTATGGTTCAAAGAATACTTTCCTGGTAACAATTAGATAACCTCCTCCCATCTTTACACTGCTGCTGCAAGCCATACAAAAACACAAAAGCCATAGATTTGCAAACCAGCTGCCCATAGGAAACCAACAAACAGAGCATGACTGCAATAGCACCCTTTTGCCCACGTTCCCTAGCAACTGGTATTCCTAGGCATACTGGCTTTGATACCAGAGATGCTGCTAGGACCATAGACTTATCCTCCATGAATTGGTCCAATTCCCTTACATCAATCCAGATTGGTGGCCAGCACTACATCTTGTGGAAGTGAATTCCATAGTTTCATTGTGTGCTGTGTGAAGTCTTTCCATTTATCTGTTTTGTAATTTTGTACATCTTTATCAGTCTATCCTTGTGCTCCACTTTTCTGAGTTAAATAGACTCTGATGTTGTCACATATTCTTGCAAAGGAGTTACTCCAGTTCCATGATCATTTCAGTTGACCCTTCCTGCATCTTTCCCAGCTCTACAGTATCCTTTTTATGGTGCAGCAACCAGAACTGTATACAGTATTTTATATGTAGTTGTATTAACATTTCTTATAATGGCAGTATGATATTAGCAGTTTTATTCTCAGTTCCTTTTCTAATTATTGCCAACATGGAATTTGCCTTTCTCACAACAGTTGCACATTGGGTTGACATTTTCATTGAGCTGTCCATCATAATCTCAAGATCTCTTTCTTCGTCAGTCACCACTAGCTTAGATCCCATCAGTTTAAAGATAGGATTTTCTTCCCGAATGAACAGCACCTTACACTTGCTTACCCAAAATTGCACTTGCTATTTGGTTGTCCATTCTTCCAGTTTTGGATTTCCTTACAATTACATTTGGGTTTAACCATCCTAAATAGTTCAATGCCATCCCCAAACTTGACAACTTTGCTGTTTACTCCTAATTGTAGATCGTGTATGAATTAGTTGAAAACCATACAGAGTATAGAACCCTGTGGAATCCCAATGTTTACATCCTTCTACTGGGAGAATTTACCATTTATTCCTCCTTTCTGTTTTCTGTTCACTTACTGATCTATTAGATGACTTCTCCTTTTACTTCCTGACTAATACATTTGGTCAGAAGTCTTTGGTAAGAGATTTTGTCAAAATCCTTTTTGAAGTCCAAATAAACAATAAATACCAGATCACCCATCTCCACATGTTTATCAATATTTTTGAAGAAATTTAAAAGGCTAGAGACAGAGCTTACCTTTTCAGCAAGGCCTGTTCTTCTATATGCTTAATACTTTTATTTTTAATACTGCTTTCATCCAATTTACCTGGAACACATATTAAGCTAACCAGCTTGTAATTTCCTAAATCTCCCCTAGGGTACCATTTTAAATTGGTGTTATATTGTCCAGTCCTCTGGTACAGAGGCTGATTTCAGAGACATGTTACGTGCTTTTGTTAGAGGATTAGCAATTTCGTATTTGAGTTAAGAACTTTAGAAAGGATACTAAGGTAATTTATTAATGTTACTGGGCACATTAATTTATTAATGTTCTATTTGTCAGTAAAGCTGAGAACTTCATCTCTTGTCAACAGTATCTGTTTCAATTCCACAGAATCCCTCCTGAAAACCTCATTTCAGGCACAGTTGCATGTTCTCTATCTTCTGCAGTGAAGACAAAGGAAAATAATTCATTCAGCTTCTTCTAATCTCCTTATCCTCTTTTGACTTGTCATCCAACAGTCTAACAATATGAGTTATCGTCCATGTTGCATATTTGACAGTTGGGGATCCATTTCGGAAGTCCACTGTTCCTATAAAAGAAGGATAGGCAGTCTCCAGGTCTTATATTCACAATGTAAGGGAACATATGCATGTCTGGGAATAGAGGAAGAAATTGGAGGGAAAATGTGGTAGGTTTCATGCCTAAGTGTGCTTGTCTATGTGGCACTGACAACTTCTACTGGCAGCAGCTCTCTAATAACATTTCAGACAGAGGTCTTTTTCAGTCCTAGTCCTGTGACCTTTTTAACTAGAGAAACCAGACAGAGAACCTTGAACATTAAAAGTATTTTTTTTTTACTCTGTTACATTGGTCATCATAAGACACAGAGGCAGTGAAGCTATCTACCAGTTGTTTAATTCAACTACAATGTTTAATATGTCACATTCAGTGGATCACAGTCCACAGTGACTGTTTCTAACAGAAGCAGGTTTTTCCATTTTCCCCCAATGTATGAGCCATTGTGCCTAGAAAGAGACGGACAGACTGGACAGTGCAATGAATGTATATACCTATTTATTCATTTTTAAAAAATGAATAAATCCTGTCTAAGTTCTAAGTGACTCTCAAGATGAGTTCTAAGTGACTCTCAAGGAAATAACAAATATCCCTCCAGAAAATGAAAGAAAAACAGCAGCTGAAAGACACATTAGAAAATAGCATTTAGAAATGTTTGAAATATCTAAGAAGAGATTGAATAAAACAGTAAGTAAAAATTATCAATTGGAGGTTTTCCCTAAAAGGAAGGGCTTCACCAGCTTCTAGATTAACAAGGAAGTGAACCAGGCTTCACTTGGAAGGGAGTTTCAGAACCTAGCACTAGAGTTAGTCCCCTTTTTATATAGGTAAGTGTACACTGGTCCTTGTGGAACCTTTTGGGACCTCAGAATTGGCTGGGAAGGAATGCAACACACTTCACGTTTACGTACAGCCATTCATACAGCACACATTCTCACACACACAGGATCACTGTGGAGGAAGAGATCTTCCCCTCTCCTCCCATCCAATACCAGTGGAAGAAAGATTAGTTTCCTTGCTGATTTCTGTGGAGGTAGAAGAGGCTCTAACCTTTTCTTCTCAGTGACCCTAATGAAGACTGTGCTAAGGAAGGTGTGTGGGAACTGCTTTTCCAACAGCCTGACAAACAGCTGTTTGGATTATCTCAGCAGATAGGAAGACTCAAATAGGAGAAAATGGCCTTTCAAATGATCTAGTCTTGAACTATTCACAGCTTTAAAGGTCTTAAACCAACACTTAAGATAGTACTTGGAAACAACCTGGAAACTTGTGCAGCAGTTTCGGCAAGGAAGACATATGCTTCCTGTGAGCAATTCTTGGGCCAATTAAGTTTCTGAATATTTTTCTAAGACAGCTATATGTAGGGGCACTGCAATAATCCATATGATTATGGATTATTGTGATGTGATATGTTTTCAAGGCCAGATGCAGAAGAGCCTCCAAGTTGTAAGGCTGTGTTTTCAAGAGGAATACTATTCCATTTAATATAGGTTGAAGCTAAATTTCTTGATCAACTCTACCCAGCAAGAATATTTTGCCTTGTCTGAATCCAATTTCAATTATATCTAGTCCACTCTCCAGGCAAAGTTTTGGAACCTTCAGGTCCAACAATTGCTCTGAATATCTGGGATGCCCTGCCTCCTTATTCCTTGGCTCCAGAATAAAATACACAACTGAGAGTAATTCAGTGGTACCTTGGCTCACAAACTTCATCCATTCCATGACTCTGGTTGTGACCCAAATTGGTTGTGACCCAAGTCAAATTTCCCCATAAGATTCAATGTAAATAAGGTTAATCCATTCTGTAGCTATTTTTTTAATCAGAAAAATTTGAAACAAAGTGACAAAGAACAGCAAAGTAACAAAGTACTGTACAGTACAGTACAGTGAAGAACACTAACCTAGGTGCGGGGGAGGTTATTGTTCATTAGGACATTGTGGAGATCTCTCAGGGGTTTCCTCTCTTCTTTGTCTCTTAGTTGCAGGGTCATTGTTGGTGAAAAATCTATCTATAGTCACTTTTTTTTCCTGCACTGCATAACGCTCTGGAAATGAGAGACCATGTTATCGTTCATAAGATACAACACTCTGTATGTTACAGTTATGTTGGGGTGGTGCTTCTCAAAGAAATCCTGGCACTCATTCCATTTTTTCATAATGGATTGTATCACATCACTGCTAACCACCTCCCTGTCTTGCTCTTCCTCAGTGGAATCCTCCTCAGGAAGTGCCTTCTGCTGCTCACTCCGGAGTTCAGCAAGTTCTTCTGTCGTCAGCTCCTCTATGTCTTCCCTGTACGAACACAACTGCAACTGTGGCCATCTACCCACTCGAGGGGGTGGGGGTGGGGAGATGGCCATGATCGTGCTGGTTGGGAGGGGGAATGGCCAAGATTGCGTCCGTCTTTCCTGCAGGAGCGCACCCGTGATCACACACGTTTTCCCTGCACAGACGCAACTGTGATTGTGGCCATCTCCCCACTCGTGACCCAATTTGGTTGTGAACCAAGGCGTTCGTGAGCCGAGGCACCACTGTATATACGCTGGTTCAGTTAGAGGTGGGCAGCTTGTTGCTCTCCAGATGTTTTGGCTTACAATTCCCATCCTACCTAACCATTCGGTATGCTGGCTAAGGCAGATGGGAGCTGTACACCAAAACATCTAGAACACAAATTGCCCACTGCAGGTGCTTCACATGTTACAAAATTCTTACAAAGAATGTGGAATACACTGGGAAACCGCAGGTCGATCGTTACAGATGTGTTGTGGGTACACACAAGCACTGGCCTGCAAAGGGGAGGGGGCTGCGTCCACCCAAAGGCAGCTTCCCAGCACGTCCAAAAACGCGGGCGGGGGGGGGGGGGCACGAAATACCTTCGTGTTCAACTGTCACACGTTAAACAAGTTTCCCTACGGATTCCTGGTTGAAAGAATTAAGTTCTTTGTCTGAAACAACTCTCCAGCGATCTGCACGTGAGATCTTCCTCAAGCCCTTTCTTCTTCAACGGACGATGTTAAAATCTGCTTTTCTATAATGCGCCTTTTTGCACAGAGAAACCTAAACTGGGAGTGGCTCCTTCATGATCTTCCAGGTGGTCCAATGTGGCAGCGGGAACGTGCTGCACTATTCCCGCGGGAAACGCCGCAAGCAGCCCGCCGCCTACTCCTTTACCTCGCCTTACCTCATCTTTACAGGCAACAACCGCTGCCAGGACACGCGCGTAAGGAGACTACCGTCTCCCCCTGCCTGCCTTCGGTGGCGGGCGGGGGCAGTCTTTACTCCGTGAAGGGTGTGGCCTTTCTGGCCCCGCCCCGGAAGGACGCGCCGGCCGGGCTGAGGCAGCGGCGGCTGCTGAAGACGCGAAGTGGAGGCTGGGGGTTGGTTTCCCGGGCCGGGCCCGGGCCATGGGGAAGGAGCAGGAGCTTCTGGAGGCCGCGCGCACCGGGAACCTGGCCACCGTGGAGAAGCTGCTCTCAGGGAAGCGTCTCAGCTCAGGCTTCGGCTCCGGCGGCGGCTCCGGGTCCTCCGGCGGCGGTGGCGGCGGCGGCAGCGGAGGCAGCGGAGGAGGTGGTAGCAGCGGCCACCCGCTTTCCAGCCTGCTCAGGTAGGTGCTTGCCAGGGGTGTGGCTCGCCGAGCTGTAAAGGCGGCGAGACTGGCTGTGGGAACCTGTACCAGGCGGCTGTTTTGCCGTGAAGGCGGCTGGGGGTGTGTCTCGGTGACTGGCGGGTGCCGTGAGGTGCGGTGGTTCGTGGAAAGGAACCTCCGCCTCCCAAAGGCTCGTATGGACATCCAGCGAAGTAGCCGCCGTCCATGTATTTAAATTAAAGGGCTGTGGGTAGAGTGCTGTGTCGGTGGGTGTGCTTCCCTGGCGGAGTGTTACGTGCATGTGCGTTGAAGAAACTAGGGCTTAAGGTGGCTTCGGGGCTGTAAAAGTGGCTATTTCTGGGGTTCTTTAAAGAACGTGGCTTTCAGCAGGTAGATTGCAGGCCTTGTGATAAGGACCAGATGCTTTGGGTGGAAGGGTGTGTAAACTCTGTTTAGGGAAACACTGAAGAAAGCATTTGAAACTGATGTATTTGAGGGGGTGGTTTATAAAGGTTGACATGGAGAGGTTCAATGTGCAGTCTTTGTTAATGAACTGTAATTGTTTAGCCAAGTCTCATATCAGTTTCTGTTCTCCCTGATAACACCTTACAGTAGTCTTCTAGGCTGCTGTGTTCCAGATGTTTTGGACTTTCAACTCCCTTCAGCCTGTGCTATCATGGCCAGTATTTATGTTGTAACCTTTGAGTTGTATTTCAAAACATCTGGGGGGTACCAGCTTGGGGAAGGCCACCTTAGAATCTTATTCTTCAATTGTAGAGTTGAGTCCAGAGCTAAGATTTTTTAAATTTTAATGCATTTGAATTGCATATAAAACAATACATCATGTTAAAAGCACAACATTTAGACAGGTTAATGATTGGGAATAGTCTGGGTAAACTTTTAATAACAGCTGAAAGCACATGATCATCTGTGCCAGATATATTGCAGAGGGGAGGTCTTTTCAGAGGAATAGCAGTACCATGGCAAAGGCCCATTGCTACCATATGGCATGGTCAGGAAGGCCTCCTTGAAAGATCACAGTAGTCTCACAAATCCATAAAGGGGGAGGCATTTTTTTTTCAGGTAACCTGGTCCTGTGTTCAAGGTTTGAGTTACATCAGTGGTACCATTTTCTCTCCTTTACTGGTGATATATAAAAAAAAAACAGAGCACTAAGCACAGAACAAGAGAGCAGATCATGCTGTGTTGCTCAAAAAGATGTTGAATGAACAGGTAGAAAGCTGCAGAGTGAGGAAGTGAGGCATAGGCAGCAACTATTGCTTTCCTAGTCCAGTCCTTGCTGCTGAGAACTGTATGGACTCAGTGGCTACTCCTGCAAGGGCAGGTGATTGCTTACCCATCCTATTTCTCTACAATATTCTGTTTGTTTGTGCATCCTATTTCTTTGGGTGATGCAACAGGAGGAATTGGACTTAGCCATCCTTAGCAAAGAAGCAAACAAAGGTGGTGGATCTCTAGAAGCAGAAATGACTTGCTTGCTTGAATTTTGCCCTTGGAAAGTCCTCTGGCAAGTTAGGCCCACTCCTCACCACCATACTTAGAGTCAGAGAGCATATAAGCAAGTGTGAGGATGAGCTGACTGCTGCCCTTGTGACCAGCCCTCTGTACTGCACTGTCCAGAGGGAGGTGGCAATGGGGAGAGGCTCTTGCTTATTCTCCGGGTAGCATAGTGTGATACCCAGAGGGATGAGTAAAAGAGAGAAGCTAGGAATAGTTCTTCCTTTTCTTAAATGCACTCTTCCCTAACACACCTAGAACTGGCAAAGCTTAGAGGAATCATAGCTGGTGGTGGCAGATCTTGGGGTCATCCTGGCTGGAGAGTCTCCTCCCCTGTTTTTTTCCAGCCTCTGCTGAAAGGGGAAGGGGAAAGAGGAGAGATTGCTATGAACTGTTGATTGTTTACTTTTCATGCAATTGTCTACTTTTTTTCAAAATTAAAGTGGCAGTGTTTAGCTTTTTTAAAAAAGTTTGTGTATACTGTTTTCCAATTCTGCTGTTGCCAGACCTTGTGGTTTGCCTTTGCTCCTGACTTCAAATGGCTAAAGGGATGTTTAATGCCACAAGCTTTAATTGGTACATTATCTGTTTCAAAAAGCTGGTGGTGTGAGTTGTGATATCTCTTTCTTGCTCTGGTTAGGGCAAAAGAAATATGACATTTCCTTAACTCCAGGATCTCTTTGTTTGTTGCAGTTAGTTGCAGGAGCCCACATTTTGCTCTTTGTGTGTAATGCTTTGATCATTTTTAGTCTGCCTTCCTGAACTTCTTGGGTAGTGTCAGTGTTCCAAGGTGAATTTGATTGGCTGATAGGCAGTGAAATGAATGAGGAAGCATTATTTAGCCTTAACATGCATATTTTGTACAAGAACAGGAAAAGTACCTTTGTTAAAACTAACTTGTATAAACTCAAAGTAATATATAAGCATTGCAAGTTCACTAGTTAAGCAGGTAGGGTGGGAGAATGTAGCAAGGCATCAGTCTGCAGTTTATATCAAATGCAAAGGAATTATAGATTCATTTTGCACATTACGTTAGAATTGTTTGATTGGGTTAACGTTAGAGTTACTTTTCCATTTGAAAGTACAGAGGCAAGCATTTGTGTGTTGGTTTCTATCATTAATTTAAATGAGCTAGTCCATTAGAAAAGCACCTTACAGAGAAAGTAAGACAGTATTTTTAGTTGTGCCAACCAAAATGTCAAAGTGCAAACTTTTGAATTCGCTAGAACTCTTCTTCAGGTTGGATGTTAAACACAGTGGGGAGATAGAAAAGAAAGACGTGTTGTACATGTGGAGGCTCTAGTTTGTAGCAGCTTCCAGAAGGAATGCAGAAGGCATTTTACAGATTTAAATCTTCCTGTTTTTAAATCTTCCAGAAGTGCTAGAGAGAACAGTGACTATTTTTACATAATGTATATGCTATACTTTCAGCATTAATATATGTTCCCAAAACAGCTAACAAAGTAGGAAGATAGAAATAATAAAAATAAACAATATTTTTCTGAAGAAATAAAGCACTCAAATTAACAAACTAAAACAGCCCATTCAAATAGTAAAATCAAAGCCACCTTCAGTTAAAAATGCTAATGTTATCAGTTCTTAAATCTTGAAAAACAAAAAAGATTTTCCCTGATGCTTAAATGATGGTAATGAGAGTGTCAGGTGGACTTCCCTGGGGAAGGCATTTCTAAGGCAAGGAACCATAATTGAAAAGCACTCTTTTCAGTCACCACCAGCCATACATCAGACAACAGGACACCCTAGAAAAAGTCTCCAATGATCTCAGTGGATGGGTGAATTGATTCAAGAGAAGGCAACTGAACAGGTATTGGAACCAAAGCCATATAGGGATTTAAATATTACATTTGAATTATGCTGGAAACACTATGGAAAGTCAATTGTTTAAATACCAACAAGATAATATGTCTTCATTGGTTTATCTGGTTTACCTAGTTCCTTTTAGCATTGTAACTGCAGTCTTGGGGGCCTGATGGTATCTGAACTGTCTTCAAAGGCAGCCCCACATAAAGTGTGTTGCAGCAATCCAAATTAGAAGTAACCTGGGTATGGATAATTGGGGCAAGGCTCTTTATGTCCAGGTCAAGAGGGTTCATAGTTCATTTGTCAACCCCAACTGAGGGAAGACACATTGGCTACTGCACTTAATTGAGCATCAGGTGATAAAGATGGAACTCATAACAACCCCAGATTGCACATCTGATCTCACAGGAGATAGCATAGCACCCTCTAAAATAGACTGAGTACCACTTTCTTAGGCAGACAAACTTCCTACCAGCAGCACCTCCATTGTTACAGAATTGAAATTTAGTTTGGCTTTTGTCCAGTAAGTTACCTCTCCCAAACATCAGAGCACCAGCATTCTTCTGTTTCACTTGACTCAGCTGGAAAAGTTAGAGCTGCATGTCTTCACTGTGTAAGTGACAGCTAATTTCATATCAGCTGACCTTTTTCAGTGGCTTCATGTAAATAATACAGGGAACAGAATGAATCCCTTTGGGACTCCATAATGTAAATGTCATGGGCTAGAAGTAAAATCCTTCCCCTCAAAACCATTTTCTAGGATTGTCTCTTCAACTAGAAACAGAGCCATATAAACAGTGCTTTCTTCCCCCCAGCCTAGGCACCATGGTTGATGGAACTGATCAGCACCAAAAGATCCAGTGGAATCAGGTTGTTTATCAAAAGAACAAATAGCTGTTTGTGAGCTTTCGAAGTGAGACTGGCCATTATCGCTCCCAGTATGCCTTATTGCAGTCCAAGATACTTTTACAGATAAAGTGTAAGAGTGCAGAATGATTTCCCAGTTCTCATAGGGCTGCTAGAGTATGGACTGAGGCTTCAGTTATACTCAAAAGTTTTCTCCTGTTATATATATTTTTTGTATAAACTTCAATACGAAAGAGAGTTCTTGCCAATTCATATGTACTTGTTCCTACATGTGCACATGCATGTGTGTTAGGCTGTTGCTTATGAAAATGGTTACTTGTACTCTTTATTTAAACTGCGAATGCATCTTTTTGCATTTCACTGTAGTCGTCTCTGTATAACTTGAGTGTGCAAATTACTCATTTTCTGATCTGGATTGGAAAGTATGACAACTTTTTTCCTACCTATTGTAGTAGATCAATGCTTGGCATTAAGTTACAGTGCCAGCTATAAAAATATTTAATCTTTAATTCAAACTTGCCTACAAGTAGATTATTGTGGCTGCACTCATGAAATAGTTGGTTCCTATATTGGTTGCAATACAATATGTTTTGCTCAAATATATGCATTGCATGGTTCCAACTGCTGTTTCCGCTTCATTGATTCTCATTAAAGCAGATTTTTAAGTGCTCTGATGTTCCTATTTCTGTATTTTCTAAAAAAGCAATTGTCTGAAAGTCTTAAAGATACTTCTCCACCTATGACTTTCCTAGGTTTCCAATACCCCTAAGCAGGTTTCTGATCATCCTGTGATGTAATCTCCAGTCCTACAAACATTTAATGTGAGTAAATCATTGAACCCATTAGGAAAGCTTGTGTGCATTTGAACTTCAATGCATGCTTTTTGGAATTAAAGCTTGTGACTTGGCATGTGGGCACATCCTGTTTGGAAGCATGGTTTGAATATATGGAAGGTAGTAATTGCTTGAAGTTATTGACTGAAAATGTATCTGTTTCTGAGAGGATTAAAGTTTTAGTGTTTCAGAGTCTGGCATGGTTACTACAGCTAGAGAATTACCTTGCTGAATTTCCTAATGTAGGCTTGGAGGATTCTAAATAGAATACTTCTGTAACATGTGATATACAAGCAGTAGGGCTTTTATAAATGTACACTTGCTGCAAAATGACAGATTGCTGTTAGGAAAATGCTAAGAACTATCCAAAATTCATACTGATTTTTAAAAATGAATGGCAATTATTGCTGGAGGAAAGGAAGAGTTTTCAATTTGTCATTGTGAGTCTAAAAGCTTTTCTTGAATGGTGAGAGTCAGAGTCTTTAATGAGAGTTATTAGAGAATTGTGGGAGTGTCTTTATGATTTTTACGATTGTAAAGATTTCATTATTCTCTAATGCACAGGAGGTATGTGACTGTTTATCCATTTTCTTTACTTAAGATAGGATAAGAGCTTCCAGACCTCAGGGCTTTGGAGGATATGCATGCATAACCACTGTGCAATTCTCTTTCCATGCTAAGCTCTATTTTTCCTGTAGCATGTGCTATTAACTTTGGTTCCTGTTGAAAATGTCCGTTTACTATAGTAATTGGTTAACTTCTTTTATATTTTACAGTCCAGGGGCATCTTTGGACTTCTCCCATCTCCTCTTCTTTAGAGAGCATAGCAGAGCTAGAAGTGCTATTGAAGTTAACATTGCTCTGATATAGAACATTATCAATAAAATAAGGAATTGCAGTAAAATGAATTGCAATTGTTGAATTTGATTAAAGAAGGGACAAAGTAGCTTAACTTTAAGTAGTTAGGAAATTGACCAATGTAGGTTACACATAATTGTGAGCAGTGAGATGCCTTAAATACCTTTGTGTAACTCTTATGGGCTTCCTAAGTTCAGTGTGCCCAAATGAAAGCAAGGAGGCACCATGGGGACTCATAAGTTAAACTGAAACTTGGCAGTGTGCTGAGAAGGAAATATTAGGTGTAAGAATGCAAGTGGGATACATAGGATCAGCATTCTCTCCTCTATAAATACTGCAACTTATTTGTACAGATTTGTGTAATAATTAATACTTTGTTACTGGAAAATTCTTCATAAAATGCACACTTCCAAAAATATAGTAAGACACTGTGTTAAGCTACGTATGAGGAAGCTCTACAATATTAGATTTCTATTTTATCCCCTTGCCCTCACCTTATCCTTACAACAAGCTGATGAAGTGGGTTGGCTTGAGTGACTGACTCAAGACTACTTTCATGGCTGAACTTAGGTGGTAGAAGTGCTGAATTGATGCCTGAATGTGGTAATGCTTTGGATGAATTCCAGTAAGATGAAAATTCTGTAAATTGGTTGCTTGTTAAGGATCAAGTTCATATTTTGGGGATGTTCATAGATCCAAATTTGTCTTAAGAGCCCCATGTTGCTAGAACAGGATAGAGCATAGGGACTGGTGTCTCAGCTATAATCTCCCATGGACAGGAAAAGCTTTCTGTCCTGGCAACTTATTATGGTTCTAATTTCTCTGAGAGGCTAAAGCATTCATAAACTCAAGCCACCCTGGTCAAGATGATGAGAGTTGTACTCCAAAATATCTGAAGGGACACCTGGTTGCCTGCTCTATTTGGGTATTTGCTCAGTAGACAAGACTGCAAGTGAGTTCCTGTGCTAACAGGCTACTTGACTCATTCTAGTACATGGGTCCTCAAACTACAGCCTGCGGGCCAGATCCGGCCCACCATGCCCATTTAACCACCGTGCCCCAGAGGTTTTGCACTCGCCGTGCGCGGCTTGCTCGGAGAAAACTGTCTCCTTGCGAGCAAGCCGCTGCCTCACCCCACAGGCCGCCCTGCTCGCTGCGCACCCCCTGCCCCTGCTTCGCATGTGCGCGTGCACCCTGCTCCCTCACCAGCCCGCCCACCCCCACCGGCACCGCCTTGGCGGCCTGCACGCACCACCAGCACCTTTCAACTGGCCCCCTGTTGAAAAGGTTAGAGGACCCCTGTTCTAGTATAACACCGTTGGCTTATTCTGATGTTTGTACCAGTGAGTGTATGAAGCTACCTTATACTGATTTAGACCATTACTCCAGCTCAGTGTTTTCTACACTGGTATTGGCTGTCCATAGTGTCAGAGAGGGGCATTTCTCTGTCCTACCTGGGGATTGAAGCTGCCAGGAATTGATCTTACCTTCTACTTACAGTATTTGTTCTCTACCCCTTAACTTCAGATGCTCCCTCTTCCTTCCCTCTTATCCACAATACATCTTTGTTTTTAAATGGAATATGTGTGTATCTGGTCCACAAAGCTTAAATCTATACTGCTATCTCAATTCTGCTTAAATATTAAGGAAAATTCCTAAGTGCTTCTTGTTTTTATAGACTTATTTTGAAACCCTAATATTGCTAGAATTGGTTTTGCAACTACTTGGACATTTTCTTTAATATAATGGAAAAATCAGAAAAAGGCCATTTTAAGCATATAATAAGTAGAATCAATTACTGTATTTTTCCATCTATAAGATGCCCCCATAGGGGGTGTAGGATGCCCCCCAATTTTCCTACCAATCTCTGAGCGAGCAAGCTGCTGCCGTGAGGGTGCACCACCTCACCACCACCCCCGCGCACCACCTCGCCCCCCCACGCTTGCTGCCCCCTTGCCACCCCCCCCGCTCACTGCCTTGATGTTCCCCCACGCGTGCACACAATTGCGCCAGTCTCCCCCCCCGAGTGTGCCCAAGATCGCACCAGTCTCCCCGCCCCCCCCGAGTGCACCTGTGGTTCTCCTCTAGGCCCCCCATGTATAAGACACACCTCCATTTTTAGGTAAATGTTTTAAAGAAAAAGTTGCGTCTTATAAATGGAAAAATATGGTACTAATGATGGAATGCTTAGGAATTTATCAAAATCAAACTGCCAAGTAGAAGAAATACTATGACTTTTAAATGATGTATGGAGAAAGGCTATTCATATGGCTTTGGAAATGGAACAACGGAGTTATCTATCCTTTTCAATGCTAAGAGTTCACATGGGGTTCCTACATATAAAAATTTGAATCATTCAGACAGCATTCAGCTATCTTTGTTTTTGTGCCCCTTGCTACCACCTATAACTCCCATTCTACCCCTTGCTCCTGGCAGTGCTTCCAGTTCTTATCACAATGCTATAACATCTGCCTTGTTTTTAATCTTGAAACCCCAGAGAAGCAGTCCAGTTAATTTCATGTTGATGTTTCCAGCAAAATACAATATACTATGTGTTTTATAGTGGTTACATGTGTGTAAGGTAACTTCTGCTATGCATATGTCTCTTCATCTCTCCTCTTGTACACCCCACAGATTTCTTCCTTCCAGTTTCCTTCCAAAATTGCTCTTCAAAGATTAGAAGGGGCTTCTAAACTCAGATCTAGGAATCAGAACTATCCTGTGACTCCCAGTTGCTATCTAGAGGCCATAGGATTGCTCCCTCCAGCTAAAAGCTAACAGAACTGTATTTGGACAGATTACTTTGATTTCATAGAGGGGTCATTTGTCAGTGAGAGATGTCCTAGACCAGGGATCCTCAAACTTTTTAAACAGGGGGCCAATTTCACTGTCCCTCAGACTGTTGGAGGGTCAGACTATAGTTTGAAAAAACATGAACAAATTTCTATGCACACTGCACATTAAAAATTAATTAAAAGTTAATTAAAATTCAAAATAATAAAATAAAAATGTTTGCTCCGCTCGCTTGGGCTACAGCAGAAGCTCAAGATGATGCTGTACCACCTGCCGAAAGGGAGAGCATGACATGAGGGGGAGCCATGAGGGTGCGCTTGCCTTGGTCGAGGCCTTTCCAGCTCCTTGCTGCCGCCCTGCTTCCAAGCTGGAGGAGGGTCCCCTTGCAGGCGCTTGCCTGGCTCTGGGAGGGGGAGTGGCAAGCCGGAGAGGCGAGTGTGCGGCAGCTCCCCTGGCCTGGAGAGGGCCATGAGGAGGGAGGTAATGGCTGTTTTCCGAGGCGAGGGGAGGCGAGGGATGGGGCTGCGGCTGGCCGAGCAGGGTGCTTCCTGCCTCTCCCCGCTGTGGGGGGAAGAAGCATGGCAGCCGCTCGACGGCAGTGGCATGCCCAGAGAAGGCTGCAGCGGAGGAGCGGAGCTGCGGCCCCACTCTACCTCAGCCTGTCTGCCCCCAGGGTTGGCAAGGCGGCCATGGCTTGGCCTGCAGCCTGGGGACGTGACTCACATAGTTAAAAATAGATTTGGAAAGTTATATTTTTCTTACCTTCTATCCTTTTTTAGTGTCTTCATCTCTCTCTCTCTCTCTTTTGCCCTCCTCTCTTTTGTATTCCCGCTCTGTATTCCGTGCAATGGGAGGAAGAGCTGGTGCATGCTCAGTTGAGGGGAGCTGTTACAATTTGGTGCATCCGCTGGCTCTCTGCTAGTCTCCAAAATTAAAAGAGTTTCAGAGAACGCATGTGCTGGCTCAGAGCTTTCAGACTCGCTCGGAGATCGTTTTCTCTGAACGAGTCCAAAAACTCTGAGGCAGGCTGGGTAAATGAGTATGGTGGGCCAGATCCTGCCCATGGGCTGTAGTTTGAGGACCCATGTCCTAGACCTTCCATTTGTACTAATTCCTTGGGCATGACCAACATGACATGACTCACTTGGGAAAATAATAAAATCATACTTGGCTGCTAAGCTTGATATGTACAGTGGGAATATTGCCTTAATATTAATTAATTTAATATGAACGTTCAATCACTGGTTAGTGTGAGAATGCTAAATGTATGTAATACATGTTTAATATATAATATGCAGGAGACAGGCTACATCTCATTCTTCATAGGTATTTAATCCAAAGGTGAAATCTAAAAAAAAAGACTTTATGCATGATTTACAGATTTTGCACTTTTAGTTCTTGAATTTTTCAGTAATACTTAAAAAAATCAATATAGTAAGGATCTTAAGAGAATTCTTGAACCTTCTGAGTTAAAAGTGTTAAACGTAAAGCCCCAAAATGAGTATTTTATATTGTTGGCTCTTTTGTTTTATACAATTAAGGTGTTCTTTTCAGTGAATGCCACTCAACATTGATAGCTCTCATGCTTAATAATTTTACCAAGGTGATATGGTATCAAAAATAAAAAAGGCTGATTTGTTTAGCTACTGCAGATGGTAATTTTAGACCTTTAACGCAAGCTAATTATGCACTTGAACATTTCCTTTTGAAAAATTAATATGGTGCCTTTTCCATTTTTAAAGAATGAAACAAGTATTTTTTTATATTTTAAATACATTTAGAATCCTGTTCTCCTCAGCTGGCTGTAATAGAATAAACAGATGAGTTCTCTTCCAGATTAGAACAAATCTACTGTGAAAACAGAGGACTGACTTCAGTAGCATTTTCTTTGGCACAAGGAATACTCAGTAGTCTAAGTGAGACTTGCCTGACAAATTGAAAGGGATGGAAGCTCCGGAGGTGTCTCCAATGGGGCTGGGGCTTTCTCTTGTGTGGAAGTGTGGGTTGTAGAACTCAGTGGCCAAGCTCCAAAACTGCCAAAATCCTTCTTTCCCATGACATAGTATTGTAAAGATGTATGTGGTGCTATACCATAGTAAACGCTTTGAAAACGTATGGTCTTGCAAAACATGACCTTATTACAACTGAACAAAAAGCATGATGTGGGCTAGATTAAATTAAGGGGCTTGCTAAAATGCCAAGAGGCAGCTAGAAATTGGGAGAAAAAATGATTTGGGGTACTAACATAGTTTCCTCATTACTTCCTTCAAAAAGTAATGCTTAGAAGAAAATTGTCAGCATTTTAGCATATCTAAATAAAAGTCTGGATTCATGAACTACATGCATGTTCCCAGTTTAACGAATTAGTGCTTTTAAGCCTTAATGTGGGTGGAGTGTGTCACTTCTGCTTTCTTAATGAAAAGTGTGTTGCAAAATTGTAAAGTGGTAAGTAGGGAAATGATCTTGCATTCTCCTAAAATAAACTCCAGTTGACTTATCTTAAAATATCCCCAGCTGAAGTAGTATTATATTGGTCAACATTTCTTCTAAAGTATTCCTTGAAATTGATCTACATGTTTAGCAAAAACACATGATAGAATCCTTTTGGGATTTTACCACTTGAGAGTGCAAATTGCAAGTTGCATTTTTTTAAATACAACATTAAAACTTGCTGCACATAAAATTTTGCACATCTGGAGGCAGAGCTGCAGTAGGCTATGTTCTGGAGTGTTTATTTTCAGAAATATTACAATGTGCTTTTGCATGGAGAAGTAGTGTGAAGAAGGATGATGCATTGAATGTGTAGGGTATACTATTTCATAGTTACTGATATGAGTTGACTGTAAGCCTGCTTCATAGAACAAAGAGAAGTCAATGATGTTCCAAGAAATGGCTTATGAATTTTTTTTTTAAATAACATGTGTATTCTATCTTGTTAACAAGTTAAAAAGTCAAACAATCAGAATAAAATCAACATAGTCCAAACTAAGTATTTTAAGCCAGGAACAGTGAAATGGTATTTATTTATTTAATTTTTATACTGCCCAGTAGCCAAAGATATCACAGCAAAACTAGAACACAGTCTTTTAAAAATGGGGAAAATAAAAACAGCCTTCACCTGGTACTAAAAAGATAGCATTTTTGCAAGCTGAATTTCTTGCAAAAGGTGCTTCCGTTGTTGGGACTGATGGAAAGGCCTATTCCATTGTAGCCAACCACCATATCTCATTTGATTGTGGCATCCTTTGTAATCCTAGGTAAATATAAGAGGAAGTAAACTTTAATCTAACCTGACAGCAAGTCATTTAGGACTTTAAAGGTTAAAACCAGCACTTATGCCCAGAAATGAATGGGCAGGTGAAGATGGAAAAATATTGGCATGATATCAGGATGTCAAGGCATAGTTAGTAATCTTGCAGCCATAATTGGACCAGCAGATTTGTTTGGCTATTTTCAAAGGCAGCCTCACATAACTCTACATTGTAATCCAAATGGGAAATTACTGGAGAATGTGTAATTTAACAAAATCATATAGCATTTATTCAATTCCTGTCAGAATCGTATGGTGATCCAGCACAATGGAAACAGTTCCCATGGTGATTACCATTGCCCATCAAACTTATAAATGGTGAGCAATAATATTGGCTTAGTCTGATTTGTAAAATAATACTGGTTTGATACTCAGATGAACTTGGAAAAATTATGCAAATGTGATAATACAGTCCTTTTGTTTAAAATTTTGGCTTCCAAGTTGGGTATTCTTTCACTTTCATATTTCAGATACTGTTCTTTACATATAGTTTTGCTGATCATAATTATACCTGGAGTCCATAATAACCAATAACTATACTGAGAGTCCTCACCAGTGCTTTCCTGTGTTTATCTCATTCTTAAAAATGTGTTGGCTTAAATTTCCGTACTGTAAAAGCTTTTGAAACTCTCTGGTGATTAAGCTGCCGAATCAGCATCACAGGGCCATCTTTTTTTGTTTTCTGGAAGGATTTATTTACACACTGCTTTCCATTTCTTCTAAAATAAATAGCTAGTGTTTAAGGCCATGACATCTGGTTGCAGGTTAAGAAAATTTTGCATGAACAGGGAAAAAACTGAGATAACTCCATTTAATGTGTTCTGATGTTTGAAGGCAATACATCTTCAATATTAAAGTCCTATTCATCTGCCCACTTGTGATGAGTTTTCGCTATATCTTGGTTAGACCATGCAAAGCATTCATTGTCAAATCAATGAATATCTGTTTTATGAGGGTCAACTGTCTTGGTTTGTTATAGCAAAAAGAACAGATTCCAGAACTGCCACTGCATCCCTGCTTAATCAGTTCGTAATCTGTTGCGCAATGGGACATACTTGTACAACAAAAAGCTAATGATTCAAATGGAACTCTGGAAACAAGTGGAAACACTTGTTTTCCAGATTGAAATAGACCAGCAGAATGCCCTTCTTCAAGCTCCACTGTCCTACTCCATTCCCGAAATAAAAATTTCTTCAGGTTTCCAGTTCTGCTGGTAGGGTTAGACACTGTCCAAAAAGTCTTGTGGCACCTTGAAAATGTTTTGCAGAGTAAGGTTATTTTTTTGGGAAGTAAAGTTCATTCTATCATATCCATGAAATAAAACATCCAGGGCTACAATAATGTAGACAGTGATGTCAGAGGAAAATACAGTGCAGGAAATAAAGTCAGTGAGAATTACCTTAATAGTGGCCATTCAGAAATTCATCTTAAAGTTGCCATTCTTGAATAAAAGAATGTCTAAGGCACCTATAACTCAATGTAGCTTTTCTTACAGCTGAACACTACATTCCATAAAAGCTTATGCTATCAGGTTTTAATCTTTGAGGTTTCAGAAGACTCTTTGATCTTGCATTCACTTAATAAAACTGATAAGACTCAAAAAAGCTTCAAAACAAGATCTCTCTTACTAACTTAGTCGAAATGTCTTGCTGTCATATGCACTGCTGAAAGTCAGGGAAAGCATTTGAACCATTCCATTTTGAACCATTGTGCATTCCCCAACACCTTTTTGTTCACTTCTTTTCCTTTGCAGTCAAATGGATTATACTTACATAACCTTACCTATTTAGAATATTTGTATTATGCTTTTTCAGGTTTGCTCAGTGTGGTCCACAATAACACAAATACATTGAGTTACAGTTATAAAATTGTTGAAGGCTGCCTTGTTTCTGATTGCTCTTTTTCAAACTGAACAATTCCATTGTCAAAACTTAAAGTCAATATAGCAAGAATTCTCTGTGTATAAGTACAGTATTGCCTCTTGCTGGAAGATGAAGTCTGAAAGGACACAAATTAGGCAAGAAGGACAAAACCGTTGGCCTGCAAGTGTTTTAGAGCTATGCAGGGACTGTTAAAATGTTTCATAGTATTTAATCCTTCCTTTAATCCTCTCCTTCCAGAGATCTCAGTGTTTAATCCTCGTAACAGCCTGAGATAGGTTAAGCTAATGGAGAATAATTTGTTCAAGACTTCAGTAAACCTAGGGAGCTCATCTTATACCAGATCACACTAATTGTCCAGCTAGCCCAGTGTTGAAGTATCATTATTAGTGGCAATGACTCGCCAGGCAAAGTTCTTTCCTATCATTTGTTACCTGATCCTTTTAACTGGATATGTCAGGGAATGAACCTGCCATGTGGTGGGTGTAAAACATGCTTGACTGCTATAAATAAATAAACTTATAAAAATATCTAATGAGGGGGGGAAGGGCATAAATACAGCTATCTAGTAGAGTGGATTACACATTTTAGATGATAATATAATTACATTAGCAGAGGGCAGGCAGGCCAGCATCTGTATGCTGCCCCTCTAGTTGGCTAGCCTTTCTCTCCTGATGCTGTGTTATGGTGTCAAGGATCATCCCAGCCTCAAATGGCTTCTGTTTCATGCCTCCTCCAGGTGCTTACAGACTGTTGCCATTCACAAAGTCCAACTGAATACCTTTCCCACCTCTTCCATCTTGAAATCTGGAGGCCCTGTTTCCCAGGGCTGCTGCTCCTTCTCCCCCTCTGAAGAGTCTAGGTCTCCCTCACCTTGAAACACATGTTAAGAACAACAGCCTATTTTATTCCCAGAAATCTTCCCAGTGCTGTATAGTAATTTTCATACACACACTCCATTCTCAGAGTGTCCGTAACTCTTGATATGTATACAACCCATTCAGTTCTAAAAGAATTCGTAAGAATTGCACTTTGTGGCCTAAACATCAGAAACAAATCTCTAGTTGGCCCAGAGTTTTTCAGGGTTCACTGGTGTCAGTGCTGCAATGTTTGGAAATTGGTTCCAAAGTTTTAAATGGTTTAAACCATTTTTAAATGGTTACTCTACTAATGCTTTTCTTGCTTCATCAGTAAGATGTTACTCTGCTTCACACTTCCTTGATATAATATTGTTCAGATGTTTTGGATTGCAGTGGCCTGCTTGCCTGATGTCCGGGCTGATTGGGTCTGATTTGGTGGGCACAAGGCTGGAGGAAGCTGCTGTGCATATTTAAGATTAATCATTCCCTCTGTAATAGGTTTTCCCAGTCTTTTTGGGCCCATGGGCACATTTGAGAATTTGGGGAACTGTTGTGGATACCAGCATAGAATGCCTAATTAGTGAACCACCACTTTGGCATCTGCCTTTTGTATATGTGGATTTTATATAGCATTTCATTCAACAAAAACTTGTGCTGCATATGTGTGGGATACCACAGCTTTTCTTCCATAAAGAACTATTCTGCTATTTGCTGGTGTTGCAATAAAAGTATTTTTAATGTATGTGTTGGCAATGTATGATTGCTTCTTTTTGTAAGGTCATTACACAGATACCTCTAATATTCACTGGTGTATGTGCTCTTTTAAATTATTTACCTGCCTGGTGGAAATTAACAAATGGAATGGACTTCTGGAAGTAGTTTACCTGGTGCCATATTTACAGTCTTTTCTATGTCAGGCAAAAACAGTCCTCTTCTTCAGACATTTGAACCACTGATTTTATGTTAGGATGGTATTTATTCTCTGCATGCATTTAACAGCTAAAAAACTAATATTACAAAGCTGGAAAACTAAACATTCACTGCTACAACTGGGCAGCTATCTGAGAGGGATGGTTTAACTTGGTATCCTGCACTGAGCACAGGGGGTTGGACCCAATGGCCTTCTGATCCCTTTCAAGTCTACTATTCTGTGATTCCTATAATGCAGTTGATTGAGGATCTAACAGTGTTTTCAGTATATAAACAGGTGACATATAGATGCCAACTTCAGATGGCTACTTACTTGGATATTTCATCTGTTTTTGTTGAAACCTTTGTAATTGCTAAAAAGTAGTATGCATTTCATACAAATGCATGGGCATATATTTAACCAAAAAATATATTTTGGGGTTCCCTGGGTTTCACATTGGGGGCCCCTTTGTAGGTGCTGGCTTGGATACTCTTATTCTCTTTATGAGACAAATGTAGATTCTTAGAATAACCAAAGTGGCACCAACAACACAAAGTAGAGGTTTGTGCAGACTTGGAGAAAAACAATTTAAGGGAGGAGAATGTAAGGTGAGATGTGGACAGAACAGTCTAGTTGGGACCGAGCATCTTCAATTACCACAGAATACAGAATTTTGGGGTTGGGAGTGGAATGGAGTTTACTGGAGGAATGGCTGACTGATCAGGATACTGTAAAAGAGTAGTTTACACTGGTAACACTTAAGACGGAAAACTGTTTTAGGTTTCACTTTAACAGCTTGTTTCTGTTGTGATTAATGATAACCTCTCACCCAGTTGGTATTCCACACCCTATGTGGCAAACAACTGTTAAGTAGGGCAGACCTTGCTTGATTATGAGAAATGCCCAGGGCACTAGATGTGCAGTAATACCTTCCCTTGTGTAATACTTACCCCTGCTTTTTGATCTGGCAGCCATATCAGTGGGACACAAACTCTGTACAATTCTGGAACTTAAATTTGGAAGCATCCTAAATAAGTCCAGGAAGTAGAGAAAGATGTAGAATTTCCTTTATAACTCTCCAGAGACAACAGTTGTTCTTTAAGAAGAGAATAAAAATCCCAGCAACTTCAGTGAGATACAGACTCCCAATTTTTAAAATGGGTCTTAGTGACAGGTGTTTGGGTTCAACTAGACATTTATCAAAATATTTTATGATCCTATATCCAGTTTTGATGATACAGCAAAACCATTATTTTGTCATCATGACCATTATCACTACTTGCTACTTCTTTGCAGTTGATTCTCTTATCATTTCCCAGTTATTTATTTATTACAAACATTTATATCCCATCCTTCTGTGCAAACGCTCAGGATGGCTTACATGTTGGGCAGAATATCACTGTCACAAACAAGAAATCAGCTCCAAATCAGGGTTTAAAATAGGTTTGCAAATCAAGGGGAGAGAAGAGAATGTGGAACCTTGAGGGACAAACACAACAGCCAAAGCAAGATTGGATTTATATTTTGTGATCATAACTGTATTATTTGACGCATCTTGTTTTGTCTGCTGTGAATTTGCTAGCATCCAATACCTACATTTTGTGCTGTTTATAGCAGCTGTTCTTTCAGGAAATACTGTAGCATTAAAATGGTTAGTGATTGTCAAAATACATGTATGAAGAAACATCTGAAAATACACTCTTTCACTGTATTTACAGATGGTTATAAAATTGGCAGTTATGACTTGTTATTTGTGGAAATTTGATTGACCAAATAATCCTGTATACATATACAACCTGGGAATGAGAGCATCATTAAGCTAGTACTCGAATTCTGATTTGAACTGAAGCACATTTTAAAACCTAGGGCTTTCTTGATATTTCTCCATGGCTTTAGCCATTTCTAGGTATATACTAGCATGGGCTAAAAATGAGGGACCAGTTCACCCTGAATGCCTTTTTCAAGCAAACAGCCCCAAACAGCTCATTTGAAGGTAGATATACAAATGTTTACACTAATATTTTTTTGCGTGTTGTGCAAAGCATTTTGTAAAAGTCTTTGCAACAACCCTGAAAAGTAAGCCAGCTAGGGATAGGGGAGGAAATTAGAGTGAAGTAGCCCTTCGTTTTCTTCAGTGTTAGTTTTTCATACCTTCACTGAAAAGACCAACGTTTCCAAGTTTGTATATAAACAAAAGAGGAAATGAGTGGAAATATTTGATTCCTAAAGATTTGTCTACAGTATATCACAGAAGTGAGTACACTCCTCACATTCTGTAAATATTTTATTTTATCTTTTCATGTGACAACCCTGAAGAAATGACACTTTGCTACAATGTAAAGTAGTGAGTATACAACTTGTATAACAGTGTAAATTTGCTGTCCCCTCAAAATAACTCAACACACAGCCATTAATGTCTAAACCGCTGGCAACAAAAGTGAGTACACCCCTAAGTGAAACTGTCCAAATTGGGCATTATTAGCCATTTTCTGTCCCCGGTGTCATGTGACTCATTAGTGTTACAAGGTCTCAGGTGTATTAAATTTGGTGTTACTGCTCTCACTCTCTCATACTGGTCACTGGAAGTTCAACATGGTACCTCATGGCAAAGAACTCTCTGAGGATCCGAAAAAAAGAATTGTTGCTCTACATAAAGATGGCCTAGGCTATAAGAAGATTGCCAAGGCCTTGAAACTGAGCTGCAGCACAGTGGCCAAGACCATACAGCGGTTTAACAGGACAGGTTCCACTCACAACAGGCCTCGCCATGGTCGACCAAAGAAGCTGAGCGCATGTGCTCAGCATCATATCCAGAGGTTGGCTTTGGGAAATAGATGAGTGCTGCCAGCCTGTCAGTGAAGGGGTGGTGGGTCAGCCTGTCAGTGCTCAGACCATACGCTGCACACTGCATCAAATTGGTCTGCAGGGCTGTCGTCCCAAAAGGAAGCCTCTTCTAAAGATGATGCACAGGAAAGCCCGCAAACAGTTTGCTGAAGACAAGCAGACTAAGGACATGGATTACTGGAACCATGTCCTGTGGTCTGATGAGACCAAGATAAACTTATTTGGTTCAGATGGTGTCAAGCGTGTGTGGCGACAACCAGGTGAGGAGTACAAAGACAAGTGTGTCTTGCCTACAGTCAAGCATGGTGGTGGGAGTGTCATGGTCTGGGGCTGCATGAGTGCTGCCGGCACTGGGGAGCTACAGTTCATTGAGGGAACCATGAATGCCAACATGTATTGTGACATACTGAAGCAGAGCATGATCCCCTCGCTTTGGAGACTGGGCCGCCGGGCAGTATTCCAACATGATAACAACCCCAAACACACCTGCAAGACTACCACTGCCTTGCTAAAAAAGCTGAGGGTAAAGGTGATGGACTGGCCAAGCATGCCTCCAGACCTAAACCTTATCAAGCATCTGTGGGGCATCCTGAAATGGAAGGTGGAGGAGTGCAAGGTCTCTAACATCCACCAGCTCTGTGATGTCGTCATGGAGGAGTGGAAGAGGACTCCAGTGGCAACCTGTGAAGCTCTGGTGAACTCCATGTCCAAGAGGGTTAAGGCAGTGCTGGAAAATAATGGTGGCCACACAAAATATTGACACTTTGGGCCCAATTTGGGACAGTTTCACTTCGGGGTGTACTCACTTTTGTTGCCAGTGGTTTAGACATTGATGGCTGTGTGTTGAGTTATTTTGAGGGGACAGCAAATTTACATTGTTATACAAGCTATATACTCACTACTTTACATTGTAGCAAAGTGTCATTTCTTCAGGGTTGTCACATGAAAAGATACAATAAAATATTTACAAAATGTGAGGGGTGTACTCACTTCTGTGATATACTAAATTGTAATTGCTAAAATCAGTTCTTTCCTCTCAAAAGACTGTCATCTTGTCCTTTATAATAGAGATGATAGCATCTGGCTTGAGGATCACGTGAATGCCAAGAATAAAAGTTTTCATGAACTCTTGAATCGTATTCTAAAAGAAATGGTGATTGCACCACCATTTGAGTCTTAGTTGGTTTTCGTAAGATCTTAAACTGGTTTCCTTTTATAGTTCAGAAGTAGATATAATTTGGATATGCTTTTCTCTTGTGTTAAGATTTTGCACTCTTCTTGACTATTCTTAAATATACATTTTGTGTAATAGTAAACACAATGTCTGAAACACTTTGGATTGGCTTGCTTTTAGAGGCTAGTAAAAACTACCTGAAAGAGAGTTCAGTGCAATTCTACATTTTAAGGCCATAAAAAGCAAACAAATAAGCTAGAAAATCAGAGAAAATTATTATTTCTATACACCTGACAGAGAAGTGTGAGCCTTTAGGGATGAATGGTATACCCAGGGCCTTTTCTTCTCAACTGCTGCTACATTCCTATGAAAGGCACACTTAGGAGAGGGGAAAAAGTAAGAGGGAACTGACTCATGGATCATATAATTATTGCTTAACTGTTCCAATTCTGAATGTACTAATGTGGTACCTATTGCTTCTTGGTCAGCAATTTCACTAAGGCAACATCTTCTCAAAGTTAGCTATCCGTAGGTTTCTAAATAGCAGGTTGACAAATAATTGGGTAGGCAGTCCACTAAAAAATACTTTCAGCTAGTAACCTCTTAATGGTCTTTTTGCAAAGCTGTTTTGTTCCTAGATAACTCAGGAGATTGACTAAAATACACAGTGAATGGGGACTTCCCACAAGCTTAGATAAAGTCCAGCATTTGCAATTCATAGTGCCTTTAGCTGCCATTCTGCTAAATTTGAGCATAAAACTATGTTAAAGTGCTGACATATTTCACTTTGAATCTTCTGAATCCTGCTAGCACTATTTAGGTTCCTCCAAGAGATCATGAAACTTGCATTTCTAAATAGATTAACCATGATCGGCAGAAATAGCAGAACTTGTTTTGAGCAGGATGTTGACGCCACTCAGTCCTTTTCCCAAGAATGAAAACTCTGCATTGTGACCTGTACCTGCATTACATTAGTTCCGTATTTCCTGTTCTCCATGACTCCATCAAATTCAAAATTGAATTGATTGGTTCTGCATTTAGTAATACTTGAAGTAAACCCATTGAAAACAGTGGCACTTAGGTTAGTTGTGAATAATGTGCCTTATTGATTTTTTTTCCAGGTATGTCAATTTGGAACCAAATCATTGATTATATCTCCTTTACCAGAAGTTTTTTGATAAAATAGAGAAGTGGAAGTAACCATAATTCCCTTGCACAGGTACTGGTTCCCTTGAGCTAAGCTTTCAAAGTCAGCAAACTGGTGGAAGAGGCAGCAAAAGATTAATGCTCTCAGAAAAAGGCAGTTGTGAAAGAGAAAGAATTTGGTTCTTCCCATTGAGAAGTTGGTAGGATAATGAGCAGAGTTACTCAGCTGTTCCTGAGCCCTAAGTAGCTTTTTTCTCCCTCAGTGCTCCTAGCCAGGGAGATGTGGAACATGAGCCTTTGCTTAATACTAGTTACATTCACTGTTTTTAGTGACTTCGAAATCTTGGTTTGCCAGTCAGTAGCTAATACTGACTTGAGGGAAGAAGGCTGTTCCTGGTTTCTTTTGATATGCTCTTCCCTTCCCCTCTACTTTCCCACAGCGGAAGGTGTCACACATATGCAGCTAGAGTGAGCTGATAGGCCAATATACCACACAGCAACTGATCTGTGGTGCCAACTTCAATGGTGTGTCATCTTACACCTGTTTGGTCATTGGAATGCAAAGATAACATCATGATGACATTTCTGTCAGCTTCCAGTGATGCACCTTGGAATGTCTTTGAGCAAAGGCAAAGTTGAAAACTCATGTGGGAGACTTAGGTACTACACTTCGTACAGCCAGCCATTGTCAAAATGGGAAAGACAAGGTTGTCAACTGCTCCACCAGAAGGGTGCTATTTCTAAGGGAACAGTGGATCCATACACCTATACAGTTGAAAGGACAATCCCCCATCCAGGCATGTTACATCAAAACAATTGTGGTTAATGAGGCTAATATCTCATTGATCAGGAAGCATCGTACCACTACTGCAAGACAAGAATGGGAGGAAATTTCTCTAATTCTAAGAGCAGTTGTTCCCCATGCTCCTGTTCCTAGCATGGCAAGAGCAATACAGATGTGGTCATACTAAATCTTTTTGGCAGTACTCTCCTTCCCCTAAATAAAGGGGACTCAGAGTGTGGGGATGGCAGTTTGCACACAGATTACCAAGTCCCAGAGACATCTAATTATCCCTCCCACCTCACTTCTAGAAGTAATTTGGTGGCTTCAGTGTTATTGTGGTCAGGTTCTTGCTATTATCACCAAACTGTTCCCACAAACTTGGATTAGAAAACTGTTTAACTCTGATTGCTTTGTTGCCATTCAAAACAGCTTTATTCAGACACTTCAGTTGGAAGGGTACCTCTTGACTTGTGCTGCTTGACAGGCCCCAAGGACAGAAGCTGCACAGGCTTGGAGATGCTGTGACACTGTAGTGTGCTTTCTACAGTCTTTCAGACTTACTTAATGAAAAGAAGGATCCTCTCAGAAGCAGAATTCCCAGCAGTCCTTTTCTAAACAGTCTTTTCCCCCCTATGCCACACAGTCTCTCTATTTGAATGATGGAATTGCTGGATTAATTCCCTCTCTTGACCCAATCTGTGATTGCCAAAGAAGGAAGAACATCCCTAAATGTTTTTGGTGCTTTAAAGAATGGCACAGCTTTATACAATCTTTGTAAAGCATCTTTACTGTCAATCACAGTGATGTTAGCCAACTCAATCATAGCTCTTGCTTCCTTACTCTGAATGTGCACTAATTGGCAGATGTTCCCTCTTAAACCAAATATCTCCCCCCCCAAAAAAAAATCAAGCTGCTAAGAGTAACAGTTCTCTCTATCAGCTAAGAGTATTGTGACCTCATAAAGCAAATTCATGAACTGACATAATTTTTCATGGACTCTTCTGTACCAATTGGGTACTACAAAACTCTTTGTATTTGCTGCAGTAGACTAACATGGCTGTCCACTGAACATTCTCTACCAGCTCTTTCCAGTTATCCATCCAGAACTATGGGTCTTGTGTTTGGTCTTTAGAAACATTTAGCTCAACACTGGATGTTAAAATCTGCAGAGCAATGCACCTCTTCCTGGTGTCCTGACAGAGAAAACAGCCTGGTTTATCTTGCAATTACAGCAGGATTAGGACCAGCTACAGACCAGCTAGGAGGCACTATAAAATACTTCCATTCCTGCTTAATTTTTCCACAAAAATGTGAGTCTTTGCAGTGGCTGCTTTTGCTAACAGCTAACAGTCTTGACTCTGGCCTGTTCCTGATTGATACTTAGCCTCTGGTCCTGACATGCTTTTGCCAACATTGGGTGCTCTCTTGTTCCTGACTCAGCTTTTGCCTCAAGCCCCAATGTGTCTTGCCAAGTTTCTGACCCTTGCCCAAGCAAGCATTGGTTCTCTTTCCATCTCCATCACCCCTGGTCCTGGTGTTCTGGTTGCAGATGCCTGCTGTTTACATCTCGAACAGACTCTGAGAGATGGACAAATTATTCAAGGAAAAACTTTCTACCACCCTATTTCAGGGAAAGTATAACTCTATTCAGGCATGATTTATATGTGTCCACAGTGCATGAGGAAAGAGTGTTCTAGCCCATTCCCCCTCTTCACAACTCCCCCCCCCCCACTGAAAAAGGACACTTCCTGAAAAGGAGAGCCTACCGTAGCCATGGAGGCTTTCCACACTATTGAAAATAGTGCCATGGTCTGTGGCAAGTGAGATTCCGCCATGGTCTTACTTGCCTACATGGACACAGGACTCTCTCTTTTTCCAAAAGTTGCCCTCCACAAGTCAACAGTTACGGAATTGTGAGAAGTGGGGCAGAGATACAGTGCCAAGTGTACATGTGGCATCTTCTTTAGTATATGTGATCTGCATCATTGTGAGTTTAATTTGAAAATCTTTCTGCAGGTTTAGAATTTTGCTTTTCAAATGTTTTAAACAACAAGGCAATGAAACCATTGCTCCCTTAGAAAGAAGTACTAGTATAGTTGGAAAACATTAAAGCGAATGGAGCATACTCAGACTGTGAACAAAAGGAAACAAATTTGTGATCTTTTAAAAGTACAGAGAACAACGGTGACATACTCTTTAGCATTTTTAAAAATGCATCTTTTTTTCTCCCATATGTTGATGCAGTCCTCATAGTTGTACTGGAAGACAAGCACCTTGGCTTGAGTTGCAAATATGTGTGCTCCCAACCATGGCTATCACAGCCAAGTAGAAATTGTCACTTTCTCTCATGCTTATAGCTTTTTTTGGGAAGGTCTCCTTGGCAAGATGCAACCCACTCATTCCTTTTCCCCAGGCTTATATAACCCCTGGCAACCCAAGTCCTTCTAGGAACTGAGATATGGAATTAACAGGATTCAGTTGATGTACATTTACCTAATTTGCTGATTGCTGTATTTAGGGTTCCTTAATTCACTGTCCTATAGCAGCACTACATTAATGGCAAATATTTTGTATTGAAAAGTATTAGTTACCTGTTTAGCACAGTAGGTAAATGAACATGTTAAGGGCTTTAAGTCATTGCTTTCCCTCCCCTGACTCATAGGCCAGCTTCTTCTGCGTAATCTTATGGGAGAGGGGTTGATTCATTCCTGAGAGGAGAAACTAGGAAAACATTAAGCTAACCATTACAAATATTTATGTAGATGCAGAAAGCAAGCAGCAAAGTAGAACTATCAGACTAAACTTGAGCCATGGTGGACAAATCAGCCTAGGACTATCTAATCTTAAGTACATTTTGTATGCATGATGGAATTTCTCCATAGGCAACAAATGTCAGACAGTGCAAGAGAATTGCTTTAATACTGGCCTAAGGTGCTAATTTGTTTTAGCCTCTACTACAAACATGGCAATTTCTAGGCCTTGTGTTGCAAAACTGGTAGTAGAGAAGAATAATCTCTGATCTTTTGACTCATGTAGGATTGTTCCTTATAATGTGTTAATAATTCATCCATTCTATTAATGATTTATTGATTTCTTAAAATGCAAACTATACACCCAACTAGTTCTAGTTAGAGAAGGCTGATTTGTAGCCAATTTGTAGCCAATTTGTTATGTGCGGTAGAGTTGTTTCCGACTTATGACAATCCTATGAATGAAAGCCCTCAAAATGTCCTGTTCTTGATAGCCCTGCTCAGCTCTTCTAAGTTTAAAACTGAGACTTCTTTCCCAATGTCTGTCTGTGCCATAGAATACCAATATATAATTGGACATATGATCATCTATTAGGTGCATGTTAATTTGTAATAGTGTTTTTGAATGATAAAATTTTGTCACATTGATAGTGAGCTTGAATCTTGAAGTGATACAAGATCTCTTGAGTGAATGAAGTTTTAAGGATATTTTTATTGCTACTTTCTAAACTTTAATCTACCCTTGAGTAACTAACCATGCTAAAGATTCAAATACAGGGACTGGATTATAAGACAGGGAATTTTCAGGTCAGGAACTTCCACAAATATCTGAGCTCTGATCAAAAATAATGAGCTTGATCAGTTGGTTGGGAATCTCTTCAGAATTAAGTATGCACATCAAAACAGGCTTCTCTTAAAAATGCAAATAGGAACTTTAGAGAGACAATATTTGTCTGTTTTTCCTGAGTGAGTGAGTGAGTTAAGCACCCGTTCACCACCCCATGGTGCTGGACAGCTATTACATAACAAAATACTGCATGTTCATTGTTCTTACAGGAATTAGGTCAGGTCTGGTTTGGCCCTAAGAAAGAAATAAAGTCCATTATTCTTGAAATGTTGGAAACATCAGCCTTGCCATGCTTTTAGGGAAACTAATGCCTGCTAGCTGGAGAAACAGTCTCCTAATTAGGAATATCTAGTGGGTAGTAGTAAATTGCCACTACTTGTAAATTGAAATATTGCTGCTTATAACATTCTCTTTGAAAATGCAGTTTTGAGATCTTTAGTGCAACAAACCTGAATCCAGCTATGCATGCAAAGAATTAGACTGTGCAAGGAATAGACTTGTTCTTTTGTGTCAGTTATTGGCAGTTAGGAGGCAATTTTTACATTTTTAAAAATTGTAATAGACACAGAGAGAGAGAGAGAGAGAGAGAGAGAGAGAGAGAGAGAGAGAGAGCGCGCGCGCGCGCGCACGCTTAAGACTTTTAAAGGGAACTCACATTTTCATACCACTGTATTCTGTTTTCTTTGTCACAAAAGCATTTGTTGGAATTCAGTCTTCTATTTGTACTTTGAACCAGGACCTAAGAGGAAATGTGAAATAAACAACTTGGTGGCAGAAAAGTTTTCAGGGTTCTACTTCCCAAAGAACTCAGAGCCAGGAATTATTTAACTTATTGTAGTTCTATAATTTCCAAAGGTAATTATTAGCTTCTTAGCTGTTGCAGCAAAACAACCAAGAAATCCTTGGTATGTTACTGACTTAAAGACCAGGCATCTTCTATCCATTACCCAAAACACCAGTCAGGCATCCCTGAATGCCTCATTTTTCAGCCATTGACACTGTCACAGTTGAGGTTCCTGGGCATATCAAATGCACTGCCCTGGCACCCTACTGTGAGCTGTAAGACACAATGGGGCTTCATCTTCCATCACCACTAGCTTGTCTCAGTCCCTCAGACTCCATCTCTGAAGGTATCAGTTTAGGCACAGATATCTGTCCTGCATCTTCTGCAATAGACAGATAAAATGTATCCATATTTTATGCATTTCAACTCCCTCTGAAAACATCATTTATATCTTCATCTCTCCTCAGCATGTGTATATAGATCATCCACTTTGTGGTTAATACTTCATACATCTGATGAAATGGACAATTACAACAAAAGCTTGTGGCAGAATAAATTTGTTAGTCTTTAAACTGTCACAAAACTCTTTATTGTTTTTACATTTATATTCTTACAAGTGTAAAGCTGAAATGCAACCCTAAGTGGTTTATAGTTTAAAATGAATTTTGAGAGAATATCAAGGGCAGCAATTCTGGGAAATAAAGATGATGCTAGTGTCTGGCACTTCATTTTATAGCCTGCCACCAACCAGATAAATTTATTTATTTATTTATTTATTTATTTATTTATTTTTAAAGTAACAATCAGGAAGGACAGAAAACATGGTGGGATTTGTAGAGGCAGGGATGTACAGGGACTGGGAATGGCCATGCAGTGTGGCCCCATTTGTATGTTGATGCAACTGAGTTTAAGAATTCACTAGAGCTGACTTAGAGTGAAAATGGTACAGGCAGTTATAAAATAGCATAACTATAAAATGGACAAAGGAGTCAAATTCCATATCATTCATGACTGGACAAATAGTATAGATTACTTCTTAAATCCTGCCTTTGTTCCAAGAAGTTCAAGATAATATTCATGATTCTGCCCACCCATTTTATTCTCTCAATAGCCCTGTGACATAAGTTAATTTGAGAGAGAATTACCAGTCCAGTATCACCCAGTGAGCTTCATAGATGAGTGGAACTTTGAATGAGGTCTCCCCAGTCCTAATTTGGCACTTGACATATACCACACTTGTTGTATATGTGAGTATGTAAAGGATTCTTGTAAAAATTTGGATGAAAGTCTCTTGATATTATGGAAGCTATATGTAAAATAAATTCATTTCATACTCCTTTTCAAACAAGCAGTTTGTAACAACTGCTGACTGGAGTATGGGGCAAATAGTTGCCATTTTTAAGCACTTAATATCAAACAATTGATCAGTAGTTCTAGTACCAATATTATGAACTAACTAGAATTTTTCACTGTGCTTAAGCAGCTTTTATATAATTTCCTGTTGCTGCAACTTCTCAGTATATGCTATGATCTTGCCAAGTGCCTAATTTTGAGATAAGTAGATAAGTGTAATCACCTAATTATTTGCTGGCTGCTATATTTGTTGTTGCCACAATTTTCCTTTGTGTGAGATATTTGTTGAAGTAAATGCCTTTCAGAGATAATCCAGTGTATTGAAGGTAACTGTTTCTAACTGCATCATGGGACAACTGCAGACCATTAATATTAAATAATATATTATTTAATATTATAAAATCCATATAAATATTTATGGCATATTTTAGAGATTATCTTCATTCCTTATCTTTCATAAATTGGATTGGCACTGTCACATATTTATTAGTGGAGCAAATGCCTTCCTACTCAATTTTCTTTTAGCATCACTGAACACATGCCTTGAGTTTTTTTTAAAATTGCATGTTTAACTGTTGAATTACTCAAGTTCTCTGCTCAAATTAAAAGCAGAAAATTAAATGGTGACAACAATATTTGAAAAAACAAGACAGGTTAAAAATAAGACAAGCTGTGATATATTGTAAAAACAGAAGAAAAACCAGCAGCACATACAAAGCAGCATAAAACTGACAAACGGTTTCTAGAATGCAGACATTTTAATTTTCCCAGATACCTGGAGACATTATGCTGAAATCAGTATAATGTAGAGATTTAGTAAGTCTGAGGAGGGTATTCTGGGGCGGGGGGGGGGGGGGCTACTGCAGTCAGTCAGCCAGGGGGCAGTCCTCTCACCCTTGTGATATTAAGTCTCCAAACTCAGAGGCATAGGACTATCCAATGTAAGGTGTGATGCAAAGCAGCAGTGATTTTCGCTGCTGCTACACCTTGTATGCTGCATTTGGTTAAGATTAGTTAACCAATCTTGGTTAAGCTTTATTAGATGTCTAGTTTTAGGGTTGGTGAGGGGAAAGGAAGGAGACTGGAATGCTGATTGGAATCAGTTCAGCCCTGTGGCCCTATCTGGCTCTCCTCTTTACCCTTCAACATGCCTCCTCTTGGTACAGTTGTCTGCTGGAACTGGACACCAAGGTCAAAGGACCTTGGTGCTCAGATTCTGAAAAATGCTGTGATCTCCCAGAACATGTTCAGAAACCATAGGTTTGTACCCCCACTTAATTTTATTGTATATAGCAATATGTTCTTAACTTTTTTTTTTGCAAGAAAGAGATACATTGTAAGTAACAAAAATACTTTTTGCTAACCTTTTTAGATTCCATTGGTAGTAAACTTAAAGCCTGCATCTGAATATCTCTGAACATTCACTTTAATTAGCTTCCATCAAGAAATAAAATGTAAGCTGGAGATACATATAGCATAATTGTGTGATGAACACTTGCTAAATGTCACCACTTGAATGTGTACTATGATTGCCTTGGGTGATAGTAATCAGCTGGGCACATTTCTTGAAGCATAAACTCAAATCTTTATGTAAGATTTAATATTGCATGATTATAGTCCTGTTTTACATGTTAATATGTAATATGTTAATATGTATCATGGAGCTTCATTCCTTGGAATGAATAAAGAATTAACTTAATATATATTAGCTTTGCCTACCTGACGTTGATCTTCAAAAACTGCAGATTTATGTGTAACATTAATGGTCAGTATAATGAGTACATAATTAACACATGCTTGAAATAAATACTATAACATAGCAGTGTTAATAAAAAGCAGTAGTATTTCTACGTCCATTCTAATTCCTCCATTTGTCCTCAGTATCTTCTGTGTAGTAATTCTCTTAAGTGTCATAAAAAGCATGCTTTCTAATCCTCTTAATATACTCTGGCAGCTAATTTTCTTCTTATGAAAATCTAGTAACTACCTTCTATCCTCATAGTACTTTAAAATCTAAAAAAACATTTTTAAATAAAAAATGCAGTTGTATTCTGTATGGTCAACACATATAGGGCATCATTTAGAGACCATAATTCAGACTAGCTCCCAGTTTATGTATTTAGCATATGGTATGTCATACATGGACTTGTGATATATATAAGCATTTAAATTAAGTTAAAAACACATGTAAAATATAAATGCTAAAAAGATCTCTATTCAGACATCAATGTGTAGGCCATCTAACCCTTAAAGCACAACATTGCTACAGTTACTACAACTGATTCATGTATACATGCTTGAGAATCTTAATTTTGTCAATTACTTAATACAGATTTTCTGGCTTATTCCCTCTGCCCCTGAATCCTTCTAAAAGCTGTTGCCGAGATTTTGCAGGCCTTTTGGAATGCTGTGAAATGAAGCAGAGGAAGCTGTAGTGAAATTGGGAATTAGGGAGAATTCTGCCAAGCTGCCTTCCTCAAGCAGAAGTGTCTTCCTATCTATTCAAGACAGTTCTGGATCTAAGCCCCTGCTATAAAAGCTGTGGTTTCATACTTTGCTTTCTCTTAAGAATTGGCAACTTGAACTAAAATCTCATGGAGCCAACTGGGTGACTTTGGGCCAGTCACAGACTCTCAGCCCAA
>NW_025335268.1:125474943-125514869 GCF_004798865.1 Varanus komodoensis
CTGGGTGACTTTGGGCCAGTCACAGACTCTCAGCCCAACCTACCTCACAGGGTTGTTGTTGTGGGGAAAAGATGGAGGAGAAGAATGATGTAAGCTGCCTTGAGCCCTTTGTGGGAAAAGGCAGGATATAAATTGAAAAATAAATAAATAAAAATCTTGCAAGAAGAAACAACTCTGTATGCTCATTTATGGCAGGGGTGGGAAATGTGTGACCTTTCATATACAGTGGAACTACAGCTCCCATAGTCATCACTGTTAATCTGGATGGCTGAGGCTTATGAAATGGATGTCCAACAACAATAGGAAGTCCAAACCCCAGTATAAGGTATTATTATTATTAAGACCACCATGAGACTAGTATGCTTAATTGGGGTTAAGAAAGCAGTTTTTCAGATCATGTACCTTCTTGCCTGTGAATTTCCTCCATCTCCACATTTTCAGTGTGATGTCCAGCCATCACCATAATGCATGGTTGAGACAGATTGATTGATTTATACGCTTATTTATAGGCCACCTATAACTGCCGAGGCCTTCCTTTTTGGGGCTTGTAGGATCTGTTTTATGCGTTTTAGTCAAGCTATGTGCAAAGTAGTGAAGAATCAGTGGAGCTAGTTCCTTGTTGCATATTAATAAAGTTATACACTCTAACAGAAAACTCCCAAAAGTTGCCAGTAGACTGGTGGCAGTCATCCTGCCCACCCAAAGTTCTGGGCCATTTTTCAGAACAACTCCTCTGAGTGGACCAGTATCTTGGACCTGGATTCACTGCAGCCAGTGGAGAGAGTGAAGGATTCAGTCATTGACTTAGTCTACAAGGAAGCATCAATACCAGTTGTGATACCATTTTGCCTACACTTCTACACATTCCAGAAAGTGCCATCCTCCATGGAACTGACATCCACCACCTGGAGAATATGTGCAAGAGAAAGGCATGACTTTCTTGTTCCAGCACCCTTGACCAAATTCCATCATTATCAAGTCAGCTCAAGGAAGATCATATTGCAAACATTTTGTACCAGTAGACAGAGAAGGCCACAGATTAGAACTGATGGGAAGCTGCATTTATTTTCTTCATTCCTTTTTTCATGGTTACAGATCAGGAAAATAAAAACACAGTTAACAAACAGCTACACTAACTTATAAACAAACAGATTATTTTCCTAACCATATTTTCCCCTAATTTGCATGCAGTCATTAAAAACAATGGCAACATTTCAAGTGAAATAAGATACATCCCTTAAACAAATTGATACCAGAGTGGAAGGGCTGTTACCATAACCTCTGTTATTAATGTTATTCTTACTTTATCTCTGCATACCTTGTAAGAGCTGCAAGAATATGTTCAGCTCATTCTGTTACTCCTGCACTACAAAAACATATCCATGCATTTATTCATCTTCTTCTGTGGGACTGTGGCTAGCAAATTACCAGGCTACTGTGCTCACTATCAGCGCTTTCTGTAGGACAAGATTGGCTCCCTTTGTGACCATCAGCCAGAAGACCAAGGTGTTCCTAGCAGAATTTTTTTTTCTTTTTCCACCAGCAGATCAAGACGGCCAGGCATCAAGTGGACTGTGATGCAAAATTGATGATCACAGCACTGGCATTGAGGAGGTATGCATGGCTATGTTTGGCCAGGCTTTCACAAGAGGATCACTCCCAGATTGAAAACCTTCCATTCAAGGGGTGGGGGGGGTCTTTAATGTAAAGACCAGTGAGGCCATGGATTTGGTACAAAGGAGGATTGGATTTCACCAGGAACTGCTGTCAAGACCCTATAAGTGGTTCCATTCTAATCCGCCCCCTTATCTACCTCAGACCCACACAGACTGTTCCTCTCAGTAGCAGTTGACATTCTGTGCTAGGCACAAAGATGGCTCATCCAGATATCACCAAGGGTGCAGGTGGTTGGACACAGGCACATACTCTGACTGAGTTTTTGGGTTCCCCCACCTCCTGTCGTCATAGCCTGCTGTTTGGCCAATGTCCATATCTCTTCCTTCCAACATGGGAAATAATACAATTATGCCAGGGTCCTATCTATTGTGGAACGGAGATACAGGATCAAGTTTGACGCCTTTCTACCACTCTGTATTGTAACAAGTATTATTTCATCTGCAGCTTTGTTTATGGAGGCAGACTCATTGCTTTCAAAGGCAATATAGAGCAGGTCCCACTCTTTCAGCTTCAGGATGGCTTCTCTTCCAGATACCTTATGGTGCCAAAGCAGAACAGAGGCTTCAACCAGTCCTGGTTCTCAGAGACATCAGTTCCTTCATAATACCAAGGAAATTCCATATGATTATGTTGCAGAACATTTTACCTTTACTTCACGAAGGAGATTGGCTTACCTCTATACATTTGAAGGACTCTTAGTTCCACATCTTCATAGAGGACCCATATGGGCATTTCTGACATTTCCAAGTTGAAGAGGCTTTTCAGTTTTCTGTTTTACTCTTTGAACTGCCTATAGGCCCAAGGGTCTTCACAAAATGTATGGCAGTAGCCTGTGCCCATTTATGCCTGCAAGGGATCCAGATCTATGGGGATGACTGGCTAATTGTGAGACCTCCTAGGCAAGGCTACTTCCATCAATGCAATTTGTGTTTTAATGGACACTCCTGAACTTTGTATAAATTTAGATAATGCACTTTGATGTAGCTCGTGTTCTCAGACAGGAATAGTCAGAAATTCTGGGTGATGCTTTCCTCCTGAACTGGTCCGGGACACTGTTTTACTTATTTCCCCTTTTTCTTCTGATCATGGGAATGCTAGTGAAGGTTTGTCAGGATGGAACACACATCATCATCATCATCATCATGATGGCCCAGACAGCCATGGTTTGCTGAACCCCTCCAAATATCTGATTGAACATTCCTTCAGCTCCTGTCAAAACTGGATATAATCTCATGGGATCAGGGGAAAATGTTGCACCTGGATGTATGAATCTAATGTCTCAAAGCTTGGAGGACCTTCCTTAGATGTGCAGCTTCCTACCCTTCCTGAAAGAGACTGCTTCATCCTGATTGTGGTATTGAAGCCTTCTACCAGAATCCTACTGTGTGAAATGGACAGCTTTCTTCATTGCATTACAAGAATGCTTCAATCCATATCAATACACAATAAAAGAAGTCATATGCTTTCCCTGTTGGGGGCTGAAGACATCATCCATTCATGTCTGTCTGGCAGCAATCTCAGCTGTCTGCATACCAGTCCAAGGATCATTGGTTTTTTCTTCATTCTTTGTTATGATGTTTTCTCCCAAGGGTTCACAAACTTCACCCCACCAACTTGTTCACCAGTGCCTAGTTGGAGTCTCTTATCATTTTGCATGCCCTTACAAAGAAACCATTTGAACTCAAAGTGACGATTTATGCCTGCTGTTGTGGAAGGTTGCCTTTCTGATGGCGATTATATTTATTTATATTTATATTGTGATTTATATCCTGCCTTTTTCCTACAAAGGGCTCAAGGCAGCTTACATCATTCTCCTCCTCCATCTTATCCCCACAACAACAACCCTGTGAGGTAGGTTGGGCTGAGAGTCTGTGACTGGCCCAAAGCCACCCAGTTGGCTCCATGGCTGAGCGGGGACTAGAACCCAGATCGTCTGAGTCCCAGTCCCATGCTCTTAACCACTACGCCACACTGAGGGAATGGGCAGAAACTGCTCTAATATAGCGACACCAAACATGGGAGAGGGGTTCCCACCAAAATATCTTATAGAAACTTCCCAAAAACAGGCTTCATGAAGGCACAGAATCCATATGTGTGAATGCACACAGATGACCACTTGAAGAATAACAATTACAGGTAAGCAACCTGCACTTCTACTAGTAGATCATTTGCTCACCTTGTCCATAATGCAATAGTAGGCATCCATTTTGATGGTGTACTGTCCCTGGCAGAACTTTTGAAGAAAAGGTTAAAGCTCCTTCTTGAAGCTGTACATAAGGGGTCTCAAACTCGCGGCCTGCGGGCCAATTGCCGGGATGGGTGGGGCACGGGGGAGGGGCCCTGCGGCCTTCAAAGCACTGGCAGCACCTGAGTTGGCCTCTGGATGAACGGCCCACCACCACCGTGGTGGTGGAATACTTGATGCGGCGCAGCCTCACCCAGACTCTACTTCCAGTGGCCCCCAGGTAAGTTGAATTTGAGACCCCTGCTGTACATGGTGTTGGAGTACATGGAGAGGCTTGTGACTCTTGTGTTCTTGAAGGCAGTAAACACCTGCAGTATTGAGAGCCAATGTGGTGGTGTGCTTAGGAGATCTGAGTTATAGTGCCCATTCAAGTGGGAAGCTCATTGGGTGACTGTGAGCCAGACTCTCAGCCTAAACTGCTTCACAGGATTGTTGTGAGGGTAAAATAGGGAGAAAGAGAACCTTGTAAGTCATCTTGCGCTTCTTGGAAGAGTCAGAAAATTAGATTATATGTGAAATATAGCAACAATATTAACAAATCTGAATAGCCAGCTTTGCTGGTGCTATCATTGGATATAGTTTTGCTTTTCTATAGATACTATGTTCAGGCATGCTTCTTATGCCATTGCCAGGTGGAATGCAAATTTAACTGCTAGCCAAGGGAGCAGATTGCCAGGAGCTGTTATAATTGGATTGGTTTTGTGATTTTTTAAAAAATGCATTTAAACATAGTTTAAGTCATAATGTGTTTTTTGAGGCTGTAGCATTTACTTTGGATTTACTTGGAATTATTGTTTGCAGCATGGCATGCACAAATAACCAGTCCTTTTTTGTACCTTCCATTTATGTTTATGTTTGGAGTCAAATAGCTTATATTTGACTCTGAGCAATAAAATGTATTCCTGCTGATTATGATTACCAGCTATTTAAGGGCTATGTGCTAAATTACCAGTACATTAAATGGCTAAAAAGTAGACACTTTTTACAGTTTTTTGTTTAATCTCAGACACAATTTTTCTTCCTGTCACCTTTCTCCACTGTTCATACTGATTAGTAATACAATTGTGTGGATGCTCTTGGCCTTGGTCTCCAGTGAAACATCCTTACACTTTCTGATCTTTCCTAGTTCTTTCATTGCTGCCCTTCTAAATCTCCAGACTCCCTTTGAATTAATGATTGAGACAGAGTATGCAAAATCTTTCACAATTTCAGTTGTTTTCATTGATGACATTAAAGTTGTATAATTCTGTAGTGATGATTTTTGTTTTCTTAATGCTCAGCTGCAGTCCTGCTTCTGTACTTTCTTTTTCACTTTCATCAGGACTCATTTCAATTCCTTGCTGCTTTCTGCCAGTAATATAGATCACAGAAAGAACATGCTTCTGGGTTGCTACCAGATAGCAATCTGCAGGTCAGTATATGACCAGCAAGACCCCTTCGAATTATCCAGGCATTGGTTCGAAACATGCACAGCCTCTCCTATTCCATATATTACGGAGAGAAAAAGCTGTAATCAGCTTGCTGATAGAACCTTACCCTAAATTTAAATAAATGAACTTCATATAAATAATAGCTTTTTAGACAAAATGGTACACAACAAAATTGCCAAGTGTTGTAAACTGGTCCCTTCCCTCTTTCCTTATGGTTATCAAACTCAAGACAAATCAGTCCTTTGAAGAGCAATTCTTTTATTGAAAGTTAACAGATATCAGAACAATGTGAACTGTATTTAACCTTTTACAAAAGTTGTAGGAGACGCATCTGCTCATGTAAAGAGCTGAATCCAAACTGGAAACTTCCCCTCTGCCTTTCCTGAATCCATCCTCAGGGTGGCTTTTGCTGCTTGAGGGCAAGACTGTGAGAATATCAGAGACCCTCCAACTGGACATCTGATGACTGCATCACCTCATTACTATTTCACATCCTTACTGCATCAAGAGTTGGGTCTAGTATCTGCTTCCCCTCCCATCCTGAAAATCCTTCTGCCCCTTCCGAAGCAGGGCACTTCTCATGCTGTGCCTGAGAATCTTCACTAGATAATCTTGAAACTTCAAAGTCCTCACCTTTCTCTTACACCTCCCCCCAAATCACTGATATAATTAAAAAAGCCCCTCTGTTCAGTGGTATCAAAGAGCTGCTTGTGTCCCCAAATCAGGCCTGAACTCAGACTGAAATGGATCACGTTAATAGGTGTCCTTCAAAAACATAACTGCTCAACCAACTCTTCTTTTTTTTCTCTTGGGCACAACCACTTTGCCCAGAAGAGCAGTACATGTGCCCTGTAGTTGCTGTAAACCTTCAGATGCAGGAAGAGAGTCTTCTGGAGTGGAGGCATCATCACCTTTCTTCAAGGTGATGGGCACCATACTGCTGCGCAGGGATGCATTCAAGAGTGCATTCACCCACATTGTCCACTGCTGTCCTACTGGTACAAGTAAATCTATCTTTCTCCCTCAGTCCTATTGAAGCATTTAATACCCGTTAAACTTTTCCACCTCAGGAACATGCACCATTAGGAAGCAATCCTCCCAGAGGGGTAACTGTAAAAAGGTGGGCCTTAAAAAACCTTTAGCAGCAGGAACATTGGGATTTTGAGGGGAAGGTGATGTCACCCCATTATCCCTTCCTTTTTGGCTCTCTTTCCATGGTTTTACTGCCCTGGGACCATGCAAAATTTAGGGGTATTTTCCAGAGCAGAAGTGAGATAATTGCTCCCGCTGGGAGCAAATAATGCCCCTTCATGACATCCTAATTAAAGTTATATGTTCCTGAGGTGGCAACACCTCAGCAACTGCACCAAAATGGACGAGACACTGGGGAGACATGATATTCCTCCAAAAAAATCCCAGGGATCTTGCCTCAAAGGGGGTGTTGTAAACCCCTTTTCACAACTATCTCCCTGGCCATTTGAAACATTGAGCAGCTCAGTTTGAAGTAAAATGCTACAAAAAGGCAGCAAGAGAGAGCTTTTCACCTGTACTCTAGAGGAGCACCAGACAGGGTGGTTGCCTGCTGGGCTTTGCTAGTAGGTACCCACTCTCCCTGATAGCCATTCAGAGTCCGCACTGATGCTTGTGCATAGCAACAGTCACCCAGTGTGACACTGGCAAAAGTAAAAAGAAAATTGAAACAAATACTGTTTGCAAGTAATTGTAAAAATTAATTTAGGAGGGAAATTTAGTTACCCTTGAAGGAACTGCTCTGGGATGGCTTAATTGGGATTGCAAAAGCTAGCTTTCATAATCCTCCCTGAAAGAGCTTTGAAATACAAATCAAATCAAGCAATTCTACACAGTGGGCCAGAAATGGTTTGCAACTGCAGAATGGAAGGAAGGAAACCTCTTTGCTCCTGCGGTGTCCTCTAGTGTGCCCAGGGGTGGACCAAGCACAAAGGAGATGGGCCTGGACCCATGATGTTTAATCATTTGTTGCTTATGGTCCCTGAGACAATCAGTGCACCCTGTGTGGCTTTTTCCACAGTGTGGATCATTTAGCAGTCTCTCACACATAGAACAATAAAAGAAGTCAGCTGAAATTTGGAATTGTATATCTATTCCAGGTTGCTTAAGGTGTCTTCTGATATGCAATAACCACGTCCATAGCTGCATGTCACAGTTCTATTTGGAGTATATGCATACTTTATTAAAGCATTGTCAGGCATGTGCTAGGGAATCGTCATTGCTGAAATCTTTTTTCATGAGTACTGTTTGAGGTTTGTTTTCATGCCAGCACTACCAGCTCTGCTCAAATAGTGTGAGTTTTTGATATTTAGGGTTCATCTAGGAATGCCTTATGCCATAGAAGATGTAAGTTAAATTGCCTGCATCCTGTAAGTGCTTGCAGCTGACTGTAACCCTCTCCTCTCATTTTTATTTATTACATTTACTAAATGCCTCACAAAATAAATTAGCTAGGCATTTTCCAATTATAATATAACTGCAGATAAAATTGCAATAAAATCAACAATATAAATCTAATATACTAGTAACTAAACTAAACTAAATTTGGATTTATTATATTTTTGCTTTGTGTTTTTCATCCAAGAGGTACAAACAATGTTGAATTCAATGTCTGCCTGCATACAGAAGAACCTTTTTTTTGGCAGCTCTGTTTCATACTGAGCTTTAGCTAGCAGCTAATTACCTATTTTGTTTTTGAAGGTGCTTGGCATCAGTGTTATTTTTGAACTGCTAAATACATCTTGAGTCATTAAATGCCTCCTTTCTGCTAGGAAAAAATGAGAAACGTAGAACATCACATACATCAGGGGTTCTCAAACTTTTTCAATAGGGGGCTAGTTGAAAGGTGATGCGTGAGGTGTCGTTGGGTGTGCGCGGCGACTTGCTCACTTCGAGATCTCCCAGCGAGTTCAAAACATCTCCGATGAGCAAGTCACTGCCTCCAGCCCGCGAGCATGCGAGGAAGGCAGGTGGCGGCTTGCTTGCTCGGAGATGGTTTTGAACTCGCTGGGAGATCTCCCAATGAGTCCAAAACCATCTCCGAGTGAGCATGCCACCGCCTCCTGTGCGAGGTGGGCTCGGGCAGCGGTTGAAAGGGCATGATGGGCTGTAGTTTGAGGACCTATGACATACATTGTACGCTTCCTGTACAAGATTGGAATGTCAAGTGATGCTTGAGCAACAGTCTTAAATATGTGTGGCTATTTAATTGGCAATTAAGGTTTATTAAATGGTTGCCACAGTTTGATATGGTACATCTGGAATAGTATGAAGAGTTTAAAGTGTTTGTTATGCCACTTTGCCTTAAGAGTATTAGTTGTTGCACAACCATTCTTTTCCTAATACTTTGTAATAAAAGAGAATACCTTTTTCTTCCTTCACTGTAAGAAGTGTATCAGGCTTAGACTTGACTTCTTAGCATACTGTTGACCTTTACTGAATATCACTGTAGACTTTTTAAAGATTCGCTGCCTTTACTGAAAACACTTTATGCCTGAGAAATTGGTGCACCCTTGATAGCATTTCAGATTTGATAAAGCCTTCATTTGATAGGATCCTGTTTCATATGGGATTCCTTGCAGGCACTGTTCTGATATGTAGGTGAGATTAGGTAAATGCAAATCCCCAGAATCTTTTAAAAATGGGAGTTTTCCTTGCTCTTGTCCTTTGCTTCAGAAGGTCCAACCCTATATAATTTATGGTATTGCAGAATTTCATGTTCCTAGTGACTGCATAGATCACACTGTGTACAGTACATAGATCAGCATAGCTAACCCACTTTGGTAGATTGGTTTGTGAGAAAAACAGTAACTGGTTAACATTCTAAAGGAAGTGCCCTTCCATCATTTGCTTTATGCATTATTGTCATGGAGTGAATTCGTTGAAAAGTAACAATTCAAACTGCAAAATCAGATAACTTGCATTTTTGTCAACTTAGAGTAGCACTGGTGCTTATAAAATCTGCCTTAAATCATCAGGTGATTGCTATATCTAGTTTGCATCTGCATTTTCTAACAAGATAAAGTGCTTTTACACTCATATCTATAGTTTTCTAGTTACTCTTTGGTTTCTTATATATTGACAATATGCTGTGTTCAAATTGGGATGACATTCTTCTTGTCTCAGTATTTGCTTAGACTGTTAACCCGTCACTGCATTAGAAACCTTAAAGTACCAGGCAGAGAAAGAAGCACATTGGACAGTCAAACAGAAAGCTTCATATTATTATATAATACAGGAGCCAGAAGAGCCAGCATGTTCAATTCTTTTTTTTTTTTGAATAAATTTTATTATTTTCTCTACAATCTAAAATTAAAAACATCAGTCATTTAAGACATTGGACATACTGGGTTGACATCTTATTCTTTTTAACAGTCAATAACCATATTCAGATCTACACATAGTCCCGTTTCTCTAGCCAATAATAAAAAGAGTTCCAAGTTTGGTAGAAATACGTATCCTCCTCCTTCAGAGACAAGGTCAATCTGTCCATTTCTGCACAGTCCAAAATCTTTTTTAAGATCAATTCTTCAATAGGTGGCTCTTCATTCCTCCAATTTTGAGCAAATACAATCCTTGTCGCAGTAATTACATGTAGAATCAAGTATATAGCTTGTTTGTCAAAGTCATCAGAAATAATGCCTAATAGAAAAACTTCAGGTTTAAATGTTAAAGGTTTTTGTAGCATTTCCTCAAGCCACTTCTATATTTTAACCAGTATTTTTTTGCCGTATCACAAGTGCACCACATATGATAAAAAGTACCAGATTTATGTTTACATTTCCAACATCCATTTGACATATTTGAGAACATTTTTACTAGTCTATTTGGCAATAAATATCATACATAAAACATTTTGTAAAGGTTTTCTTTATATGAAGTTACTAAGGTTACCTTAATAGTTCTTTCCCACAGCTTTTGTCGTTTCTGTAACTCAATATTATATCCAAAATTTTGTGCCCATGTTATCCTTAACTTGTTCATCTTCCATTTTCATGTCCAAAAGAAAGTTATACAATCTTTTAATCATTTTTTCATCTGATTTTAAAATCATTTGATCAAGTGTTCTTAATTCTTTATAAAAACCATACATTCTATAGTCTTTAACATATCTCGATTGTATTTGAACCTTTTGCCACCAAGAAATATCAATACCCTGCTCCTGTAGTTCTTGATTCAGTTTCAGTTTTCCATCATTATCCAAAATATCATCATATCTCACAATCGTATTAAAGTTCAATGCATTTGGATATGTAAGAGCTTTCATAGGAGAAAGCCATCTCTGCAACTTAGTATACAGCTTTGTCTTTTAGCTTTTCCCAAACTGATATTAGTGACTTTCTAATTTAATATTTAAGAAACAACCATGTGTCTTACACTTCTCATAACACATATAAGCAGTCCATCCCATTTGTAAATCATGCCCTTCAAGATATAGATTTCTCTTATTTCTTAAAGTTATCCATTCTTTTAACCACATTACGACACAAGCTTGATAATTCAGGATCCAATCAGGAAGGCCAAATCCCCCATTCCCTTTGGCCTCCTGGAGCATTTTTAATTTAATCCTTGGTTTCTTCTTTTGCCATATAAATCTCGAAACTTGGGTGTTTAAATCATCAAAACATTTTTATTAATTTTTATGGGAATTGTTTGGAATAAAAACAAAAGCTTTGGTAATATATTCATTTTAACTATTGCTACTCTTCCTAACAGAGATCATTGCAAGTTAGCCCATTTTTCCAGATCACTCTTAATTTCCTTGCATAGTTTAACATAGTTATCTTCTTTCAATGTAGCCCATTTTGCTGTGAGAAAAATTCCCAAATATTTAACTTTTTTAACAATTTAAAGGTCTACTTGTTCCGTCAAAGTCATTTTCTGCTCCAGTGTGAGATTTTTCACTAACAATTTGGTCTTTTCTCTATTTATTTTCATTCCGGTAACTTCACCATAGTCTTCTATCTTTTTTAAAAGTTTAGGCGTCGTTACCAAAGGATCCTCTAAGATAAAAACTAGGACATCTGCAAATGCTTGAAGTTTATAAGTTTTGTCTCTGATTCTGGTACCTTTAATATCCATATCTTCTCTAACATTTCTGTTTAAAACTTCTAAGATCAATATAAATAACAATGGTGATGAAGGACATCCTTGTCTTGTGCCCTTTTGAATGTCTGCGGTGTTTGTAAGTTCTCCATTGATTATTATCCTAGCAGTCTGTTTTTGATAAATGCTTGATAATGCATTAATACATTTTCCACCAAATTCCATTTGTACTAATTGTTGTTTCATGAATTGCCAGTTAAGCCAGCATGTTCAATTCTGAAAGCTTCTTTGTTCTGAAGTTCTCTGATGGATGATTATAAATAAAAGGGTCTGAAAAATGTTGCTTTATATATTTGTTCTAAACTTTCTAAACACTGTACAGATGGGAAAGTATAAAATAGATTGTACCTGTAGACATGTAATACCATGTAATAGACATGTACCTGTAGACATGTAATACCAAAGAAAAATATATGAAGAAGGAATAAAAAAGCAAGCACTGGAGCAGCTAACTCTACATTTGCTAGTGAAAAAGTAGAGGTAAATTTGATTGCATTCTTGCCATATTAATTTCCTGGAAGGCAGCAAGTACCAGCTTCCAGTGTATTTGGTCTCATGGTCAGTGACAGAAGCGAAATAGTGCAGTTCTTCATTTTTGCAGTCCCAAAGAAACTATCAGGTTGGGTGGAGGATTCTTACTGGCAAAGGACTCCCTGGGGCCAAGTTGGTCTCTTCTGTACTGTGATATTCTCCCTGGGAAGCAGGGGATACGGATTCACAAGGGTCCTTGATCTCCTGGCTGGTGACAGAAGTCATAGTGTGTCTTTCTTAAGCTCTACAATCCTTGTGCAATTTTAAATCTCTAAATATATGAAGCATCTAGTTTATGATTCAGGTCTACAGTTGGATATTTTCTGCCTCTTGTTCCCAGAAAACTGTTCATAATTTACTTGACAGACTGATCATTGTGGGGAAGAAAACATTCACCCATATATGCTAAATCATCTCATTTCCCATCAGTTTGAATTGTGATATATGCGTTCTGTTGGATTGACTGTCCCCACTTAAAGTTTTGCCTGTAAAATATGTGTAAAATACTTAATGTACTGCGTATTCCACAAGATTTAATCCAGGTCTTCTGCAAGATAAATATTAATAGGAATGTTCTGTTTGGGTAGATTATCTCTATTCGCTGTGATTTGTTTCCCAAATGTTATGCAGGATACTTTTACTAGTGCTACTTTTATGACTTTCAGCCATCTTGTTTCTATTTATTTGGAAATGTTAAAGGTTTAGAATTCTTTTTCTAAGTTGATGTTTTTGGCTCAGGAGTTAATTTACACATTTATGATTCTGCTTTTTAAGGGGCAAATATCTGTTTAATAAATATTATTTGTTAGATTTATATCCCATTTTTTCTTTTTTAAAGAACTCTGTCTCCTATTTCTTTTCCTGAAATCTATACTAATTTTCATAAGAAAATCCCTCTTAAATTACTGTTTTAAACCTTTAGTTACTAAACCAATACACAGAGAACATCTGTTATATAGGAAATGAAGTTACCAGGATTGATTCAGAAAGAACAGTATTAAATACTTATTTCAGAACAGGTAACTGGGGAGAGACAAAGGAGTATGAAACAGTAGAAAATTGCAATTAAGGATTTTACAGAAGATTGTGCCTTCCTAGGTTTCTAGTTAGCTGAAAAGCATGGGTGTGAAATGAGAAAGATACCTTTAGATATTTTTCTTCCTTTGAAAGTTTCAAAGATGGCAATTTACATTATTCATTGGTTGAAGTTTGAAGCATCATAGAATTTTGGAATACTGGATTTTCTTTAATAATGTTTGTCAATGCATTTCTGGAATTAAACAGTTGAACATAGTGAAAGGGAAGAAAAATATTCAATAGTCTCGCTGCTGGGATTAGTAATAATGAAAGGCACTTGTGAATTTCATTTTGGAAAGCCACCAAACCTACTTGTTCACATGTATCATGGACAGCTGTTCCATGGAAATTTTTTCTTTGTTACTGGTACAATTATAGGACTGAATTAGCAATAGACATGAAAGGTTTATTTAAATAAACTTCTTTACTGTGGGAAGGGAATGAAGAGGAGAAAGAAATTATGATGATTTTATGAGTTCCATCCCATTCATTATAAGCTTTTGTAATGGGTTATATCAGTACTGGTGAGGTAGCCAATTTAGATGTAGTTGTATATTAGCTTTATTTCTGAAACTTCTTAGTGTACATTAATAGGATATTCAATAATTTGGTAAAGAACCTGAGGCTGAAAAATAGCTCATTCTTTTACAGGATTACCAGCTTCCTTTGTCCAAGGCTGTTAACAGATTTCTAGTGTACCACAGATTTGTGACTGTTACATGTGCTTTTCAAGGTTGATAAGAGATTTGCAGAAACTTTGTCTCAGTCTGGCTCATCTACTTGCTTTTGCGTGATTTAATGTATCTTGTGCCTTACTATATTGCTGTATTTTTATTTTACAGTATATGGAGAGGACCAAATGTGAACTGTGTTGACAGTACTGGATACACTCCATTGCACCATGCTGCTTTGAATGGTCACAAGTAAGCATCCTGTATTTTGAAATACTTTTAAAACTACCCAAATAGTTAATATTCCAAGCATTGCCTCTAGTTTTTCCCTGCTTATTTATGCGAACATCGCATCTAGTTGGTATCAAATCTAGATAACAGTTCACCCAAACTGTGCCTGCTTCAATATAAGCAGCATATTAAACCAGATTACTGTTATGTGTGTTCAGATTTCTTGATGTTTTCTGCTGTGGCCTGAGTGTGGTTTACAGCAGTTTTAAATGTAAAAATAGGAAGGAGTAACACAACATTGATCTACTGAACTCCAAGATTAAGTCAAGCAATGACTAATTTAACCTCATTGACTAAAAGCTACCAAATCCCTACATTGCTCTTGTTTGTTTTCTGAATGCCCTAAGCCTAAGGAGGGCCTAAGGAGATATAATGTCATGACTGTGAGACAGCTCCAAGACCATTTTCATAACCTCATTCTATAATGAAAAATTAAATGTCTGTTGTCCCTGCTCTACCCCACCAGTTAGCAGGCAGGGACACTCATTGCTGTTTGTCTTTTTCAGATCATCTTAGGCCAAAGTAGGGAGAGAGACCTTGTATCTTGTGGGGAGAGCCTGAACCTTTGACATTTTCCCCTAGATCAGGAATGAACAACACACAGCACCTAAGCAACATGTGCCTCCTGCCTTTAGTGTGGCCCTAGCCTCAGGCAAAAATTTGGCAAATTGCCACTGAGGCATGAAATGGGACAAATACAGCTTGAAAACTAGCTACACTTGTCCCTTTTAAGCTTCCATCATTGTATTTCTTTGATGTTATTTCTAAATAATGTAGTGTTCAAGATCACTGTTATAAGTGCATCATTCAGTTACAGCTGCACATTGTATATTCAGAGTTGAAAATCTCATTCGTTGTTTCTCAAGCCATATTCTGAAGGTCATGATCCACTTATCCACCCCTCAGAACCCTAGTGAATATTTATTGACTAAACCTCTCTATCTCTTATAGCCTCCTTGCACTGTTTCCTCTTTCACTGTGCTCTCCATAAACTGTGAACAGCTGTCACACTTTACTGTGTTACCAAACATGCTAAACTTTAGTATGTTAGCACACTTTAGTATGTTAGCAAACCAGCTGAACAGAATCCACAGTAACCAGTTGCAGTCCTTTGCTCCATAGCAGTTGCAACATGATCACACTTCAAGAAAGAGTAAGCCTTGACTCATCATATTATTTTTGCTAGTTAAGACCTGTGGCACTTTCACTCTCCTTAAGTATCTCTGCCTTACCCATTTAATTTGAGCAACAGTGATCTGGTTAATTATTTGCTGTTAACTTGTTCTTTGTTGGATAGCTTACAGTTGGTTTTACACTCATAGCACACATAAGCTCTGCTAGAATAAAACAAAATTTAACTAGAACAGCAAAACAAACTCCAGTCATAATCCATAACCTTGACACTGTTTATAGGTGATTTGAATGACTGAAAGAAATTCTTACAATTTGATCTTCTGCACACTTAGTAAGGAATATGCTTCATTGACTTGACCTGGCAGTATTTCTCCTTATTTGTGCCTCAGATCGCAGCTTTATTTTATCTGAGTGGAAATAACTATAAACTGTTTTTCCATTTGTAGTTCTTCTTAGGGGTCTCTGTGCATCACACATATGGGGCCTGCATCTACATGAGGCCTGTTGTTAGAAAGATTTGAAAGCTAGACCCATTCTGGCAGAGCCCCTCTCTTTGGTATATCTAGAAGGAGCTCCCCCAGTTTTCCCCAGTTCTCTTCCAACCACCATTGTGGGTGCTTTGGGGCTTTCCTCTGTGTATAGTCTTCATGTTCTCCTTTAGCTTTCCTTGATCTTACTGTGTTTTCTTCCTTGACTTGGTTCACTGCTCTGTTCTCTTGCTTTTCCTTTTCGAAAACCCTACTTTAGCCCTAGCTTTTCTCCCCCCTCGAAAAAAAAAAATCTTAACCCCCCCATTGTTGACTCTTACAGTCTATCCCTTTGTCTTACTCTGTCTTTCTTCTCTTTCCTGATGGCACTCAAGGAGCCCTTTTAGAAGTGTGTCTGATGTGGGAGTCATCTACCTCCCATGGATTGGAACTCATCGTGCTGAGGAGAGGGGCACCACATGGAAGCAAGCACACACTTGGAAAAGCTGGGCAGGGCAGCTCCGGGCCAAGCTCTAGAGCTGCACTCTTCTGGCCATCTACTTGGCTGTCGCACTGTCAACTGAATGCCCATCTACTTCTTGAGCTGTTCCATCTTCTTACCTTCTATCAGTGGCATCTGGGACTCCATCAGCTATTCTGTCTGTGCTGTCCACTCCTGGGTGTGTGGATGAGGCAAGGAAGCTGGCCAAGAAGGCAAAAAAAAAAAAAAAAAGGCAGATGCATGGAAAGCCAAGCACAAGAAGCATCCTAGGCACCATTCACCATTGGTGCTGTCTGTGCCTGTGGCAGCACTGGTCCTAACAATACCATCCTGCCTTCCATCAGTTGTCTCACCTTTGAGGGTGCTGTTCTTTTTGCACTAGAAACACCTCAGCCCATGCTGCCAATAGGCCCAGCTGCCAGTCCTTTGCCACCTTGAACTGCCAGCTAGTTGCCTCCACTATCCAGTGCCTCCAGCCATCAGTCAGGGGGAGTAGTCCAGATCCCCACTGTCTGCTTTGTGCTGGGATCCCTGCTCTGCATCTCCAATTATGAGGAGGCCATGGGATGATACCAGCTGTTCTTGTGGAAGAAGATGAGTGCCCTTTCAGGGTACCTCCCAGAACACTACCAGGACCTGGCCAGGGTGTTCCAGTGGGAAGCCTTCTGTCTATTATGGCAGTAGATCAACACTGCCGGCCACCAGGCATGTCAATTGCAACCACGAGGCCCTCATTGGCATAATGGTGATCTGGCACCATGCCTGCTTTTGGGCATTGAGCCTTTCCTAGGACACTTGCTCTAAAATCAAAGAGCTGCCATACAATGGGGAGGGCTTCTTCAACACCCACACAGAGAAGAGGCTAGACATGGTATATAAGGTCAGGACCAAAGTAAAGGAGGTGGGCTTCATGTCCCCAGAACAGCTGAGGGTGTATAAATGAACCAGACCCCTTCCTGTACCAGCCTGGTTCCAGCGAGCCACAAACAAGCAGAAGAATGCCTAGCCATCCTGGAGGGATGTAAGCTCTTGGTTCTGGCAACTGCTAAAGAATTGGCTGGACACTGGGGGTGATGCTGTTGACTTCTGCAGCAAGGCAGTCCCCCTACTGCGCAGATCTTCTTGCCTAGGAAACCATTACATCAGATTGGTGGATTCTCTCCATTGTGCAGAGTGGATATCACATTGAATTTGACACCCTTCCACCTCTTGGGTTTGTGTGGTTGTTACCACCTTCTCCAATGTGGGTGGAAGAAGTAGCCACATTGTTGTTGAAGGAAGCGATCCAGCCCATTCCTCTGTCTGATCTCCATTATGGATTCTACTCTCAGTACTTTACAGTACCAAAGAAGAACAGCAACCTCTATCCCATCCTCAGCCTGCGGGACGCTAACCTCTTTATTCCTCATAAGAAGTCACTGCAGAATCTTCAGCCATTGCTGCACCAAGGGGACTGCTTTGCCTTGACTGACTGAAAGGATGTGTACTTTCACATTACCTTCCATTCATACTACTGGCATTTCCTCTGATTCCAGATGGGCTCTGATGCCTACCAGTTTTCAGTGCTCCCGTTTGGCCTTTGCACAAGTTCCCAAGACTTCACCAAGTGCATGGCCATTGGTTTCTGGGGAGTCAGGTGTTCTCCTACCTAGATGACTGACTGACTGACTGTTGCTCCATCCCAAAACAAACTTTTGCAATTTGTCTGGCTCACATATGAACTCCTAGGGATTCTGGGGCTGTTTATTAATAGTGTAAAATCTGTCCTTTCTCCTTCCTTGTCCATCATCTACATTGGAGTGAGACTCAGCATAGTGACAGCCTATCTCCTGCAGCCTACCTCCTAGCAGACAGGGCAGCAGTGCCAATCACTTTCGCTTCATGGCTCTGGGTTGAGCCAAGGGCTATAGCAGGGTGACCAGACTTGCTCAGCAGAAGAGCCACATATAGTCAATGTCAGATGCCTGAGAGCCACAAGTGGGTGCTCACAGGTGGCAGCAGGCAGTGGTCAGCAAGCAGAGAGCAGGTAGTGAGCACTGAGTCACAAAATAAATTCAAAGAGCTGCATGTGGCTCTCAAGCCTCAGTTTGGCCACCCCTGAACTGTGGTAAGTGGATGCTGGGTCTCATGGCAATGAAGGTCACAGTTGTCCTGTTTTCTTGGCTTTGGAAGCCACCCCTTCAGCTCTGGTTTGTGTGAGCCTATCAGCCCCAACACAACTTGATCCTGAAGTGCCTAGTGCTCCTGCACTAAGTATGGGCGAGCCTTAAATGGTGGACTTAACAGTGCAACCTGGCAGAGGGAATCAATTTCATGCTGTGGAAACCAGACACAATCCTGATCATGGATGCATTTCACCTGAGTTAGGGAGTGCACTGTTCCAGCAGCAGGATGCATGGAATGTGGATGGATCGGGACCAAAGGGAGCACATCAACTACCTTGGGCTTCTCATGGTCCAGAATGCATTGATCATGTTCCTGTTCTACCAGAAGAACAAGCATGCCTAGGTCTTCTCGAACAACTCTATGGTGGTGTTCTATCTGAACAAGCAGGGCAGCACATGGTCCTTATCTCTGACTCATCTCACCATGAAGATCTGGATACTGATTATCTGTTGTAGCTTATCCATCTGACTGGGACCATCAGCTATGCAGTAGATGCTCTGAGCGGGAGGACTGAGGGGACTCATGAATAGGAGTTGTATCCAGAAGTCATCACACATCTCTTCCTGGTGTGAGGACCTCAGTGGACCTCTGCACCATGCCAACAAACGCAGTGTGTGACAGCTTCTGCTTCTGGACTGGGACTGGCCACAGCTTGATGGGAGATGCATTCTGCCTGTGTTGGGTAGGGCCCCTGTTCCCACTTATCACCATGGTACTGAAGGCACCTTATGCATTCTGATAACGTCGTAGTGGCCCTGACAGGCATTGTTTGCCTACCACCTCTGCCTATCTGACCACAAATTCATCCAGCTCCTATTGAGACCCAACATCTTTGGGACCAAGGGATGATCCTGTGTCAGGATCAGGTCCTGAATAACTCCACAATTTCTTGCAGAACCAGGAGCACCTTTGTGGGCACTTGCAAGGAGCACCTGCGGAGCAATTCTGCAGTGCAGCTGGAGACCCCGAAGACCAGCATAAAAGGCTTCCCTGCACTACTGCTCCTTGCCACAGCAATGCAAGTGTCCTGGTGACTTCTTGTGCTCTGGCCCCTGCTTTGTTATGCCTTGTTCCAGTTTGTTCCTGCCTTTTTCAAGTCCTGCACCTGTTTGCTCCTGCCTTGTTCAAGTCTATTCCTGCCTTGCTCCAGCCAGTGCCCTTCCTGCTCTTTTCATCTTTGAGTAGACCCTGCTTCACTCCAGCCTGCTACAACCCTCTCATCAATGTCTCTCTGGTAAACTGACTTTGGAACTGTGCTCCGACTCCCTCTCCCTCCCCGTGCCTTTGACTTGTCCCAAGCCTCTGGCCTGTAGTGAGCTCTGGACTCAGCCTCAGCTTGCACCCTGGACCCAGCATTCTGCCCCTTCTTGCTGCTGCCCAGCCCTCATAACCTGTACTAATGATGCTGCCATCCATCTCATGGTGTGGAGGATTGGCTAGTGGATTGGGAGGTTCCTCTCCATCCTGAGATTAAGGCAACCCTGGATGCAGCCCTGCAACTGAACACAGCGAAATGAAATGCTTTTACTTTCTTTGCCTGGGAAGAAGCTTTCAATCTGCATCAGGCATCCATCCATCAGATCCTCAGTTTCCTCCATATGGTCCACTCCAGAGGCTTGAAAGTGGCCTCCCTCAGAGTTTACCTGGCAGCAATATCATCATTCCACAGGTTGGTCGATGATTTCTCCATAGTCTTGCATTTATTGTCCTGTTACTTCATGAGAGGTCTGCAAAACCTATTTCTGCACCCTTGATTGTTCATACTGGGCTGAAGCCTGCAGGCTTCTACAAAGCAACCCTTTGAGCCTCCAGCCACTGTGGACTCATGCCTCCTTTTGTGGAAAGAGGCTATCACATTAGTAAGGCAGGCAAGTGAACTTTGTACTTTGCACATCAATCCACACATTCCATAGGGACAAGATGGCCCTGCAGCCTGACCCAGCATTCCTCCCAAAGGTCATGTCACAGTTTCACCTGAACCAGGAAATTGTTTTGCCAGTGTTCTTTCTAACACCATCCAACCTGGTGGAGTCAGCCCTGCATACGCTGGACATGTGCCAGGATGCTGGCATTCTATCAGTCCTGTACTGAATCCTTCTGCCAGTCCCAAAGACCCTTTATCAGTTATGGTGGACAATCGGGAAGCTGATTAGCCCTCAGTGGCTCACACACTGAGTCATTGAAACTAGCATGCTGGCCTACCAGCTGTCCTTACTACAGCTTCCCAATCAACCCAGAGCACATTCCACCAGAGTGATGGTGACATCTGTAGTACTGCATGCAGGTATCCTTGTGATCCACTCAGTCAACCTTCATCTGGCATGACTGGCTTGACGCCCAAGCCAGACAAGATTGGTCCTTCAGTTTAGTGGTCCTCTTGGAGGTCTTCCGCTGACAACACCTGCCTGCCTCCATCTCGAGGTAAACTCACTAGTTGCCCATATGTGTGATGCACAGAGACTACAAAGAAGAAAGTAAGGTTGCTTTCCTGTAACTGTCACTCTTCAAGTGGTCATCTGTACATTCACACAGCCCACCCATCAACCCCATGTCAGTGTCAACAGCTCAGTTCCTTAGCTTTCCTTCAGGCCTGTGCCTGGATGGTACAGGTTGGCCATTCACTGGCTTTCCTCCTTGTTCTGGAGCCATACTCTTGATCTCGAGTGTACTGGGGAAAATGTTGGGAACCTCTCCTTGATATACCAATATGAAGGAGGGGATAGGCCCCTGCCAGAATGAATCTAGCTTGAAAATCTTCCTGACAGCAGGCCCCATGCAGGTGCAGAGCCCATTTGTGTGAATGCACAGATGACCACTTGAACAATGACAGTTACTGATAAGCAAACTTACTTGCTTAAGCAGTCCTTTGTTTGAACATATGAATCTCTAAATATTTTGAATTTAATGTGTTTAGACTAACTTGTATGTCTTCCATAATTCTGTATATTAACCCAGTTTTCTGCTTTTTATTGATTCTCCTGCTACTCTAAGGACTCATAGTATCGTTTCCCCCTCTCCCTACAGAGATGTTGTGGAAGTTCTGTTGAGAAATGATGCATTAACCAATGTGGCTGACTGCAAAGGCTGTTATCCTCTTCATTTGGCAGCTTGGAAAGGAGATGCTGAGATAGTGAAACTGCTAATACACCAGGGACCATCCCATACGAAAGTGAATGAGCAGGTCTGAATATATTCTTCTTTTTCATGTTTTTAATGATCTAATATTAGCAGGATAATTCCCTAGAACAAGGTGAATCCAATACCTGTAAGACTAATTTAAGATTATTGCTTGAAAGGGAACTAAATGTTAAATACTATCTCTGCATAGGATATACTTATATTTATCTGTACTTCTGCAAAGCTGCTCTTCTGTCTGGCCATCTGATTTGGGAACTGAGAAAGTGACCAGCAGATGAGTTGCAACACAGGCATAATGGAGGAGAATTAATGCAGCATTTTTGTGGAGGTGGGGAGGTTATTTGAAACTTGGTATATCAGTTCCCTTCTCTGTTGGAGCCAGAGTAACCTTTGTGTCTCTTAGCCATGTTTTTGTAACTGCTCTTACTTTGTTCCAGTAGTTGTGCTTAGCAAGGCAGCAGAGTTCATTACAGCATAGCTTCCACTTATCATAAGTAACTTACTAAAAACTTCCACTTCAGTGAGGCAAAAATCTGTAATGGTCATTACTGTTTAAAGTGCATGTCATTTGACTTGTATCATATTAAAAACAAACCATAAATCTTGTATTTTTTTGGAAGCTAACAGACTTATAAAATTCCTATTAAAAAGCCAAATGTCTTTTATGCTTCTTAGGGGCACACAGTGAAGCTGAAATCAATATTGTGGTCAGTTCATTTTAACTTTGACTACTACAAATTTCCTTCCTGTTATGATTCTCGTGTGAAATGCTGGTCTTTTGGGTATTTGCCTCTTTGTTCTAACACTGTTAAATTATAACTAGTTGATGCATTTTCCTCAGAGGTTCATATAACCAATATTTCTCCAAATTGAAAACATATTAAAGTTCAAAGAAACTGGACTATTGGGCATATTGGTGAGTTTTCTGACCAAGTTATTGGAGCAGTCTGTCCATAATGGGCACAGTTCATTTTTTCTCATTGGACATGAGACTTAGATTAGGTGAGACTCTATACTTTGTCTCTCCAGTTTCAATAGCAAGCATTACTCATGCTGTGTCACAAAGTGATTACTATGGTCCAGACTGTAACCAGGCTGAAGGTGTAGGCTACACATGTTTGTTCAGAATTAAAGTTAAAATTCCATCTCTCCTATATATACATAACTATGGGAACATAACATCTGTGATATCATGTAGTTTAGCAATATTTCCCATAAATGATCTATTCTAGGAACAAAATTTGTGCTTTAAAAGATTCAGAAGTGCTGTTCAGCTGCTGATTAGTAACATTCTTCATGTTGAAATGGCTAAATCTGCATGTTAAAATATGCCTTGATTACATTGTTTGCAAGTTCTTTTTCCTGGGCTCTCCTCGTTGTGCCCTCAAGTGCAGCTGTGATCAGTCGATTTGTTCTAGTTAACAACATTTAAGTTTTATAGCACTGGTTACTATTGTCTAGTGTCCTGGAAGGAGCTATTTCCTACAATCTCTGTCTAGCATGATGCCAAATACATAAAATAATTATTAAAATCTTAAGTAGTGAACTATAAATGATTTTCAGTTAAAGTATGCATGTTGTCTTAAAACAATGTGCATGGTGCAGTTATTGACAGCTGGAATGGCCAGTGTGATTAATCGCTTTTCATTGGAATGAAATATTGTTATGTTCTGTCATTCCTCCCCTTCAGAGTCACTCACTGCTTTGTTGCTATATCTTTGCCCATTTCATCATCACGTTTTCTTTTCCTCTCCTTTTTGTAGAATGCTCTTGAGATCAAAGAACTCAAAAAGTACGGCCCCTTTGACCCCTATATCAATGCCAAGGTGTGTACTTCGCTGCCAGGATTTCATTACATCATTACTCCAAGTTTTGTATTTGTGCTTTCAGGTGCATTATCATCTAGCTGGGAGAGTGGGGGCTGTAAATTGCATTTTTTTCTACTGTGGAATGTGTAATAAACCTCCTTTTGTAGGACAGCTTTTTGACATTCTGCTTGGGTATTTGGTTTTCCCCAGTGCTTTGACTTGCTATATGTGAGATGCTGATCAGTTCCCAATTTGGATGTAGCATTTGAAAACACAGTTTGAAAATGTTCAGATACTATTTCCCATGTTTAATAAAAGAGGGGAAAATACTGAGTGTGCTATGGTATATGATCCAAAACTGAACTCATGATTAAAGTTCAATTAACTAAAGAGAGCTATACTGTGTAAGATATCAAAATAGTATGGTAGTGGTTTGGTGACGACACCAATATCCATGTTCGTGTGTGTGTATCTTTACTTGTTTCCTTGGATGCATTTTGGCATTGAATCATTGTGTTGTCTGAGCCTTACCAATATTTCCCCTTTGCTTCTAGTAATTCTGGATTTATAAACAAAGTGTAAAAGCAGTTTACTGAAGCAAAGACTCTGAGAACCATTTCAAGTTGTCTAAGGTTATTAGAAATGTAATCCAATAGTATATTTTGAAGCACCCTCTTTAATTTATTATTTCGTATAATCAAATTCCAAGAAGTAGATGCAGTTGCCTTTTTTCACATTTATACTTCAGGGTCACTCCCAGCCTCTCAAATATTGGTTCTTAAGGTCCAGCAAAAATCTTACTGTACTTCATTTGCATGGCTTTAAACACACACACAGAAGCAAAAAATATAAGGAGAGAAAGTTAATAGGAAGACAGTTAATTTAAACATTTTGCTGTAGTAGGGTCCTGTATAGGAAATGTGGTTCATAAACCATGTGGTGCAGCCTTTAATGGCATATGACTCAATCCTTGATATATTAAATGACCTGCTGTTCTAAGAATAATATTCTGTTGAAGACAGTGGCATCATTTTGTTTGCTTGAGCTTGTCACCTGCCAAGTGCCAATGAGGATTTTTGGACATCAGTGACACTTCAGAAGTCATGCTCTGCATTGCTATATTTCACACTCTAGAATATATGCAGTGAGAAATACAGCAACCAGGCTGAATTAGAAACTTAAATCAATGATGTCAATCATGAATTTAAAAGAGCAATCTAAAATGGCTGTCTGTAACCCACCAAACTCTGAGAATTATGAACATCCTATGGAGAGAGTAGAAAGAGTACAAAAACGAAGTTTGTGTCCATGCTTCTCCTGCCCTGCAAAACCAGCTCTGTTCTCAGAGCACATTTTTGAGGTCAGAGATGGGTCTCTGAATTCTCCTGTGACTATTTAAACACTGTCTGGTGACCACTGGATTGTGTCCTAAACCACTGAGAAAAAAATCACCTTCAATAATAGATTAAGCTACCAGTTCTGTTCAGTAATTCAGATATTTGGTTACTCTAAAAATTAAAGTAGGTTTACAACTAAGTGGAGTGCTGATACTATCTGAAACCTTAGGTCATTGTGATTTTGTTGTACAGAGTTTATATTACCTTGGAACAAGGAGGCAATTGTGAAATTTATTTTTGTTTTGGCTCTTTATGCACATACAAGAATACTAAGCAAAAGTCGTTTATTTGAAGACTCAGTGCTGGGATCCAAAGAACCATGAACTAGTTCTGTGAGTCTGAGCAGGCTTTACACTTGTTTCTTCTCAAATGGCAGATTTGAAGGTTAAAAGAAGCAAAGAAACATTTTGAGGAACTTAACTCTAACAATATCAAGGCCAACAATAAAGACTTCTTTGAATATACCAGCTAAAGAGTCAGTTGACCTATTGAATCATAATGAAATTAAGGACATGCTAAAGAAATTCTCAACCTTATTAACAAGCTGAAAGTTAATAATTTACCAAGTCCAGATGGCATCTATCCTAGATTTCGTAAAAAGTTCAAATAGTAAAATCTCATCTTTTTACTGAAATATGTAATGTGTCCCTAAGATAATCCTCTGTGCTAGAGGAGAATGGCCAATACAACACCAATTTTTAGAAAGGGATCTCAAAATTACAGACCAGTTAATATAATGTTTTTTCCAGGTAAATTGGTTGAAATTGTTATTAAAGATAGAATTAGTAAGAGTATAGATGGACAGGCTCTGCAGAAGAAGCATCAACATTGTTTCCCTAAAGGTAAGTCCTGGCTCACTAAGCTGTTGAAGTGTCAGTAAGAATGTGGACCGAAATCCCAACTTCAAGTCTAGGCTGATGGGATCTGAGTTTGCAGTGACTGATCTTGGGGTTGTGGTGGAAAGTGCAATGAAAATGTTGGCCCAGCATGCAGCTGCTGTGAAAAAGGCAAACTCAATGTTAGGCATAATTGGGAAAAGGATTTGAACACGCAACAGTCAAGCTCAAGCTCCCCTGAGACAGATCTTTGGCATGAGTGCACTTGGAGTATTATATAAGTTCCAGTCACCACACCTGATAAAGGACACCACAAAGCTGGGAAAACTGCAGAGAAGGGCTAGAGTTACTGTGAGGCAGAATGGTAACAATAAGTGGTACTGTTTAGCTAGGAAAAAAGGCAAGTAAGGGAGGACATAATAGAAGTATTTAACAAGGTGAGGAGAAAGTGGTGAGGAAAACATATGAGTATTTCTCCCTATCCCATAATACTAGAACCTGGGATCATCCAATGAAACTGATTAGTAGGAGATTCAGGGCAGATAAAAGGGAGTATGTCTTCATACAATGGCCAATCAATCAATGGAATTCACTGTCATAGGAAGTAGAGACGGCCACCAGTTTGGATGGCTTTAAAATGGAACTGAATAATTTCATCAAAGCAAAGACTATCCATGACTACTGGCCTTGCTGGCTGTGTGCTGCCTCTGTTATCAAAGATGGTATGCCAGCATACACCATTTATTTATTGAGGAGCTTGGGCAGGCGTGTATACATCCTGCTTGAGGGAGCCTATGGGCAACTGGTTTGAATAGAGTGCTGGATGGATGAATTAGTCTGATCCAACATGGCTTTCCTTATGTTCTCAGTAAGTGAAGTTCAAAAAGCAAATTATGACATGGGGATCTTAACAACTGCCGACCCCCCGCCCCAAACCCTCAATATCTACTGAGTTAGTTCTAGCTTCTTGTGTTAGCAAGTACACTGACTTTCTAGAAGCAAAGACATGTAGTTATTGAACAGAACAATATACCACCCCCACCCCATTAGATAGAAAGTAAATTCCCATGTTACTAAGGACTATAAAGTTTCATTACTTGCCACTGGAATTCAATGCATGACCAGTTTTGACATATAACTTGAGGTGTAACATTATAAATATGTTCTTTCATGGTTTGGTCTTTTAGCTAGAAAAGGGCTTTCTCTGTGCCGCCAATCTAACGAAGGTTAATTGTCCTTAAATACATGTGAAATCTGTCACCATTTAAGGCAAGAGGTTTGGGTTAGATGGGACCAGCTTGGAATCCTGGTGGTTAGAATGTTGGATAGGAGACCCAGGAGATGTGGATTCTAGTCTTCACTCAGTCATGAAGTTCCCTGGGTGATTTCGAGCCCAACCACTCACTCTCAGCCCAACATTCCTCACAGGATGGTTGTTTTGAGGAGCTAGGCATCTTGGGGTTCCTCGCAAGAGGAAGAATGGTGGGATATAAGTGCAATGCCACTGTTCTTTTTATCTGATATAAGAACCATGCTAGAATGATCAGTCTAGACTAACATTGTGTTTTTGGAAGCTCTGAGAAGTTCATTCATATGGCATAATAATGACATGTTTTGCCTCCTCTTATTTCTAAGACCAGAGATATACTGCCTATAAACATGGAGCTTTCATTTAACTATCACATTGGTGATAGCAATTTATGAAATTCATGAGGGATAGGTCTGTCAACTTTTAGAAAGTAAGCTGGCAGCCATCACCATATCTTACATGGTAAATTTCATAATTGTAGATTGTGCATGCATATTACCTCCTGGAGCAGACTCAGTATTCTTCTATATACCAGTTACTGGGGGACAAGTGGAAAGGTATTATTACATTTGTGTCTTGCTGTGCTCTTCCCATTGACATGGTTGCTTGCTGTGCAGATCAAAATTTAGTGAGATCCAGTACAATTCTTCTGATATTCTTACACTTTTTGATAGTTCTGAACATAGTGCAAATTAATTTGGTCGGATAAGGACAAATGTTCAAAAGTTGTGATGGGGAAGTATTTATATGTATCTGTTTTTTCCATATGATAACCTTCAGAAACTATATCATGTTCATTGGTACATTTTTCTTTAAATCTATGTTGCATACACTGCATGGTATCCAGTGTTTCTCTGTATCAGTCACATCCATTTCAGTGGATTCGCGCTGTATAGCACTAACCTTGGATAATATCTACATGAGCGTGCGTGTCTGTTTGCTAATGTCATTTTGCTTCTATAATAGATGTGTGCATGTTTAAAAAAAAAGAAATATGCCATTATGTTACTATTTCTATACTGCTTGATTAGCATAGTGCTCTCAGAATGGTGTACAATATATACAGTTAAAGAAACTCTTGTTTGTCAAAAATGAAATAAAATAAAAATAGACACAGTTTCCAGGTAGAGTGAGTGGGAGTAGTAAATAGGTTCCAAGCAAGGGCTGAGTTAGTGGAAGCTTCTCTTACAATGCTTAGAGAAGGACAGATCAGTAGAAGGTGTGTATATGAGGCCTACTTTTTAAGTCTGGCAACTTTGTATTTTCATGGCTTTATAAATTTTTTTAACCACAAAGCAGTAAGAACCTATTGTCCACTTAAAATCAAGCGAAGCTACACATTTTGCACCTAACCTGGCTTGCTTTAATAGGCATAATCAAACAAAATTTTGTAGCTATTTTGTTTATTCACCACATAGTCCCTTTAAGCATTCTATGGGAGCAGACAAGAAAAAAGGCTTTAAAGTTTGCATCAGTCTGTATAAATTGTCTATAGAAGCACTAGGAACATACTATTTGGAATCTTTAAAAATTCAGTAGTATACCATCAGTAGAACTTTCAGCTATAAGTTTTAGGACACTTGGTGGTTTCTTTTCTACAGTGAAATTTTCTTCTTGTTCAACACTATATTGTATAGGGACTTGCAATAAACAAGTACAGTGATACCTCAGCTATCCGGTCGCGAACAGAAATTTCATAAAAAATTTGCTGTAGCTCGCAAACTCTGCATTGGGTGACAATTGTGAGTGCGCCCGCCTTCCCTGCATGGGCGTGATTGTGGTCGTATGGGGGGATGGCCTTGTTCATGCTGGGGGGGGGGGGGGATGGCCACAATTGCGCCTGTGTTCCCTGCCCGGGCGTGCCCACCCCCCCCCCCCCCCCCAGCACGCCCGCACCTGCCTCCCCCCCAACATGACCACGCCTGCCTCTGCCTCCCCCCGCAGCGCGCCCATGATTGCGCCTTTCTCCCTCCACCCCCCCACACGATCTCACACCCACAGCTTTGGAATATCAGGAACCATGGACATCACACCATGCCTTCTCGAGAAGCAGAGGCCACAGAGGCAGCCACACTTCATGCTTCTGTCTGGTTACTACATTCTGCTGGAGGAGCGCTTGGAACTGGCTGTATGTTTGATCTACTAGGGGACCCAGTAGTTTCCTCTTGTGAAGGCCGGTTTATCTAAAAGGAGCATATGGACTGTATGTGGACATTGCCATCTGGGCAATTGCCCTGAGAAGCCCAAATCTCCTGCGCGCTCTCCTGCCATCTCTTCGCACTCCTGTCTTGTCCTTGGTATTCCTAAGAGCTGTCAACAAGTCCTGCTCTCTCCTCTCACTCCAGCTGCAGAACAAACCTTCTCCTAACAGTCTGAAAAGAAAACTTTCCTGGGCAGATGCCCAGACAGGGAGCCTCAAGAAAGTCTGCCTGGCAGGATGTGCTCCCTCTGTCACGTTGATGCCCTTGGTGTAGGGTGCAGGGGGAGCATGTGTGAATCGTGAGCGTGGGGGGGGGGGTGGACACATGTACAGCAAGGGAGAGGAAGAGGTGGGTGGGTGTGCTTGCATGTTAGCACAAAGCATGGCAGCTGCAGGGAATGCTCCTTCAGTGTTCCTCTAGAGCAACAGTGCTACACCAATGAGTGGACAGTTGCTATGCAAAACAAATCAAAAACAAAGGCAAATGGCTTTGCCATGGTTATGGCTAGGGGAGAGTGTGGGCCACTGAGGGAGAGGCAGGTGACACAGGCAGAAGGAATTCATGTTGGGACTGATTCTGAGTCATGGGGACTGATGGTGAACCACTAGTGACTACTCATTTTTAAAGCTTTTTAGGGGGTGACTGCACAGATGTACACAATCTCGTTTGTGATTTTGCTTTTCCTGGGTCTTGGCACGGGCATACCGATGGCTGGCTGAAATGTGCAGCTTTGTCTGGCTAATGTCCCAGTGTCTGCTGTCATAGTGCAGTAGGCAGCATCTATGAACATTGACCAAACAAGCCTGCACATAGCTTGCTTTGCATACATTTGATGGCTGTCAGTTGAAAAACACAGTGGCAAAAAGCTCCCTCCCCCCAAATTTTTGGGTATGATCCTTTGATTTTTTACTATTGACCTGACTGTTCCCAGTCCCCACCACCTATTATTTATTTAAATTTATTTATTTATTTATTTAAAACATTTTTATGCTGCCCCCATCGCAACAAAGCCTCGGGGCAGCTCACAAACTATTACATGCTTTCCCAAGCCTCCAAGTACTCCAGAAAGGGGAGAACCACATATCACCCACTTTTTGTGAGCACTTTAACCATTGTCAAAATAAAGGTTTTTACTTTTGTTTTTTTACTTTCAAGCTATCTAACAAATTTTGTTAAGGGAATACAGGCAGATTTTAGAGCTATTAAAGGAGAAACAAAGTAAGGAGGCAGGTTCTGCTGTGGAGGACCTTTCAATACTAGCTGGAGGACTTGTAGGGAAGGATGGGGAGAACTATCTATGGTAAATCTGATCATCTATCAGGCAGACCATGAGTTGTTTCATGAGCAACCTGCTCTACTTAGCTTATTCACACAGTATGTTGATGTATCATGCGAACTTTACATAGGAATGCCAGCAAGAAAATGACTATAATGGACAAGAACTAGGACAAATAATTTCTACCCCTCCTTTTACTTTTCCACCTTGATTTCTTTCCTTACCCCAGTCTGAGTTCAGAGATACTGCTTCTGTGTATCTTTTACTTGTTGGATTATGAATCATGCGCATCAGTCAGATACATATCCAGATGTGTAGTTGAGGTGTTGATGCTTGCCAGTCTACACTGCATCGTTTCCAGTGAAATATGCACTTAGATTCACATCCAGTTTACATTCATAGACTATTATCTTTTGCAACACTACTGCTAATGTAAATGAAATTGCAATAGTGTAAGTGACTTCTAGTATAGTGCCAGTACTATTTAATGGCACAGTGGGTCTTCCAGGGAAAACTCTCATGCCAGCAAATTTTATTGGCATTATGCTAGAAGTTGCTCAGGTTAGTGTGTTAATTAGAGGAATAAGGTATAACCAAGGGAAGAGAGCTGGGCTATCTGGGGAACCTCAGAAAATCAGGTTAGGACACCTGGGAGACCTATGGTTCTATACCCCTGCTTTAAAATCCAAAAAAGTGTGTTAAAGCAAAATACATGGAATTTACGTTTTGTATTTTTAGGCATTCCAAAACGGACATGGGTCAAACAGAAACATAACATGTAGAAGTTATTAGTTCTTGAGCTTTTTAAAAATCCTAATTTAGAGATAGATTTAGCAGATAAAGCCTTAATATTTTTTCAGTCATATTTAAGTAAATTTCTTTGTAGCACTCTCCCAAACTCACAGCAGACAGGAACAAAAAAGGTCCTTTGTTATGTCTATCCTAGACAAGCTTATCCTATCTGCTGAAATTTGTGTTTCAAAATAACCTGACAGTTTATGGAAAGAGAAATTCCTGACATATAAAAGTTAAGATATTCAAAAATGTTATGCTTGTTGGTACATAAGAATGGAAAATATTTTTTCTAGCCATGTGACACCTGTAAAGCTGTCTCAGTGTTTGCTTTAATTATATCCTTTTCTTCAGCCATACCTATGTGTGAACTTGATTGCAGATGAGGCTCCATAGCTTAAATAACCCATGCGCTGTTGGGAATGAGCAGGATCTCATGTATATACTGCTTCCACTTTTATTTAGTAACCCATGATTGCTCTTTTTGTAGATTGTTAAGATGCTGCACAGCTTGCAAGTACTGGATTATTTAGTGGCTAAACTACTCAGCAGTTAACCCTACAACAAAGCATGGGTTAACTGGTGGATTATTTAGCCCAGTGCTTTCAGGTTCAGACATGCTCAACAACTTACACAACAGCCAGTTGTAGGTTGATAAGACTGTTTAGGCTAATCTCAGATAAGGATGTATATCACTGTCAGCAGTTGTGAATATATTCCGAGTATGAACAGTCAATTGTTTTCTGATACATGATTATGGCTCTTATTGCAGTGATCTGAGATTTCCAATTTGCTAGATATAAAATCTTAAATCTAGCTGAATGTAATAATTGCCTTTACTTATCTGTTGGAATACACCCAAATGCAAAGCATTTCACAGTCTTACAGATTTGTGAAGGGGGAGTAGGTACAAAAGCAAAGCAGCTATTTACTTTGCCAGGTCACTGAAGGTACCTTACAGCCATCATTTTCTTGCTTTACCTTCTAAATTTTATAAACATGTTCTTGTGTTTTGGGACACTGATCTATAAGAAGATTCTTATATATGAATATGTTTTTTTAAAAATTACTTTGGCTGTAATATTTTTGCATTAATCAATTAAAGCTTTAACTGCAATATGTAAAGCTGAAAGTTAAGGGCCCTTTAGATTTTGGTACCTTGTTTGTTATAATGTGTGAGGAAAGCAGAGAAAACTGAGGTTTGGCCTCTCATTGTGTAGTATCTTACTATTTATTACTTTTAATGTTCCTCCAGATTTTGATGCTGAACAGGAGCTAAAATCACAATGCAGTCATTACCTGTATGTTTAAATTCTAATAGAGACTTTTGTTTAATTTAAATTCTTGTGCTTCCTTTACATGTCAAAAGCAGGTCTTTATGGTATATAAACTTAAATGTAACTGGTTTAATTGCTTAAAAGGAAGATTATGGTATGGTCAGATGATAGCCTTAAATATGAACCATAGCTAATTACCTTTTAGCATACTTCTTCCTGTTTAATCTGTATTCGTATATCAACCAAATATAAACTGGAATGTGGGGTACAATATAATCCCCCCTGTTAATATGGAAGTTACAAAGTATGCAGATTAGGACAAAGCTTAAACTTGACTTATTTTCCTGGTGATGTTGACCTTAGTATTACATGATATATATAATTCTTAAATAAATTTCTGTCAAGGCATCATGATTCATTGGTGTCTTATACTTCAGTGCAACATCTCCTTTATAAACCTTGGTCCATATGTTCTTATTCATTTGGAATTTTAGTACATGTTGTTAATATTGCATTACCTGATCTAGGCTTACTTGTTTTTCCTTAGCAACACCTTGGCTGGGACTGTCATCATTGGATTGTTCTGTTTCTCCTGGTTTTTTAAATGTTTGTGCATGCATGTTGCTGTTTGAATTGATTTTCTTTTTGTTTCCTCCATCCTTTAAAAAAATGAACCCACTGATATCAATTCAACTTCTTTCTATCTAAGCCATTTTTATTCTTTTTTATATGGCTACCAGCATGGTTTTTGTAGTTGCTAGAATACACAGGGTTAAACCATCTAGTGCAAAAAACATTTGAAGTTATACAATAGCAGAAGTTTTGCCAATTGGAGTATTTCTGATGGAAGCAATCTGTTGCTTAAACACACATTCACAACAAGCATGCTTACATTCATAGGGCAGCATATTATAGTGCTGTTCTGCCTCTGAAATGGTCCACTAGTGGAAGAGGAGCTAGTAGTTCTTGAAATGACCCCAAACACACACATGTCCAGAATGGGACAGACCAGTGGAGCTTCCTTCTGTGAGTTCTGCTGAGCTGTCTTGTTCCAGAAATCAGCATTGCTTCCTATTTCCGGTTTGTTCCTGTTACACTAGTGCTCCATTTTGCAAGCACTTGGGCAGTATATGTTACTGGCCGCTGTTAGTATCTAAGTTTTTCAGTATACTATTTTAGCAGGATGTGTTTATTCATCTACCAGCCAACTAGGATCTGAAGAGCTCCTTAGCAGTGTGCCAAGGACGTGACTGGATTTTTTGGACACTCACTGTTGACTTTCCCATACCGTATCAGAACATGCATTTGAAATCCCTTTATTTTCAAAAAAGCAATTTGTAGCAGGCAGGGCTGCTGTTTGAGAGAAATCTAAAGTCTTCTTGAGCTTAAGGAACAAGTTCCACAGTTCTTTGAATCCCAGCAGCCTTTAAAGAAAGAAACAGGAACAATAAAAGTTAATTAACAACAGGCTAGTTCTGTAGTCTTTATTACAAACAAAAGGAGAAGCAAGGGAACCCACAGCCATTTCACTGTGTATTGAAATACTATTCGTTATTGCATGAACACACAAACTGTTGCTACACCTTGATTGTAACATTTAATGGAGTTGATACTCATTCTAAGTGTGTTTACAATTGGGGAATAATTGACATCGGAACCATGGAAGCATTAGTATTGCTTTCAAATGTTATTAAGCTGTACTTAATTTTGCACTGTTAAAGTCAGTCTTATCAGATGCTTACCTCCTCACTCTCCATACACACCTCTGTTTATAAGTTTATATTTTGATTAGGATAAGATGACATAATCACTTACTAAACTTACATTAATGCTGTCTAGTATGTGGTGCAGCTTAAACAATAGGAAGGAATTTAATCAGATAGTTTTGTTTCACTTGTGTTTAAAGAAGGCATTCGGTTATAACTGTCTATGATGTTATTATCTCAAAGAGCATGTAATATTCTCACTCTGTCTAATGGCTTTTGTACTTGTGTAATCTCAGAATAACGACAATGAGACGGCACTGCACTGTGCAGCTCAGTATGGCCATACAGAAGTGGTGAAGGTTCTCTTGGAGGAGTTGACTGACCCTACTATGCGCAATAACAAGTTTGAGACACCTCTTGATTTGGCTGCGCTCTACGGGAGACTGGAGGTTGTGAAGATGTTGCTGAATGCTCATCCCAATTTATTAAGCTGCAATACTAAGAAACACACACCATTACATCTTGCAGCTAGGAATGGACATAAAGCTGTTGTTCATGTTCTCTTGGAAGCTGGCATGGATAGCAATTACCAGGTTATTTATCTATCTGTGTTTCTGATCTGCCATGGAAAAAAATTCTGATTTGTTCAAGTGTCAATGTGAATTTAATGCTAAATACATGATTTGGGTATCACATATTGGCAGTGGATCATTTGGAACTGATGCCAAGTGTAATGAAATTCAGTGGAGTTCTCCTCAAGGATAAAAGTGTCTGATTTGTCAGCTGAGCCCCAGATGGTTCTAAAGAATGTTACCCTTGGGATTTGTGACACTTAAACCCATCCTGCAGTGTGGCAACTATATTTGGTGTTTGTTTCAGGTTTGGGTAGGGGACTTGGCCAAAATGCTTCATCAACCCCCTGTCTTAGTGCACTTACTTCTTCACTGCTATTTCTGCTGCCCCTATGCTTCCCTTTCCCTCTTGTCCCTATGTACAAAGCAATATTGCTCCATCTTGTTCCTTTCATTGCTTGCTTGGAGAGGCATGATAGAGAGACAGTAACAGCAATGTGAAGATGCAGGACCTATTTGACACATGAAGTTCTGTAAATGTACATCAATGACACTGACCCTGGTGATATTACTATGGATCCCATGAAAAATACTTACTTTTACAGAGGAAGAGTCCCTGAGCATACACAGAGTGGTTCATTGAACCCAAACTAGAAACTATATTCAAGAATCCTCCTTTTCATTAACCCTGGGCTCCAGCCCTCAGTGTGCCCTATTGGAGAAGGGCTAGCTTCCTAGATCCACACAAGCCTTCTAATTGGTTAATCCTTCTCTCCCAGTGCACCGTCATGGGTTCACAGACCTCATTTCCCAGAGCCTCAAGTCCTTATCCGAAGAGCCGGTGCCAGCCTGGCCCTGGAAGGTGTGTCAAGAATAACTGCCTCTTTCATTCCCAACAGTCCTCCATCTCTTCATAAATTCAAAAGTGTATCTTTCAATAAATATTTACTAGGGTGGCAGTTGTACAAGCTCTCTCACGTGAATGAATATACAAAGGAGATAATATTTAACAACTAAATAGTTCCATCTTCTTTGTATTAGTCCTTTCATTGAAAAAGTTTACAGGTGATCAGTTTGCAGGTGTTTTCCTAGTTGATGTAGTTCAGAGTAATGACTAGAAGGTACCTTAAACATTAGTTTAGCAGGCTTGGTAAAGTAGCTTGAAGGATTTCTGCTAATTTTGGATGAACTGTAACTTGTGCCTCTGTTTGTGAAAGGAGGCCTTTTTTATGTGCAAGTATTGCCTTCAGCGTTCACCGGTACCATTCTCAATTTGGCCATATGCTGTTTTTCATTTACAGACAGAAAAAGGGAGTGCTTTGCATGAGGCTGCTTTGTTTGGCAAAACAGATGTGGTGCAGATACTGCTAGCTGTAGGTGAGACTATTTCTCAACATTTGTTTCTTCTGTTGCAAACATCCAGTAATGTAAGCATTAGTCCTCAGAATGTCCAGTATAAACATTATTTGGATAGGTAGTTTTAGTCTCTCAACTCTGGAGTAAATACTTTAATAAGCTACCTCTCCCATAGTGCCACCATTTCTTTATTTAAAGCATTTGTGTACTGCTCTGTACCTAGTAAGATTGCAGAGCAGTGAACAATAAAAGGATAAAACAGATAAAAGACTGAAAACATTAAATACAGGTAGCATTAAAACCATGGCTGGTCAGTAAGGAGGGGTTTCTGGAACAAAGGTGCCTTCAGCAGGTGCCAAAACAAGACAGTATTAATGTATTCCAACTAGGGGAGATCCATAGAAATGGAAGCACCACACGGAAGGCTCTTCTCTTGTTGGGCCATTGGTGCATGTGGAACTACAGGAGAATGTCCTTTGATTATTTCATTGACCAGGCACATTGGTAAGGGAGAAAGATCTCTCTCAGGTATCCCCGTCCCAAGGTATTTAGAAATTTATACACTATTTTCAAAACTTTAAGTCTGGCTAGGTGGCAAACAGCCAGCCAGTGCAGTGCCTTCAGCAAAGGAGTTGCCTAGTAAAAAGGAGCAACTCCCAGCATAGCTGATTTGCTGCACTCTGTGCTAGCTCCAGCTTCTTGAACAGTCCTACATAGAGCACATTGTACTAATCCAATCTTGAGCTCACTAGTGCCTATATTACTGCGGCCAAGTTATCCCTACTTAGGAGAAGTTCTGCCTGGTGAATCAGTCAAAGATAGTAAAAGGCACTCTGAGCCACTGTGGCTTTTTGGGACTCCAGAGACAGTGATGGATCTAGGGGTGTCTTCACACTAGAGATTTGATCTTTGCAAATCAGACTTTTTCCCAGGCTTGGTAACTAGTCCCCCATAGTCCTTCACGCTTGCCTGGATTCAGTTTTAATCCACTCATCCAGCCACTCACTGTCCATACAATGTTCTGGACCTTGTATAGCCTCTCCTGAGGCAATAAGCACAAGAAGATAGAGGAAGTATCATCAACATACTGATGACACTTGGCTCCAAATCCCCTAATGAACATCTATATGAAGCCACTAGGAATGAACAACAGGACTGGGGACAAGATGGTACCCTGTTGACCCCCATAGTTGAATTGCCAAGGGGCCAAGGAATGGACACACAGTGTTAATAACTGAAATGGATTCCACAGGTAAGACCTGAACCACTGTAACACAATGCTTCCAGTGTGCCACCTGCAGAATTGTTTCAGGAGGATACCATGGTTAATGGTACTGAGTAGGATTCTCCTGCCATCTTTCTTCTGTTGATTACATCTACCCAGGACTTTTTTTGTCATCGAATGCACCGGAACAGTGTTCCGGCACCATTTTTTCCAATGGATTTTATGAAGTGATTTTGAATCGCCTGTCGGCGTAGCAGGTCAGCAGCAAAAATCATTAACATAGTGCCTGCAGGCTGCTTTTGCGTCCGTGCCGCCCGGCTTGGGATGCTGCTCGGCTTGGGATTGGTGTGTGTGGTTGCACACCGGTGGCGACATGAGTTTCGGCACTTTTTTTTTTTTTTTTTTACAAAAAAAGCACTGCATCTACCTATGCCAAAACCTGATGAGGCTTTCAGTATAAAAATATAACAGTGCTAATAAAAGCTAAATAGAACTTATTAGAAACTGACTTATTTAATCAGTCCAAACAGAAAGGTCTTCCTATGCTTGGAAAAAAAAATCGGACTTTGATAGTTGTCTTGAAGACATTTTTAAGCTGGTCAATGAGGACATTAGGTTTTTCCATATGTTTTCCATACCTTTGTCAATAAGGCAGATGATTGGAATAAGTAGGATGGCATTTTTAGCAGCTCCAAAAATCTTGTGATCAGTAATCTGGGTTTTCTGGGGAAAATTGAACTGGAAATTTTTCCAGTGCAGAGTAGCTTGATTTGTGCAAGATAATTTGCATAGGGAAATGTTCAGGTTTGCATCAGAAAGTGATTCCTATAGCAGAGGTAGGCAACTTGTTGCCCTTCAAATGTTTTGACCTCTGAGTTGCATTGTCCCTTACCATTGGCTTTTCTGGCTAAAGCTTATAGGAGCCATAGGCCAAACCATCTGGAAAGTTTCAGGTTGCTCACTCCTGCCCTAAGATTATCTAATTTAGCACATATATTTTATTTGTATGTGGTAAGCAAAGTTTAAAAAAGTACTCCATGTTTATTTTATGGTCCAGCATACCAAAAGTATTAACTTGAACTATTTAAGGAGAAAAAATAAAGAACATTTAGTGTAAATTAAAGTTAATATTATGTAGAAATTGAAATATGTGTAAATTAGAACACATCTAAAAAATTGTGAGCAATAGCTTATACTTCTCTTAAATTGCTTAAATTTGAAAAAGAGAAAATAAATTTCAGCAACTGTGGATTATATGTTGACAGCCACTCATTTATTTCAACATTTAGTTCTTTTCCACTGAGCTTTTTGGGGAACCTTCAGTTCTGTTGTCATTGATTTTATCTCACACTGAATTGTATATGTACCACATATCTGTTAGAGATAATTACCTGAAAAAGCTTTAACAACAACTTTGAAGCTGCCAGGCTTCCTTCATATTGTTTCTGCAATTGGCATCCATTCACTTTTATTAAGGAACCTTTTATAGAACAGCACATTCATATAGAAAGATATTCATAATTCTTTCTGTGTGTGTCTAAGGGATTGATGTGAATATAAAGGACAACAGAGGCCTGACAGCATTGGAGATTGTGAGGGAACTGCCATCTCAGAAAAGCCAACAAATAGCAGCTTTCATTGAAGGTAAATAATGAAGATGGTAAGGGGATGGTGGCCCGAATGTCTGAAGTGGAACAGTAAGAAGCTATTCAAATATTGGGTGGAAACCAAGTTATTATACACATGCGAAGGTGTGGTGACTTCATTTTAGTTAGTCAATTCAGAAAATGTTGGGTTGAGTTTTAGTGTGGGTGTAAAATAGATCAGACAGATAGCAAAGGTGTGTGTTGTACATCAATGCACTAGGTTTATGAAATGCATACAAGTTTCCTACCTTGTACTGAACTTGAATATTTATCTTCTCAATTTTCCTTACTTGTTTTTGTTGATTATGGGTCTAATATACCTTGCTTGTATTTATAAGCTCTTGTCTAGAGCTGTGATACGCAAAAGTGATATACTTTATAAGAGTAGTAAGATACAAGACAGCACTATGTCGGTAGTACCAGAGCAAGAAAAGGTGATACAGGCATTTTTAAAAAACATACTTTAGCATATATATTTTAACATTTTTGGCTAACAGTTTGCATGGTATTCAAAAGCAATTTAAAATGGTTTTCTAAGTTGTTATAATTGATTGAATAGTAGAGGAGAGGCATAACTCCATTAGGATTGCATTCCAAAATTGAGAACTCAACACAGTAAGGAACCTATCCCACTCTGTTGTAATACCATGGAAGAGGTGACTTATCATTAGCTGATGGCATCAGTGGGAAAACAACTATTTTGCAAGCTTTTATTTATTTATTTGTTTATTTAATTTTTCGATTTATATGCTGCCTTTTTCCTACAAAGGGCTCAAGGCAGCTTACATCATTCTCCTCCTCCATCTTATCCCCACAGCAACCCTGTGAGGTAGGTTGGACTAAGAGTCTGTGACTGGCCCAAAGTCACTCAGTTGGCTCCATGGCTGAGTGGGGACTAGAACCCAGGTTGCCTGAGCCCCAGTCCCATGCTCTTAACCACTACACCACACTGGCTTTACTTTTGGACATTGCCTCAATTTAATGCTGTGACTTGTGGCACCCAAGTATAATGTGCCAATATAATGCGGCAAGTTTGTGGAAGTAGATTTCCCTCTTTCCCC
>NW_025335268.1:125514969-125667726 GCF_004798865.1 Varanus komodoensis
GGGGAAATGGAGAGATCACAGATGGAGGTTACATCCCATGATTTTCCATATCTCAATAAATGAAAATTAAGTTGCTTTGTTCTTTGAAGGACCTCTACCATTATACCTCCTCTTCACTTACTTTGTTTCTGCTACTGGCTTGCCCCCTTGTTAAGATTGTACAACAGGGAAGAAGTCAGCAAAAGCAGAAGAGAAGACTCCACCAGCACCAGCTACTTCTACTGAAGCCTCAGTCTGGGTGAACCAAGGTAAGAAGGTTGGTGAAAAGGAAAACCTCAGTTTAGTCATGTGCATGGCTTTTCAAGAAATAAAATAGCAGGTCTCAGTCAGAATAAATAGAGAAGTAATTTTATTGAAGTAATAGTTATTTGTAGACATACACCATTTCCCAACGTTTTGGTTTGGGTAATATAATTAATGTTTGTACATATTTTGAAGTCAGTATCCATAAATCTATGAAGAATGAATTTCACATCACTTTTGCACCTGCCAGTATTATTGCCTTATTGGTTAAATAGTTGATATGAATTAAAATAGGAAAATAGAAGTTTATCCCCTTATGCCAGAATACATGTGATGTATCAAGGGGGAGGTAGGTGATAGTTAAGCTGAGTTTGGGAGGATGGGTTTCTGTATGAATATGATATGCTTTTATGTTTACTTGTCCAATACAATCAAGTGACCTTTGATTATGTTCCGCTCATTCTCTCTCACTCCTGTTTGTCTTTTGGGAGTTCATGATTCCCTATGTTCTTCGTTGTGGCCTCTGTGCATCACACACATGGGTGCTGCGCCTGCTCAGTGCCTAAGGCCAGAAAGATTAGAAAGCTAACGGTTTTTGGTGGGAAAACTCTGCTCTCCTTCCCCTCAGTACTAGATATAGAGCGGAGTGTCCGCTATTTTCCCCAGTCTTTTGCGACCGCCGTTTGCTGTGCCTCGTGCCTGTTCAACTCTCACTTTGACTCTCGTACTCTTGTTCTCATTGTTCTTATACTTCTTGTTATACTGTTGATTGTTATTACTCCAAGTTTTTCTCCCGTGTTATATTACCTTTTTCTTGTTCTTCGCTAAAAAAACAAAAAAAACAAAACATGTTGCCAAGCACTCTTCAATTGACTGTTAGGATTTTTCTGCATAATTAGAGAATCTCCAGACACACACACACATGTGTGTGTGTATCTCCAGAAATTACCACCCTGAGGACATTAGCACTAATAAACAATTATTTAACTGACTAATACTGCTCATTATTGGAAAGATCCTTGTAACAGATTTAAACATAAAATACAGTTTAAAATGGGGAAACAATAAAGTAAAAAAATGTAATAGTTAAAATCACCACAATGGTCATTATCCACTTCTCTCCTAATTGTGGAGTCATCTGAAGGAGAGTATTACAAGATTAAGTGTTCCATTATGTACCTAGGTTCCAAGCCATATAGGTCCTTATAAGATAGCACTACCTCCATGAGGTACATCAAGCCTGATGAGATATATTCTTAATTGGATGCACTAGATAAATTTTTTTGCAGATACTTTCTATACAAGCTTCAATTTCCAGACTGACTTCAAAGACTAGCATATATACAGTGTACATCAATTGGAGTAGTCAAACTGGGAGTTTACCAGAGCTTGAATTACTGTGGTTATAAGTCCTGCCCAGCAGAGGCTATCACTGGTGAGACAAAGTGTTCTATGCCATGAGGTCATCTAATATTCTAGTGACAAAGCTGGATTAAGGAGTAGACTGTGAACATGGTCCTTCAAGGGAAGTGTAACGTTATCCAAAATAGGTTGCAAACCTATCCTTGAACTAGAGACTATCCAAGCACAGTACTACCATCTTATAGAGACTGATCTTTTATCAACTGACTCTGATGCAGTTCATTATGAAGTCAAACACTGTCTTAATCTGCTTCATTGGACTCAGCTGATAAAAAAGGTAGAATTTGATGTTGTCAACATACTGATTGTAGCTCAGCTGAAATTCTTCAATGATTCTTTTCAACAGTTCCACATAAAAATAATGGGGGCAAGATGGAATCGCATGGGACTCTATACTAAGATGTTGTGGGGTTAAGCAGTAGTTTCCTAGCAGTACCTTATGGATATTACTGGCAGGAAGGAGCAGACTAAACGTATCAGAAAGTTCCTAATTCTAAATCTAGAAGGATATGTGATCAGTGGTATTAGAAGAAAAGGTCAAGCAATCCAGAAGAATCTACATAGTCACACAACAAAAAGATCACTGAAGGCTGGGTTTGTGAAAATATGCTTTACTTATTTTCTGTGAACATTCCTTAACCTTATAAATAGCATATCTTAATCCAAAAATGGATGTATAAATTACAAAATTACATTGTAGTTTGCTTTAGCATTTTCAAAGGTAGTTTACATTTCAAAGGTTTAATGAATCAATGAAATACAGTTACAAAAATGTGTTGAAGTATGATATCCAAGCATGCCTTTTAGCATTGTGGTCTTGGTTTCTGAATTTTAGTTGTAGGGTGAAGTTTTTAAAGCCTATAACATACCTTAATTACTGATAATGTCAAGTACTTCTCCTAAGCATTCAAGACAGGAGTAGTGAACCTTTTCACTCCACACATGTAACACAGTGGCAATCCCTCAAGATTTCCTGGAGATCACAGGATTCATCTCTTGCTTCTAGGGAGGAAAAGGAGGCTCTTGCCACTATTTCAATTTATTTTGTTTAGGATTTATAATATACTGTAAGCTGTCCAGAGATGACAGTGATGGACCAGCCTATTAATCTCCTAAATAAATAAAATAAATTTCACAAAGCAGAGTTTGAAAACAACTGCTGGTGATTTAGAAATGTTTGTTTTCTCTAGGAAATGTGGAGAAAGCAGTGACAGAACTGATAATAGATTTTGATGGGAAGCCCGAGGAGTGTCCATATGAAGTCTTGTACAATGCGACATCCTGCCACTCTTTGGACAGCCTGGCCAGTGGAAGATCTTCAGACAGAGACTCAGTGAACAGGGAAGCGGAGATGACCAGTGTTAAAGTGACAGGAGTGAGGCCTGTATGTAGCCTGATGTGTGTTGTCTTTACCTTTTTGTGGAAAGTAGTCTGGGATATATCACCAGGCCTGTGCACTCGCCACACTTGCAGTAAGTTGATAGCCCAGCTGTATGGTTTGGAAATAATATTAATAAATGCAAAAGGCTTTAGTTACCAAGCAATTGGAAGCCACTCCCTGCTTCATGTGCTATGCGTGAAGTTTGCCCAGTGCTCTTAAGCATTATAACTCCATGAATTATATCTGAATTTCCATGCAATTCTACATCTGTTTATTTAGTTGCAGAATGTTTGATGTAATAACTTCACATTGCTACTAGTTAAAAGGAAAAAGCTTATCTAGAGCATGATTTCCTTTTATAGATACATTTTTTCATTTAGGTTTCTTCCATCAAAAAAAGAAATTCCTGTATTATAAGCACCTTGAAAAACAGGCTTGTTTGTGATTTTAACTGGGAAGCAGATAATTTCTTTGTAGAATTTGTAGATACGATCCAGTAGGGGGAGCTTGGAGGCTTTTCAGAATAATTACATATTCTCAGTAAGATTCCCCAAAAGCCATAAATCTTGCTTAGAAGTGACTGCATTTGCTTAGTCTAGTAATTCATGGCCTGTGTGAACTGTGGTACTGATAAAGTTGTCCTTGGTTTCAACATTTCTGGCTGAGTAGCTTCATAGAAAACTTTAACAATGTACATCGGCAACACTGAAACAGAGGAAAAGTAACCAAAACAAACACTTAACTGTTGGAAGTGATGCTGCACTGTGATATCAGCTATTAAAGCAAGGATATGATGATTACCTCTAAGTATACAAAACCATGTAAAATGCCACAATGAGCTAAAACTGAAAGTGGGTTTTATTTTCTCTGGGTGGATAGACTATATTTATTTCAGACAGACTCAACTCATTTCTGGGGTGAAGGTAAGAGAAAAGGGAGATGGAGGCAAAATAAGCTTTAGGTGATGATTACTTATCATAGGAAATACTGTAGCTAGGCTGATTCAAAAGCCTTTTATATAGTCCAGAAAAAAACTGTATCTCTTGCATGTTTAGAGGCTTCTTACCAGTTGACTTACTCCCCCTAGCAGAATAGTTATGCCCCAATTCATTCACTTTGGTCAGAAATATAAAATTTGCAATATATATATTCTCTATAGTAAACCTTTGAGCTAACTTTTAAAAATATTTTGATGTGAAGGAAGATAGTTCTTCCATGACATATGCTTCCTTTGCTTTCCTTCTGATGTTTCTTTCAAGAAACTCTAGAAGTTGGAAATGAATTTGACAGAAGGCATTTACCCTGGTTTTCTGTATTGTAGAGAGAGCGTCCACCTCCTCCTGCCAAGCCTCCTCCTGATGAAGAGGAGGAACATGTAGAGAAGAAGCAAAGTGCATCTTCTAAAGTAGGTATTCTAATGTCTCAGGGTTGTGCTATGGTGTAGGGAATGTAAAATATTTCAATATCTTCTGAAGAGGTAAACCCCATATTTACACTTCTGTATTATGAAAGTTAATCTTTTTATTTTGTGGAAAATTAATCTGTATTTTACCAGCTCTGCTCTTATTATTCAGGGCATCTGTGCCTTTTATTTTACACTTAACGCTCTTTTACTGGATATGTGCAATTCACATGTACCCTTGCAGGTACAGTGCTGTTGAGAGAATTTCTTAGACCTTTGGCAGAACAAGTTCTCCATTTTGAAGAACAAGTTATTCTATACACCGAGATCTGAAACACAATTCATTTATAATGAATTTCTCTGCGGTGGCGCCCCATCTATGGAATGTGCTCCCCAGAGAGGTCCGCCTGGCACCGTCGTTATTTGTTTTTCGGCGCCAGGTTAAGACCTTTTTATTCCTGGAATATTTTAATAAATTTTAATATTGCCTTTTCTATGTTTTTAACTGCAGCCAGTGTGGGTCGGGAATTTATTTATGTTATATTTTATGTCGTAAGCCGTCCTGAGCCTTTTGCTACAGGACGGCATATAAATATTTTAAATAAATAAATAAATGTAAATCATGGTTTTTCACTGCAAGGTTGAGACTTCCATGCCCTCCCTGTTTATGACTTTCATATCTATTAAATTGAATTTTTTTTAGCTAACTACTGTTCTTTGTTGTTTCTGTACATTATACAATATGGGCTTTGCACCTGTGTGGAGTCTGTTGTCTGGGAGATTCTACAGCTAACCATTATTTTGGGCAGGAGCTCCTCCCCTTCCTGTTCCTTACATCCATGGGAGGGGCTCCCACCCATTCCCTCGGTTTCTTCTTTACTGCCTCCATGCCTGGATTGGGAAGTGATTTCTCAGCTTGAGTATTTTTTCAAAATCTATTACTTTTTTCTTTCTACCACTTTTTTTTCTCTCTATCACTTTCTCCTCCTTGGCTCTCTACTCAGCCTCCTTTTTACCCATCAGTCCATGAACTTCATTTTCACTCTTTACTTGTAAAATCTGTATATACAGCAGGACCCCTGTATCCATGTGGATTGGTTCTAAGCCCTCCAGCAGATGCCTGAAACCATGAATAATAGCAGACACTATACAAGACACTGTATAATAGCAAGTTGGCACTCATAGGCAGCAGTGGTGGGCAGCGAGCTGCAAAATCAACTCAAAAAACTATATACTCAAAATAAGTTTTAATAGTGGGGCTATAAGTGAGAGAGGGCCTGAGCTGTTAGAGAAGGAGGAACTTCGGCAATTTAAAGGTAATATCTGAATCATGTCTTTTTAATGTCCCATGCCCAACATGAGGAAGTACCACGGCTAATTGATGATAAATAATTACATAATTGCATGAACAATTTGTGTCCAAACAGGGTTTGGTCTCTAAAAGGAAGAGTAGGGGAAGCATAGCTGATGATGAAGAAGAGCATCCTTATGAGTTGCTGCTGACAGCAGAAACTAAGAAACAAATTGCAGTGGACAAAAAAACAAAAGGTAAGAAAGGTTTTTGCAAACTGATATAATCACCCAAACAATTCTAGCTTTTTAAGGTAGGTAGTTGGGCGGACTAACTTACTTTGTGGTGATTGTCTAAAAAAGTGCTTTCTTTTCATATTTTAATTAAAATGGACTTGCCTTGATATCGTGCTGGTGATGCAGTGAGTCCTAAGTCTTTTGGTAAATATGAGAGCTAGTAGTGCATTTATAAATATCTTGAGATGAAACTATCTAATTCTGCTACCAAGAGTCATGGAAAAGATTACTATGCAAGTACTAATAAAACAGATCCTCAGCTTTGATCCAAGAAGCTTCCATATCATTCTCCTAAGTCAACACTATGTGCTTTCGTATATTAAAGTCAGTTGGAAAACTAAATCAAAGGAGAAACTCAAACACAGTTAATTGGTCCACCTAGTGGAAATCAAGCATCTCCTCATATTCAGTGCTGAACTATTTCATCTGCTGGAACCCAAGGAATGTGTCTTGCATATGAATTGATAGCTGCTGTGCATGGTAAATTATGTTCTGAGCAATGTAAAAATGTGTGACTTTTCTCTCAAGTGAAAGTTGATTTGATGGCTTCTAAGTTATATTTTTCTGTGTGCACTCATAATAGCAAAAAACACAAATACTTGCTTCTCTGCTGTCCTGCACTCCTTCACAGGTACACACATACATGACTACTCAGCACCCATTATTGGTATATTTGAATGTAGAAGGTAGTGATGAGAGGCATTGCAGTTCAAAGGGTAGTGTCAGAACCATACAGCCTGATTTTATTTATATTAAATTGAAAGCAATTCCCACTATATTCCACAGGGCTAGCTTCTTAGGATGATGCATGGAATTGCAGCTGTAGACATAACCCCTGAAGTTTTCTGTAGAATTCATCTAACTGAAGGCTGTCTTCTTGTAAATCCATATTCATTGTTTATTATACTTGGTTACTTTTCTGATATTCTTTTAAATAATTAAACTAAGGAAGAATTACTTGAGGATCATATCATAAATATAAGTTAGCTACTAGAGCACATCAAAGAATGTCAGAAGATCAGTTAATGCTTTATAGATCACAGTAAACCCTTTGATTGTGTGTATCACCAGAAGCTAGGGATGGGCCTAAAAGAAATTGGGTTTTACCTCAGCACTTTTTCTGATGTGTAACCTGCATTGTTGACGAGAAGCCAATGTTAGGACAGAATATGGAGAAACAAAATGGTTTCCCATTGTCAAAGACATGAGGCAAAGCTGTATTTTAAGCTGCCAACTGTATATGCAGAGCATATAATAGAAAAAGCTGGATTAGAATCAGAGGAAGGAGTGAAAATTGGTGGAAGACATAATAATTTAAGATACCAGAAACAGCAGTGAATTGAAATAACTGCTGATGAAAATAAAAGAAAATACAAAAGCAGGACTGTAGCTGAATATTAAAAAGCAAAAATAATGACTGCTGAAGAATTATACAGCTTTACTTTCAACAATGAAGGAATTGAAATTGTGAAAGATGTTATATGCTTTGGCCCAATCAACAATTCAGATGGAGACTGCAGCCAAGAAATTCGAAGGAATACTGGGACTTGAAGGGCAGCACTGCAAGATCTAGAACAGATCATCAAGTGTAAGGATGTTTCAGTGGAGATCACAGTCTAGAATATCCACACTGTTGTATTCCCAATCATGTATGGGATTTAAAGGCAGACTGTGAAGAAAGGTGACAGGAACAAATATTTTCAAAATAAGATGCTGGAGGAGAGCTTTGCAAATACCCTGGACTGACAGAAAGAGAAACAAGCTAAACACCCTAAGCTCAATCCTCTTTCACAATATCTAAACTACCAGAAGCATAGATTGTGGGACCTTCTGCACTACTACTCAGTCTTCACCTGAAAAATCCCACATGATCCAGCACCAACCATTTAAACATTGCCAGCAGTTCAGCCTACCCAAGTATTTCTACTTCCCAGAAATGAAATATCAACCAATGACCTCTGCTTGGTACGAGAGTGTAATGACTCTCTTGTTCATCTTCTATCTAACTTTCAGCATCCTCTCTGGATACCACAATAGGTGATTAAAATCGTTTATCACCTTCAGATGATATCAGACCATAAGTGGAGAAAGTTTTAAGAATGGGCAAGCCTCTTGATTTAAAATTTAAGTTCCACTGCTCTCTGTCACAGACCTGTTAAGACATCATAGTCTGACTTGGTACCACCAGTCACCAGGCTGATGCTGCCTACATTAATCTACATGATTAAGCAATCATGAACAATCTCACTCTACTACCATTGTACAAAATAGAGAAACCTTTATGAAGTCCAAGAAGATGACTGCCTTTTTCTTCAAACAATCCACTCTATAACCATTGCAATCAGAATCAAAATATAAGATTCATTCCTCTCTCTGTTTATACAGAGGGATGAAAACTAGATGAAACTGGTAAGAAAAAATTACTGCATGGTGGCACAATCCCTTTGACTGGCCATTTATTAGGTTTGCATGTAAGCCTACTAGCAGTTCCTATGAAAGAGAGTAGCATCATTCTTTGCTTCCTTGCCAAAAGATGCTAAGAACCTTACAGTGATATTTCAAACCATAATGCCACAGCTAGCAAGTCAGCAAATCAACACAGTATACCATATTATAATCTGTGATTTAAAATCCATGGTAGTTACCATTTTTATTAGGAGAAACATGCCTGGTTTCACACCTCAGGCTAATGATGTGAAGAGCAATCCAACTCCCTTGCACTTGCCCCTCCCTTGCATTTCTTTCCCATGCTCAGCCCTGGTCTAGGAAGCAAGATGAGCCAAAATCAAGTCCACAAAAGCTCAGGAGTGCTAGCAGGCCCCTTCCCTGCACTGAATTATTCCCCCACAAAGTATGCAATCTCACAAACCAAGGACAGCATATGTAGTCTGTCGCCAGTGCTAGATATGCACATGAAGACCCTCCTGCCATCCACTTATGTGCGCAGTACCTGCCAACCCAGCATATGTGCAGCTTCTCCATATGCCAAACATTTGTGCAAAGGCATTTTCTCCTGTTGCCCATGTAGCATTTGTATGGATTTGGGCATGGACCTGCTGCTATGATAATGTGTTCAGTTCTTATTACTGCAGAGATGTTTTCATTTTGGTCACTAGGTGGTGGTCCAGACATCATGGGAATCTGACACACATGTGAGGTGCAGCTAGACCAGCATTCAGGGATGGGCATGGGATATGCTCACAATTAAAGCAGCTGATGCAGCACATGCTGTACATATGCAAAGCCTGCAAGTCACATGTACAAGAGTCTGCACAGCAGGTACCTGGGCAACATCTGTGCAAACCGTTCTGGCAAGTTATGCCTGCATATCCATAATGTAGTATACAACAGTTAGACTCTCTTTCTGCCAGACACCTGAGCAAACCATCGGCATGAGTTAGACTTAGGGCAAAGAGAAAGTGGACCAAAGTCTAGAGACCTAAACTGAGAAAATCCAACAGATTTCAATCCCTAGACCAGATTCTTCACCCATCTCTACCTCAGGCATTCACCAGGAAACACATTTGAGAGTAGAAGATGCCCTCTTCAACTGAGGACTCTGCAGTGTGTCTTTGGAGAACATACTAAACCTTGTGCAGAAAATGGAAGTGTCTACCTGTAAAATAGAAATAGGGATATCAGGCTGGGCCCAGGAGACCAAAAACTCCTTGAAAGAGAGAGTTCCAACCTCTAGATGGTATTCAGGCCTCTTCTTCTGCTTCTTCAAAAAAGTCTAACATGTACTCAGATGATGATAGCAATTACCAGTAGTTGATATTCTTTTCCTGGGCAAGGTGCTTGAGCAAGTGATTGCCAGTCAAGTCCAAGCTCTCTTGAATGAAATAGATTATCTAGATCCATTTCATTCAGGTTTTCATTCAAGTTTCAAGTCTGGTTTTGGAGCAGAAGCTGCCTTGGTTGTCCTGCTGGGTGACCTTTGTTGAGAGAAGAACATGGACTGCAAATCTCTTAATTGAATCTCTCAGGGGCTTTCATTCGCATCACTTGTGGTATCCTGCTGGATGGGTTGTTTGGGATGGGAGTTGGAGGCATTACATTACAGTAGTTCTGCTCCTACTTGGATAACCAACTCCAGAAGTTGGTACTGGGGGATTATGTATTATGTATTTATTATGTTTAGTATAGCTGCCAAGGCACAAAGCAATAAATGGACTTAACTTTCAGAGTTGCGCATCATACTCTTAACTCTAAGTATCTAGGAGCAGATATTTGAATTGCAAATATTTGGTATTTTTGTTTTTAAATTCATAGGTGAATCACCTTCAGGTGCTGCCAGCAGTGTCCAGCTCCAGGTAGGTCACATTTGATCTTACTGTTTTTTAAGTTAAATAGAAAGCTTTAAGAGTGGAATTCTAGTGAAAGGACTCTAAAATAGTTTGCATCTTCAGTATTAAGGGGGATCATTTTAAAATGACATAACAGTGACAGTTAGAGGACCTGAAGTTATTCAGAATGAGTTTAAATAGTAGAAGAAAATGTCTGTGTTATCACGGTTCAGATAACTATTCCCATTTTACAAGAGATAGCTAGCAAAATGGAAATTATTTAATTATCAAATGAGAGCAAATGATAAAAGTGAGAAACTGCTCTTGTTAAGCATGTATATGAATGAGAAAGGGTAATGAACATAGATTATTAATGACATATTAATTCTTAATATCTTGGCAAAGTTCAAATAGTATTGTCTAAAATGAAATAGACTAAATCCTCCTAATACAGTGATCTTCATAACAAATTAAGATGCTTGCTGAAATTTCCTCAGAAGTATGAGGGACAATCTACATTCTGCAGGTTCAAAATGACAAAAGTATCTGGTATATGGAGTTAGATTCTGACAATGCTTCTGCATTTTAAAGATTTTATATTGTATACTACTTCACATCTATACAGGTACTGTATTTCAGGAGCAAACACTAAAAGACATAAAGATGAAAATAATGAAGTAATACTATTAATGAGTATTAAAACAGAGTAAAACAGAACAGTCTTCATACTTGTAAAGAAAAGTTTGAAAAATATGCAGGCACTATATGAAGCAAAACAAGGGAAGAGTGCTATACAGGGGCTAGGGCTTGCTTAGGTTTCCCCTATTTCTTCATAGCGTGATTGGAGATTACTAATTTTAGATCTCCAGATGCTGATAGATCCAACCTCCCATAATTCCTAGCCAGCATGACCAGTGATTTATAAATATGAGATTTACACAATTATGTTAGACCGACAATCTCTGGGAACCCAAGTTTGGCAAGTGCTGGTATAACACAAACTTTTGTTGTTGCAATGCTTCCATTCTCCTTTGCCGAATCTTCCACTTAAACAAAATCAGCTTGAAAATCTTAGCTGCAAGATACATAATGTAAACAAGACATGTGCAAATATGTTTATTTTGCAGCATGTCTATGCTTGGTGTAGAAACTCAGCTTTAGGACATGTTGCTCTGATAGTTAAATAATATAGGATCCCTTTGCAGGCTTGGCCACGAAAAGGTCCATCTTCTCAGGAGGGCCAATGGCCTCTGAATTGCCAAGCTTCTTCTGATTTTTCTTCTAGTCATTCTGAGCAATATCCAAGTCCTGAATCACACTTGGTAGAGATGTCAAAAGGTAAGTATTCATTCCAACTTTGCAAAAGTGCTCATAGAAAAAATAGTGTTTGCTTTTTCCTCTATATATAAAGCATCATTTGGAGTGTTAAACATGGAATATGACTAAATGCTCACAAATGTCTCTCATAAGACTTTGCTCATTTGCCAGATTACATTTTTGTGTTTGCTATTTTGTTTTCAGGAGATGGAAAGCACAGCCTCTGTTTCATTCCAACAGTGATCCCATTGTTGGGATTCATTGCTGGCTTTTAGACAGTCAAATGTTCCAGTATACAGCACACACTGTCAGCTGCTTGTCCGCTCTCTGATAGCCGTGCTGCTAAATGTTAACATTATGTACAGAAGGCACATTAAAAAGAGACTTATAGCTCTTGTGCAAGGGCAAAGGTGGGGATGCATTATTCCACCAAGTCTGTGCACGCAGGTGGGATACCTTGTATATGTTGTGAAAAAGTTGCTACTTACAGATTGCTTGAAACATTTTGTAAGGAATGGGAATCTTGCAGAGTTGTATCAGAAAAACCAGTAGTTCTGGCAAGATCAAAAATTAGTTCTGTGTGTAACTTCATTGTGTAAACAACTTTAAGAAAATATAGTCTTGTCTTACTGACAAGCAAAACTTATTGGAGGTATGAAATGACCGGGCTGTGTCAGATAGGTGTATAAAAGTAGGCATGGCAGTAAGAAGAGCTGTTTATATTATATATGAGCATGTAGATTCTTGTCCACATAATACAGAACTGTAAAAGACTGTTAAAATTCTGGTCTTCAAACTTGAAATTTTTTATTGCAAGAGAACTGCTACCAGTGAGCACAATTTTGCCAGTTAAGCTGCTGTCCTGTTCTTGTAGAGTGGGTCTCATGGGTATGTGCCAGTTGAATATAAAAAGCAAATGGGCTCAAACTTGTTACATTGATTTAACTTGTAGCTTAAGATCTAAGGGTTAACTTGTGGCTGGTTGTTGCCAAAACCTTGTTAGGGATGCTATATGTAAAATAAAAGCAGGAGTGCCATTTTTTACTCAGTACATTCCTGAGTATATACTTTTAAAAACGGGTTTATTCTAGTGACTGCCACTGAGATCAATAAGTCAGATTTATGCACTTTCTGTTTGATTTTTTTGGGGGTGGGGGCTAATTAAGCACAAATAAATGGAAAGAAATGGAAATATTGTGGGATAATTTAGTTGGCAAGACCCTGCCACAACCAAGTTTTCTTTGTTAATATGTTTCCTCTCTCCACCCCTCCCCATAAGGTTCTAAAACACATGCCTTGATGTCAAATACAACCACAGAAATAACCTTACCTTTCTGCTCTTCAAAGACCATCCCATACTTAGCTATTGAGGAAAATGTTGAGTAATATCTTGCTCTGAGGTGGGAGGCCTTGGCCAGGGTTGTATAATTTTTGGCATTAACATAGAATAAACATTGGGAAATGTATTAATGATTTTTTTCCAAAATGGCTCTTTACTATAAGCTTTTGAATAATTCAGATCAGTCCATTATTCATGCTTTAACATCTTGGTATTTGATGCAACATATTAAAACAGAAGCCTAGTAATAGTGTCACATTTCAGCAGCAGTTCATGTTGCAGCAGATGACTGCAACAGTAGAGCAGGCCACTCTATATAGAGGAATTTGTTAATTGGAAGCAAGCTTTTGATGAAGTTAAAGTTGCTGCTTTGCCCTTATTTCTCTTGCATAAGGAGGTGAGTTCAAGCCACAAGGGAAGGAAGCAAGCTGTAGGGAGGAGGGGGGAATGTTTTCAAACTTGCACGTTGTTTGTAGCTCTTTTCCCCCCCTCCACCCAGTGCTCTGTGCCAAGGGTAGGGAGTGCTGCTCTAAATAACACTTTGGCCTTTATGGAAATATCTCGTGTTCCAGGAGTCTGACTGCCCCTCTCTCTGCAGAGTATAGTTAGCACTTCTCCAAACCTTATATAGCAAGGGCTGATTGTTAGTGTTAACAGGAATAAAATGAACCAGGGCGAGCTGCCAGATTGCATAAATCAGGCCAGTGTTTGGAATTTCATAAATGCTCTGACTTTGGGTACAATCTGAGTGCTCTGAACAATACTGAACTGTTCTTTCTTATTTCTCCCTCTCGGGGGGGCGGGGGGGAGTTCTGCTTCTCTTGATTTTTTGTGTGTTTGGGTTTTTGTTTTGTGTTTTTTATTTTGTTTTTTTCCTTCTGAAGACCAAAGGAGGAACAGCAGTAGCCACAGCCAAGCAGATGCCCAGGATGTCCAAGGGCTGGATCAATTCTCAGGTCTGTTGCATGGTTCTTCTCCGGTATGTGAAATAAATGAGGACCCTTTCAGACTTATTTCAGCTGTGGGCAAAGGAAGTACAGATGGGACTGCTATGCAGCTGGAAGATGTTGAGACATCTGGATCAGTACCGACTAGCATTGCAGACCAAAATAAAGTGGCCTATTCAGCGATCCATCATACCAGTGACAACAACTTGGACCCTGAAACTTTAGTACATCCTCACTTGTCGCAGCACCCTGGCAGTGCCGAGGAAGGAGACAAGAGCTGTGTTGTGGGCAGAATTCATCCAGGAGGCAAGCCCAGAGCAGAACTGAAACTTAGCCGTAGCTTGTCAAAATCAGACTCTGACCTTTTGACCACCTCACCAACAGAGGACGATACTATGGGGAGCAGAAGCGAATCACTTTCCAATTGTAGTGCTGGGAAAAAAAGGCTGGAAAAATCACCTTCCTTTGCTTCAGAGTGGGATGAGGTGAGGCTGACCTTGTCTTTATAATTTTTTTTTAGTAAAATAAAATTGCTGCATGAGTCGATTAGATTTGATTTTCACTTTTCATTTCAGGAGTGAAAAGACTAGAAATAATGCTATTTGTCATATATCCATTTGCTTTGGTAGCTAATTAAAACTGATTTCTTTAAGTTGAATTTGGTGCTTTGAACATAGTTGATGCAGAAGTGAGGGAACGGCTTAAAAGAAAGTGTTCTTGTTAAAAGTTCAGGTTCAGGGTGCTAATTCTTCTAAGGTTTGTGACTTTGGGGCTTTTTTTTTTTTGGCTGCAGGGAGCAAAAAAATGCTAGAGAATCCACAGCTTCTTCTCTAGAATAGCTTACAGAACTGACTGGGTCACTTATCTAGGTCATCATTCTTTGACCTAGATAAGACATAAGTAAATGTAAGGAATACCTGAATATTTTTGCACAGGTGACATCTTCAAGCTCTTTTCAGGTAGTGTCTTCCATGGATTACCGGGGTTTTGATTTACTATGTGGAAGATGGATACTGGTTAAATATTTTCTCATATAAATTTGCTTTAGTGAACAATCAGTCGATATGAAGTGTCCCTTTTAAAACTGCATCACAGCATTGCTGAAGCACTATTTCTAAGTCTACTCTGACCCAAAGCAGAGTTAAAAGTACGAATCAGCTTTTTGGTGCTGCATACCCAGTCTAAAAGGAATGTCAAGGAGAATCCATTATCTAATACATTATATGCATTGTAGATTAAAATGAGTATGAGTGTATCAGTCTTTTAGAGTTGTGGTATATGTTTTCTGATCCAAAGAAATATGTATTAAACTTTCTATTAAATTATTAGTCCAATATATTAAATACATTCAGGAATAACGTTTCATAAAAATACCAGTGGGCCTGTCCTGTGCCCCCATAGTCAGATGTAGTTTCAAAAAAAAAAAAAAAAGTTCACTGAAGAATGACTGTTCCCCGAAATCTATCACTATACTCCATGTCTTGTGTTAATTTTTAGAATGGAACAGATACAATATGTGATTGAGGTCTAGAAGATAGTGCTCAGACATTTTGTCAGACCTTCAGTTTGACAGGTGTTTTCACCATACAATCCCCCAGGCCATAACCTTTTGAAATATTCACAGTCCAATTTTCTAGTTTTTACTTATTGATCAATTTCCTTCATGTCTGTCATCTGAAGTAAGTGTCTCCAGTAATAACAATGAATAAGAAAAAGATTCAAAAGAAAGCAGACATCATAAATAAAACCAGTCCTTTGCAGAATAATCTAGGAGGCACATAGCTATAACTTACCATACATTTTTTTACCTAAAAATCCAAGTGGTTAGTACTGCATCCTCACATGAGAAAGGTAGGCTTCTGTCTTGCTCTTGTTAACAAAACAGTCATTGTAGCAGAATTGACTGTCCAGAAGTTATTTGTTTCAAGTTCCTTAATATGAAGCAGATTCCCATAATATAATTGAAACAATGGGTAAGCTTCAGTAATCTACCTTGTGAATAAACTTCATAGGTTGGGTTGTTCATAGAACAAGTATGCCCAACAGATGATTGGCTCACCATGGGTTGTTCTCCCCCACTTGCCCATCAGTCCTGTAGTCGGTATCCTTGTCTCCATCACGACAGAACCCAATTATAGCACCTTTTCATTTACTAGCTTTTCCTTCCTTCCTTCCTTCCTTCCTTCCTTCCTTCCTTCCTTCCTTCCTTTATTTATTTTTCGGTTTATATTCTGCCTTTTTCCTACAAAGGGCTCAAGGCAGCTTACATCATTTTCCTCCTCCATCTTATCCCCACAACAACAACACTGTGAGGTAGGTTGGGCTGAGAGTCTGTGACTGGCTCAAAGTCACCCAGTTGGCTCCATGGCTGAGCGGGGACTAGAACCCAGATCGCCTGAGTCCCAGTTCCATGCTCTTAACCACTACACCACACTGGCTCTCTCTGGCTTATTCCAGAGATCCAACAAGTGCAACTGAGGTCACTTTATTCCCTTTCCTGTTAGCCATCCTATCATTTTAAAGCAATTTTATCTAACATTCATATACAGAAATAAGGTATTTCCTTTTCTGTGAATGTTAAGACCTACAGAATGTGCCCATTTTTACCATATAGTCTTTTATTTGCTTCATTTCTTATTCACCTTAAAATAGTAAGGAGTAGCTATTTTTAGCATCTATAATGGTTTTCCAAAATTCTGTGATTTTTCTAAATTAGCTGAATACAAGCAGAACAGGTAAAAAAAACAACCTGAAGGTTCTCTAATCATAATATTTTTCATTTTGCCTGTATTTCCTATTTCTGTAGCCTGAAATCTTATCTTCCATTAAGTAACCACTATACAACAGGCTGGAGCCAGAGTTGGTCATGCTTAGGATTAGCACATTTTGCTTAATGGAAGAAGTTATTTATGACCAGTCTGGGTCAAATCACAGAATTTGGAACTAACTTTATTAACTTGAAAATTACCTGCACATCACATTAATCACATTGTACAGGTGATTAAACTTGGATTAATCTAAGATTGAATTTATTCTACAACTTTAGAAGGTTTGATAAGTTGTCTTTTACAGAAAATAGTTTTTCATTTATATTTACCCATAACAAATAATGTAAATGGTTTGAATAAACTTGCTTGGATTTGAGTATTTGGAACAGAAAAATAAATAGATATATCATATATAGCAAAATATATTGGTAAAGCCAATTTCCCCACTTTTCATCCTGCATACTTAGTGTTTTTACCCTACATTTCTTGTTTTTCCAGGTAAATGTAGATACAAGCATTTGCAATTAGACTAACCTTTTCTTCTAGAAATGCATGGAAAATGATTTCAGTAAAATTGGCAGTGGAAAAAGATTTTTGCATTTTTATTGTACATAGCTGATTCTCATTCTATCATTTTCTTTCTCTCTTTATGTATGCATGCGCATGTGATAATTCAGTACTGGAGGCAGGCTAGGAGACTTAGTATCCATCATCCCCAGAATCCACCATGGCCTTGGGCTAGTCCTGGCTGTGTAGCTTTGAAACAAGAGAATTAGTTATTATAATTCCTAATTAGTGTTTTCATGTGGCTGTGATTTCGCTACCACATATTGTACATATACCTACTTAAATGTTCATGTGCCTTAGTTCTTCTTTTTTGTGGTATGGGTTACTGGCTGGTGGGGATTCAAAAACTGTTCTGCCTTTTGTTATGCCTAGCTTTGCATCTGCTGAGCTGTCCTTCCTTACCACTATCCCCAATCAGACTGATCACCAGCTTCCACTAGTCCTGTCCTATCTTGATGCCTTAAGCAACACAGGTGTGGCTGAGTTGGACTTAAGTGAGGGTTTTTCTGAGCCAGCTGTTTCTCAGATGCTCTTCAGGTCCCTGGGGCTGTTGAATGGCAAAGACTGATCTATAAATCCTACAGCTGCTTACAAGCAGGGAAATAGCAAAGCAAAAAGCAGCACATCAGCCAAGATAACCTTTCTTACTGCCTTACTTCATTGGAGAATAAATTAGGAGTGAACCTATGTATGAGGTAGGGTGTAGTTAGCATAAATATTTGAATGCTTTTAAACTTAGCTGAAGGCTAAAGTGGTAAATTTGTTTTTGTAATCTTCTCATAAATATTCAGCAGCTGGGTGTAACAGTCAAAGCACAGCAAATTTTACATAATGTGAATACATTGTTTTTGTTCTTGAAGGTTGGAGTGGGATGCATCACTCTGTGCCAGAATATGGAATGCTGGCCTTTCAGTTTCAGAGGCACATTTGACTTCTGCATATGTTTCTTTTAATGTTGTAGAATAACATTAGACTCTACTTTGTACATTTATTTGAACTGATTGTTTTAAAGAATCCTTAGTCTAGTCTGAGGACTTGGGGGCTAGGCAACCTAGGAGTAAAAAAATGGCCTGCTTTAGGTTTACCTGAGCATTACCTAACCTTCAAAAGCCCCTATTGTCTGGGTTCACACAACAAAAGCCACAACAAATGATGCCTGGTGCAACAGTACAACCCCATGGTTACATTAGTCCCTAGTGGGTTATCACGTTGTGTGAGCCAGGTCATTACAAACTCCAAAAGACTTTATTAGGAGTGAGGTATAGAAAGCAATACTTGGACCAAGAGGAAAATCCTGGTTGTCAAATGCAGTTAGAATGTCATATTGGATGTTTTATGGCATCACTGGCCTTATAACATTGACAGCTTCATGGAACTTGTGCTAGAATGATTTCCTTTCTCTTGGAAATATTGATGAACACTATAAAAGTAGCAGTGGATTAATAGTATGGGTTACGGGGAGGTAAAATGGAGTGTTTTGAGGGTTCTAGAGGATATGGACTTCTCAGTTTACTTTTCATATTGCTTTCAGACTTTTTTACATTAGTTAATTATACATCTTTTTGTATGGCTTGCAAAATTACATATTTTGTGTTGGAACTACATATTTTGTATGTGTTCACACAGAACTCAAAAAAAAAAAAAACAAAAACAAAAAAACCCCTGATAGTATCAAAGGTAAGATCTACAATTTCTGATAGATCTGGTGACTGAGCAGTGCCAAGGCCTGAGCATCAAGTGTACCCTGACTGGTCTCTGAGTAATGTGCATATCTGGTCTGCCCTTTTATAGTTTCTCAGTGAGTAGATATACAATGTCTATCTACCCACTGCTGAAACTTTCAGTATTTTACATGTCTCCCTTCATTTCTGTAATCAGCTTTCAGCTAAGGGGTGGAACAACACAGTTAGTGGAGGTAGGTGGGTGACTGGATTAACTTGCAGAACCTTAGGTCCTGTTCTCCAGATAGTACATACTAGTCTCATCTGCCTTTACAGCTGGATTCTTTTTTATAAGAATGCATGAGAAAGTTTTGAGACTCTACAGGGCACAATCTCAATTCCAAAATCTCTCCTAAGATAGAAGTGGGGAGAGGCTCAACCCATTCCTCATGCATGAATTAAAAGTGGCAAATTCTCATAAAGCTCTACACACATATCCCCCCCCCCCCGCACAACAACTCCCTCTACCCCTTTTTAAATTGCATTACTGCTATGATAAACTTCACAGTCCTGTCTGCATTTCTTTATTAAACATACACACATGAGACTGGATAACACTATTGTCAATACAGTAGAGTTGTTGTACACAACTTCCTCACCCTGCACCTCTCACAAAATAGTAACAAAGCCACAGCGTTCATTTACAGGGTTGGTGCCCTACAACTTTGTCAGCTATAGCTTAACCACTTGCAATGATGATATAATAATAATTAACTTCATCTGCACATAGTGTCAGGATAATTGTGTAAATGTTAACAAACTCAAGTATTTAAGAAGACCCAATTAAATAATAATAATCCTGTCTTTGCTGCTACCTTTTGTTTTTGGGTAGGCATATTAATGCCCAGTGTCAGCTATATGAAACTCCTGGATTTCCAAGTAATTTTTATGAGGCAAGAATCATTTCCCAACAAATGCATGTACCACCATCAAAAGTCTTTACAATTAACCAGAAAATTCCATCTTCAGATAACAAGTATGTTGACTGTTGCTATGACTTCATACATTGGCTAAAAACACTGAAAGACAAAACAGGGTAGTTTCTCACAAAACAAATAGAAGAGTGGCTGCACATTTTGCTTCCTATTTTAAAATCTGTACAGGCATAGTTACTTGAGCTTTTTTAACTGAAAGTTCAGAATCTGGAGGTTATATTCAGAGAAGAGTATCTTCCCACTTTTCTTCTTCTAGATGCCTATGAACAGAACAGCATGAAATAAAAGAAGTGATATAATTTACAAACCATAGAATCTCTAAGAGATAAGAAACCATAAATTGATTTATGCAAGATGCAGGGTGAAAAGCATGGTAGTTAGAGCTTGCCTGACCCTGAGTACAATGTAAAACTCCCCCCTCCCCACCCCACCCCGCCACATACTCCCTTAATAATTTTACCTAGGCATTAATAAAGTTTGACTGCTTGCATCAGTTTTAGATATTTTCTAAATGTAGTGATAGTTTAAACTAGAAACATTTTACTGTTTCCAGTATTACACATTAGGATACTGTATGCTTTCCAAACATAAGTGCACATTAAGTTTCATCTGTGAAAAGTACACTTAAGAGCAGCCAGGAGGATTTGGTCTGTAAATCATCTGTGCTTTTGTGTGCATCGTTTAGAAAGTCAGGCCATTGAATTTGAGTGCTGTGGTGTAGGTTGGTTGCACTCAGGAGTGGAAATTTTGCCAACTTGACTGGACCTATAGAAATGTATTTTTTGTGCATTGGATTCTCAAATATCTCTTATTTCAGAATGCAGATCAAGTATATCTCTACAGTACAGTCAACTCTCAGAATTTTTGCTACAGAGAAACTTGATTATAGTAGTATGCTGAATCATTCAATGCCACACCTTTTTCATTCACAGAGCCTTACAGCTTTTATTCTTGCTTCCTGCCATATCAGACTTATGGCACCACCCACTCAAATGCTTTTTAAGATATCATACCTTTCTATACTTTTACACTTAAATGCCATTTAAGATAACCATACCCTTCAATACTTTCCAGTTTGTTCCAATCCTTTCTTCAGAGTATTTGCTCATTAGCCTTGAAATGACAGGTCACACAAGGCAGGATTTTTTTTACCTAGCTGACAAAATATTTGACAGACTTGTTTCTGAGCTGCAAAAGCTCATCACCATAAATACTGAAATTCTATTAATCCAATAACAATCAACAGAGCAATGAAATACTTGCATTTTCAAGGAAGAGGTGAGGACTTACTCAGCTGAATCAGTTGTGGTATCCAGATGTTTTGCAGCTGAGAGATGTTTACCTGATAATCCCACCAGTTTCATCATGTGGTATAACAACTTTGAGAGGACAACACACACACAAGCCAGCCATTTAGTAAAGATTGCTACCAATGTACTTGTTTGAAGCCATGTTTGTCAACCAACATTCTCATTCCAAAATCAAATTATACTTCTGTAGTAATCTTGTGTAGTCTAATTGGGATATTTAAAAAGAATGAGCAACCATGGGAGAGTCCTGAGTGTTTGTAAGTAAAGTTTTTATGAGATGGTGATTGCAGGGAGCATTAGCATCAGCTTGGTTGAATATTTGCCTTATCTGGTCGTACAAACTAGCAGAGGCTATTCTAGCTTACATTTTTAACTCGAAAGGAAAAAGAGGAAGAGAGGGAAGAAATGTCATGTTTGCAGCAAGGAACAAGCTTCCAAAAAGCACATCTGTGTTTGGAATTGGTCATGTGGGAATCATTACAGGGCTTTTTATTTAGCTTCAGGAAAGATATATACTGCAATAATCAGGCAATGGATGCACAGCAAATGTTGTGGGGCTCCAGGCTACTAACAAATAATAAACCATTCCTGCATTTAATTTCCATTAACAGACTCATGCATGATTGAACTTAAGTGTTAACTGTAACATTGGGAACAGCCCTGCCACAGTTACCTATATGTAATTTCTTGGGAAAACATGCTACAGTTCTACACATTGTTAAATATGTCTGAAAAAATTGTTCTCAGTTACTTATCTAATAAAATACTTCACCTCTGTTGCTTCAGTTTCCGATACAGTCTAATAGTATCTATAAAGATGGCATGTTCCCTATTGTCTTATTTAAGATGTTGTAATACCTTAACTCACAAATAGTACCTAGCTTTATTCTGTTGCTTATTATCATAAACAAACATTAAATCCCCAAACTCAGTATGTTGGTAAATTATCCAAAAATTACTCACTCTAGTATTTTGTAGTCATTCACAGGTTTTAGAATACAGTTAATTCATCTCCTCTAGGGGAATTGACTTGTGCGTTATTTTCCCATTTATTTATTTGAAATACGGTATTGTTGATACTCACTTTAAGCATCCCATAGAAGGAACTAATCTATAGCTTACTCTCCACATTTGAAACAAGATTTGATACTGCCTGGGTAGATTTCTCAAACTACTGTTGTTGTTGTTATCCATACTTGGCATTTTCAGAATTCATTATTGAAACAAAGTAATAAACTGTATCTGAAATGTACTGTCCATTCTTTGTTACCACAGCCATTGTGGTGAAGAAACTTAAAACAGGAGTACCTAAAATAACTTAGATGCCAAGATGGTTAATTTTTGCACAGAAACCTACCAAGGCAGATCTGAATTCAAATGCTAGTGCAGGAAGCAGAAGCAAGAAGCTGAACCAACTGCCTCTAGTATTTTTGAACATGATGTACTTCTAATTCTATATCACCTTTGTTCCATCAGGGAATTCAATATAGTGTTGTGCTGAACATATGAAGCTGTTTTTATACTGAGTCAAATTATTGGTCCAAGCCAGAGGGAGGCAATGTGATGCTCATGGGTATTGGTGTACCTCAGACAGCTTCCTTTAGACCTCCAAGATGACCTGCCTCTCCTACAAATTTTCTTAGCCAATGGGATCACTTTAAAGCAAAGTGTGCTTCAAGTTGTGCCATCTTTATTTTCTCTGAAGGTCTTTAGGTTACACATGAGGCCCAGATACATTCCTAGGAAATCAAGAGGGTGGAATGCTGTAAGTTTATGCTTTTCAGTGTTCCCAGCCACCAAAAAAGGAGGGAGAAAGTGACTCCTGCCACTTCTACCTGGTAAGCTGTTGGGGGGAATTGGCCCTGAAGGGCAGTGGTAAATCAGTTGGGAGAGCTACAGCCAGCAGGCACTTAGGAAGCTGACTGGGAGCAGCCTGGGGAGGGTTTGAGGAGTCCTGAAAAAATGAGTATAAAGTTTGATTATTTGCTTGCAGAAGAGGAAAAGAGATGGATTGTGAGTGTGCATATTTGTATGATGGATACATGGATGCCTGTGTATGTGATTTATATGGTTTTAATTAATAGTATTAGTTGCTGCTGTTTTAATTGATGATGTTTTATTGTAAGACCTCCAGAGAGCCTTTAGGCTGTGGGGTAGCATAGAAATACAGCTAATAAATATGTGCTAAGAAAGAGGGAGCATGTTCCTTTGGGGTGCTTAGCTGGGATGGTGCAGAGTTAGGGTAGGATGAGCTAGCTGTTGTGTGTGATAGTGAGGAGGCTATGGTGAAATAAGCTTCTGCTGGTGCTGAAATTTGTGGGTCCAAAGCATTGTACTCAGTCTTCAGAGCAGGTTACTTTCTTGGTGATTAGCTATGCCTCACATGGCAGCCCCTTTGTGTTGGTTCCTAGGATAGTTTATGAAATTTCCAGGTCTGCCCATGGCTCCCAAATATCGTTTATTTGCAGTTTTAAGATCTCTGTTAACTCCTCTGACTTTCAGCAGCTCCCCAGATTTTTGGATAAGTAAGTGTTTCCAAGTGCCTGCTACTGGAGATGCCAAGGATTGAATCTGCACTCTTCTGCAGAAATATATATCCCTAACCTCTGAGCTTTGGCTTCTTCCCTGCAGGCACTGTCCACACCCAGACCAGGTTGGTACATTTCAGACCATGAGCTGGGAACTGTAGCATTTGGTGTTCTTAGTCTTCTACAGAACACTCTTTAAACAAGATATAAAAGGTCATCTTTATTAACTGAGTCATAGTCCAGAACTTTCCTACCTCCTCTTACAGTACCCTGTGGCCCCCTATATACTAATCAGTGTAACACCAAAATGAGTCCCCCACACAAAGCAAGATACAAGCACATATCATTACCTGAACTAGCTTGATGAGTTGAACAGAGTATCCTTCCTTAATCTAAAGGGAGTATAGAAATGTACACCTCCATCTTTGTTAATGCTCTACATTAATCTTCAGCTCAAACTCATACTGGCAGTTGGAAGAACAGGAGCAGCATGTAGAGTTAGAGGGTTGCTACACACTGTTACTCAGAAGAAGCAGGCAGCCTGGCTTGTTCAAAACCGTCAAGGGCTCCTACCATTTTCCAGCAAGCAGGGAAAACTAGAAAGGACTGAAAAACAGGCTTAGCGTCATGTGTTTCTCCAGAATGTTCAGCAGTAGTTCCTGGCTGTAAATCATGCCCTTACTGCTATAGCAGAGGTGGTGGTAATTCATGGTTCATTTTGTCAGCTCTCAGTGTTCCCTGCCTTTTCCCTTCTGCTTGCTGGAGATTACTGACATTAAGAATCAATAGTGGAACACTTTCTCTTTGTCAAAGAGCTGCTGCAAGTTTGATGCTGACATGCTGGGTCAGTGCTTGAGCCCTTTGAATACCTTATCTGTGGGGCAGCTTTGGGAGGGGAACATTTGGGTTCCTAAACACAGCCAGCTGCTTCCCACATGAGATACTTCAACATGTAGCCCAGCTGTGTGCTGTGAGACAGTCTTCTCGCATGTAGTCTGTTTTATCCATTCTGCCCAGGTTTGCCTTCTAGAATCCCTATTTCCTATTGGCTGTCTTGTTAGATCTGTTTCTTTCTTCTGTACAAAAGCAACAAATAAATAATAAAACATGGGGCTGAGAGAAAATAGCCCATTGTACACTGAATGTACCTAACTGTGCAGAAGAGGCTTGTTTGCCTACATGCAGTCTGAGTGGACTTATATTTCCCTTGCTATTGCTTCATATTTAATTTCATATCAAGGCTTGTCTCAGCCCAGCTGAGTATTTGGCTCCTATTTTCTAACCCTAGACTTTACTCTTGAGGTGCCAAAACTTTAACACTTCCAGCATATAGTATTGTTAACTATTTTTAACTGTGAGTGCACTTATGTTAAAATTAGTCACTTATTTAAATAGGCATATCTTGGGGGAATGTTGCTCAACAAGGAGTCTGAATTGTCTGACAGAATTTAAGGAAAGAAGTATGCCTAGGGAACCAATCCAATAAAGTTCCATGCCTTACATGATTACTGCATATGAAAGGTAATGCAGTGCTCTCCAGATATGCCTCTTTTTTGGAAGGGGAATTGCAGTGGTTGGCACCATGCGCCCTTTCATTTGCATTTTGGCACTAATTTGTGTATTTTTGCCATAAACCTTGTTCTGTATCAGCTGTGACTATCGTATTTCTGATCAAAACACTCTGATAAACATATTCTAACCTTGAGATTTATGTGACTATGTAGTAATTAGTTACAAATCAGAATCAGCATGTTGATTAGCTCTAATGAATATTTTTATGAAGTGAACATCAGAGTTTATTAAAGGAAGAAATACAGAATCCTTGTGTTTCTTGTACAAATCCAGCCTCAGAAGTTTCTAGCACAATAACTTCTTTTGGCATGGCTTCTTAGTACTTGTGCATGAACAAATATTTAAGCCCCAAAGCATCGGCAAACAAGACAGGTTAATTTCCAATTTTGCTGGAAAATACTCCCATCTTATGGTTAAAGGTGAAACTGCACCTTCCTTTGAGAAAGTAGCTTTTTTCAATGTTGTGTATTCAAGCAATTTTTCTTCAAAACAAGAATGTTACTTTCCTGAAACTGCCCCCCCCCCCCGGGAAATATGCCTCTTTCTAAATACAGGCTCTGGTTATTCCTCTGCTATATTCTAATATTTTTCTAGTTTTTCTCCTGAATCATTTTTCTCTTTACAGATGCACCTGTTTTTGGAAACCTACAAGATATAAAAGTTGTTCTTGCACAAATATTTCTGAACCTATTAATCCAAAGGTTGGACCATCCCTGTGATTTTCATCCATTTCTCCCAGGAAGTAAAAATACTTATTGGCCATTCCCTTTCTTTTTAAAAATCAAATGTTAAAAGCCTTTTGTACAAAAATCCTGCACCTGTTTATATGAAATCTGGCAGTTTTAGCTTCCTCACAAGGGCTACCATGCTTATGAAATTCATTCAAAACTATAAAACAGCAAAATAGTTACACTTGTTTATTGCTTTTCAAAGGTAGATAATGAAGCAAAGCTCTGGATTTTTTGAATTCTTTTGAATTTGGCAGCCTTCAAATTATTTACTGCAAATTGGGTGGTTTTCCAAATCACCTAACCATGTGATTGATGCATGTTCTTACAAATTTAACTACAGTCTCTCATCTTTCTGATATTCCTTATAACCATTTAAGCAAGAGAGTAGATACAGGTTTTTGAGTGGTGCTTAAATAAGTGCCATAGATCATAGGGTTAAGAATTAGGTGCTCTCAGTTTATATCCTTTACTTATGTTGCTTCTTAAACCAGAAGATCTTGAAATTCGGGTGTTTGAAAGTAGATAAAATTCCTTTTTGTTTAGGAGCTTCATATAGAAAGCATGGCACATTTCCTTGTTTCCATCCCAGGTTTCCCTGGCTACTGAAAAAGCTTTCTTTTTATCCATGTTGCTAACCTTTCCTGTTTGATCCATTCAAGGCAAGAAATCTGCTTTCTTTGAAAGGAAATTGAAGCAAAGAGGCTTTGTGCACTAAAATTCATATTCTCCAGTCCAGTAAGGAAAGGCATGGCCTTTTTATCCCACATGCATTTATGAAGATAATATGTAATGCATGGAACTTTCTTACTTTTAATTCAGACTGATATAAAAAGTGCTACTTTTCTCTATTTTTGTGTCAAAGTTTTTTCTCTGAAAACGTGTAGTGGTAGTTCCCTCAAGGTGAAGAACAAAAAACATTCCACTGAAATATTTCTATATTGTATATAAATACAGTTCAGAAAATGCTGTTGGATGTGTTCTATCATGTCTGCCTCTAAAGCACTCCTCTTCAGAAGCAGTTTGACACCATGGTATAACATTTTAACCTATTTAATTAACATTCAACCACAGGAAAAATAATGACATTCTCAGATTGTGTTTTTTGAAAGTCCCACATTTCAGCTTAAGCCAGAATGAAAATACAGTTAATGTTTACTAAACACCGGGAGTCTCTCTGCACTTTATGCAAGAGCCTGCATATGCCAGTACGCTATAATTAGTTTACTTACTTTTAATATTTATGAGTAGTTGAATAAATAAGTTTATGGTGGAGGAGCCATATTGCAGATAATGTTCACAAGCACGGTTATTTTTTTGTCCCAAGTTTAATGAGATACATTGTAATGCCTGTGCAGGACACCACTTCCTACATCCATTGGGCTTGAGTTTTATGATCCAGTATACAGTTACCAGTCAGCTTTCATGTTTCATGCACAATGGCAGACATCTATTCAACTTATAAATCCATTATGTCCTTTTTGCTACTCTCTGAGCTAGATTTCTCCTCCATCATACAGTTCTATAAATTTAGAGACAAAGGATTGAAAATGAATATTGGCATCACTTTACCCAGAGTTATATGTATCATGTAAATACAGCTAGTTCTCAATTAGTGTGGATGATGTATCCCATGAAGTGGTCGCATTTTTCTAATTTGCACTATTCAAAATTGTAATTATATGTAAAATGAGGTAATTGTTTCCAGCTCGATAGAGATAGGCAATGGAAATTTTTAAACATATATTTTCTTACATTTCTTAACAGTCTAAACATAAAAACATAAGAAAAGCCAGGCTGGATCAGACCAAAGGTCCATCTAGTCCAGTGTTCCATCCATATGGTGACAAACTAGCTGCCCACAGGGTTACTCAAGCAAGGTGGGTGCAAGACCTTGGCTTGCCCAAAGTCTTGAGCAGCTGGTATATGTAGACGTGCCATCTCTGGTCAAGGAAGTAACACATAGTGGGGCCTAGTGGCCCTGGTAGGTGGCTCTTCCATGAATCTGACCAGTCTCCTTTTAAAGCCATCCAGATTGGTAGCCATCACCACTTCCATGGCAGTGAATTCCGTATTTCAAATACACATTGTGTAAAAAAGGTACTTCCTCTTTTCTGTCCGAAACCTAACTGGGAAGCTAACTGGGGCAATTATGGGAGAGGGAGAAAAAAAGTCTCCCTCTCTGTTTCTCCATTCCATGCATAATTTTAAACACCTCTATCATGTCTCCACTTACTTGCCTTTTTTCTAAGTTGAAGAGTCCCAGTTGTCGTAGCTGCTCCTCGTAGGGGAGATGCTCCAGCCTGCTGATCATGTTTGCCCTCTTCTGTACTTTTCCAATTCAATAATGTCCTAATCAGGAGGAGGTGAGGTGAGGTGACCAGAACTGGACACATTATTCTAAGTGCAGTCGTACCAAGGATGTGTATAAAGGGAGTGAGATCTTGGCAGATCTTTTTTTTCTCTAATTATGTCTAGAGTGGAGTTTGCCTTTTTCACAGCAGCTCTGCACTGAGCCAATATTTTCATTGAGCTGTCCATTACTACCCCAAGATCCCTTTCTAGCTCAGTCACTGCTAGTTCCAGTCCCATCAGCATATACCTGTAGTTAGGATTTTTTGACCCAAAATGCATTATTTTATGCTTAGTTATATTGAACTGCATTTGCCATTTGATGCCCATTCCTCCCAGCTTGGAGAGATGTCTTTGGAGCTTCTCACAATTCCTTATAGTTTTGACCATCGTAAATAGTTTAACTTCATCAGCAAACTGAAGTAGCAGCATCTAAAACCCAAACAGTAACCCAGTGACCTTAACTGCACATGCAGTAGCCCCGCATTAACTGAATTTTGGTTTGCATTAAATGTGACGTGATATTTGTACTAAATCAAATTAAATCACATTATTTGTGACATACCTGTACTAGGTAACAACATTTGCAATATCTACCATGTAACACAGTACTGCTCTCAAGCAATACATGTTTCTATTTTGGCGGTTTAAAAGTTTCAAATGTAAATGGTTTTACTACCCAGGTTTCCAAAATGGACACAGAACATGAGGTAAAATTGCATTATTTCCCTTTTAAACCTAAGGTTATTTTAACCTTGCATAGTTCTTCCACAGTTCCTATCTTTAATCTTGCTGAATACTTTTTTCCTTTTATGGCTGTTACAAGTTCTTGTTACAAATAAACACAGCCTCTTGTCTTTAATCATTAAGCCTCATTGCTCTAGTAGAATACATCTATTGATTTTGCAGGAAATAATAGCTAACATTCCATTAATGAAACAGTGTTTCTGGAGTTACATGATAGTTGAAAGATGTGTTGAACTGTAGCAGGAACACACAGTACAGGAAGCAACTAAATAAGTTACTAGCAGAGCTGCTTCAGTTTTTATGTATCAATGCTAATACAGTTGGAAGAAACAGGCAGAACCGAAACATTTAGGGGATGCATAAATCTCCATATGGCATCAACAAGGAGTTGGCTTCTTTCAGGTAGTTTTCTGTACTAGATGAGCTCCATCCAAAATCAGACATCAGAAGCACATTCTAATGTTGTGCACAAAATTGTTGAAGTGGGTGAAAGTGGAACGCAGCTGTGAACTCATCAGTCCTTCGTGCTCCAATCCCAGCCTTTAGTAATACATATTTTATGCCATATTCATACTGTGGTAAGCATGCAATTAACAAGCACTCAAAATTAGAGCCCTGTCTCAAATTGTCCTACTATGGCTCAAATATGGTGCATCTCCCATTGGTATTATTTCAGCCAAGCGGCAGTAGAGGGTGCAAACTTGAACCCTATGGAACCTCAAGAGTAGATGAACCCTTTCTGAAGTACTGCTACAATTCTAGATGTTCACTGCTTGAAAGCTGCTGTGCAGGCTACTAGGAAGCTGCTGTTGTTCAGTATTTTATGTTTCTGAAGTTGCTTTTTCAAGCTTTAGCAATTTGTGGCTGTACTCTTTCTGCAGCAAAACTCTCCAACTTTTCTGGATCTGTAAACAGTTCATTTTTAGAAAGCATTGCATGGATGGATGCTGACACAAAATGGCTACTTTAGGGTGTGTGACCAGAAAGAAACTGGTAAGGGGAAAAAAAACCTGGATATAGTGAATCGAAAGTGGTTTGTAATGAATTAGCAAGATCTTCACACTGATCCCTGACAAACCACCCTCAAAGTAGTTTGTATTATATTTGTTTCTATAGACTGCACAGGAAAAAGTACAGACCAGTATGGCACAAAAATATGCACTCAATGCATTGAGTCTTATAAAGATTAAAATACTATCAAATCATTTGTGGAATGCATTTGTGGAAACAGAGATGACTTGTGATTTGCATATTTTTATGCCCTGGCAACAGTGGAGCAAGTGTGTTTTTTTGTGTGTTTTTCTGAGGCAGGTACTTTGGATGTGTTCATTTTGGTATATGCAGTGGTCAGATGTAAAAGCGAGCAGGACAAGTTGTGTTTACCTAGCCCTATTTAATAGTTGCATGTGCCTTTAAATTTTATGTAGAAGAAGGAATTTTAGAAGGTATAGTCTGCCTGATGCCAAGCTGCATAGATCCGAGCCCTGCCTTTTCTCACATCCACTTGCCACCCTCCACCCTCAAAGTTAGTTTCCCAGTTTCCCTATCATCTCCCCAGGTCACTCTCCCTACAGAACTGGTTCTGTCTACTTGGGTAAAGATAGGAAGGTTGAGAGAGCAGCAGCCTCAGCCCTTCACAGGCATTGCACTGGAGATACCAGGGCTATAGGCACATGACTAGTCAAAAGCTGAAGCAGTATCACTCTGCTTGGCCTGTGGTCCTCATTAACCTTGTGCACAATCAGAAACTTAGCTGCACTTTTTAAAAGTCAGGATGCATATACATTTACATGGTCTCTCCCTGTCTTATCTGATTTGCCAGGTTGTAGATCAGCTGAAATTTTCAGGCATTATTACCTCTACTTTTTAAGTTCAGAGGCAAGTCCTTATGCAGTTAGCACTCTCCACACACATCAGGGATGTATCAGTAGATGTGTGGCAAAGCTCAAGGTTTGCAAAAGCACAAAAATACCTTTATAGGAAAGAGCTCTGTGTTGGGGTCCCATCCTCCCCAGAAATAGGTTGAGAAGTAAGAAATGGTAGCTAAACTTATATCTAATGGTGAGCCCAGCAATAATACTGCTGTGAATTCATACTAGTTTCTAATAAAACTTTGCAAAAGACATAGATGGTCAGACTTTGCTCATGTCCTCAAGGAGGAGGGGCTGAGGCACTGCAAGGAGTCCTGATATCCCAGTGGAACCCCACTCCTTCCCTTCCTGTCCTCTGGAATGCCCCCATCCCATGCACCAGTGCCAAATGCATGTGTGCCTCTGGGTTGCAATTTTCAGTTTGACTAGAAGCTTGGAGGCATTGCAGCTCTAAGGTGGAACTACTGGTGCCTTGGCTGTTCTATTTATCACTGTACAACTAACTAAAGTAACTTTCCTTAAAGAGGATTCATGCTCAAGTTCACTGCCTCCATGTTCATGTTTACCAACCCTTTTGAAATAAATTAATAGAGACTGGGAAAAGCAAGGTGGTCCACCTTGAAGCATCCTCGAGGGCATTTACCTTTTTATAGATGAATTTTATGTGCAACTATTTTATGCATGAAGTGGGATTGAAGAAGCAAGAGATAATAACAGACCTGGCAGTTCTGTTTATTTTTCCGTTAAGAGTATGTCAAACTGCTTTTGTTGGTGCATGCTGAATGAAGCCTTTTGGCAAGTGTCCATGTTTCCACCAAGGGAAGAGCACAGCTGTTCTAAATGGAGGGACTTTGTTAGGCTTAAATGCTGCAGAGTGTGCATACTGGGTGTGCATAATAGGATTTGTGTTGGTGGAATGGTAAAAGAGCAAAGCTGCTTCCTGATACCAAAATGGTCTGTTTGCTTAGAAACTTCTGGGTTTTTGAAAAATCTACCACAAATACTTTTGAATAAGAAAGACTTAAGCTTATGTAGTTGTCAAAGCATCTGCAAATCTACAGCCTTCCAGACTGCAGCTGCTTTTCAAGGAAATTATGCCTTTTGGAAATTGTGTGCTCTAAGCAGAATAATAATATGTACAGGATTGTTGACTAGTTGGCCTCAGAGAAAATGTGGTAACTTGAGTATAAGCTTCTGGGGTTGATAAGTCCTTTAAGCTGAACTTCCATCCTTCCAAATACCATGTTTCATTACGCTTGTACATAAGAAAACTGAATGTATTTACTTTTTTAAAGAACCAAACAAACCTATAACCTATAACACGAAAATATTCATTTGAGCTCTATCTCAAGATTTTAATAACTAAGATATCACCAATTATACTTCTGTAGGATTAGCAATGTGCCTGTGATGAATAACTTTAGGAAATAAGATATAAATTTTAAGCCTTGGTATGTGTGAGTGTATCTGATTAATCTTTGTTCTCTGGATCCAGCTGAACATGCAGATTTCATGCAATCCAAAGGTGTCCAGCATGAGTGAAAAGCAGCAACTTGCATGGGAAACCCACCATATGCTGCCCTTATGCCATATCCCACAAAATTAGCTTTTCATGAGGCATAAATCCAATTCCATTAACAGAACACTGTTTACAGGTTTTAGAATCCAGGTTGCAGCGTATATTTTTAGGAGACAGGTATTTTCTCACTTCTGACAAGTTTTCTTCTCTTTTGCAAAGGTTTTTATCAATAAAAGGTTTTCAGCTTTCAGTCAGTCCAAATCAAAACCCATGTTTGTTTCCATTCAGTCATCTTATGTACCTGAGAAAACATTTCAGAAGATTTGACTGTCTGACTATGTATACTTAGATGTATACTGAACTTTTGTGTTTGTATCCAAAAAACTCCTATACGGTGTTGCATGCCAAGATGGCAACTTTCAGGATGTTGTCATCAAGGTGTGTCCTCTTTCTCCATCTCTCACTTGAAATCAAAGTGAATACCTGTGAGCTATTATAGGCAGTATAAGAAACTGGAACACTGAAAATATTTGTTGAAGAAAAACAGGAAAGTCCCTTTCTAGATCACTCTTTTGAAAAGAAGTTCCCTTTATGTGTCTGTTCTCCTGCAAATTGTGCTTAACATAATCATTGCCCTTGGAAAACATGTTTTGCTTTTTCCCAGCAGTTTCAGCAGCAGGTGCCTGATGTCTCCGAAGTTCAGTCTTTATGCAATGTAAGAAATCAGAAAAGCTTGGCCTCTGCTGGGAAGCAATCTGACTGCTGGCATTGCTTAGTCATGAAGTTATTTTCTGCTTTCTTCGTGTTTGTGCTTTTTCTTTGCTGGTTATGGGAAAAAATTGAGCTGTTCCTTGTGAGAGATTTGTGGATATGTGAAAAAGTTCATGTGTTGGGTGAAACATGGTAACTATGATTATTAGACAATAATGGTGGTTGTTGTTTTACTTACAGAGGGGGTCCAGTCCATTTAGATTTTTTTCTACCACATTGTGCTCCTGGTCTTGTAAAATCAAGTTTAAGATGATGTGTGATTTATTTCTTTAGCACCATCAATATGCATAGTGCTTTACAAAGTACATGAGCTTAGTTTCCTCCTCCAAATTGAAAATTCAACAGAGGGAGAGGAAGCATAAACCAAAAATAATGTGTCTACTACCTGTGCTTTAGGCACTGGACCCTAAAAAGCAGTTCTACGTTAATGCAGCTATTTTTCAGGAATGTGCATCTTCAGCTTCAAGCACCCTTTTCATAATCAGTTTCTGCATCTTTTATCTTGGTAGCATAGGATTGCAAATACAAATCTATTTCCATTGTTCATAAACTGCATGTGAATCTGGATAACTTAAATGAGCAGTGACTGGACATGTCAAAGCTCTTGAGCTGAGCTGCACAAAGTTAAATCTATCAAGGTTGCCAAGTTTGTCTTACAGGTATCAGAAATACTACATGCACCTCATTTATACCTTATGCTATCCATGCAGTGGCAGGCAAACTAAACAGGCAGTATTGCTACATTTCTGAGCATACGAGCTAGTGAGGCTCCTCCTTGGTTTCTTCACAGGCCTTCATGAAAAGTAACTGGACTTTCAAGTCTTGTGGGTTGAAGATGTGTTGATGTTTAGCTGTGGAAGTTCTTTTCACAGGCTTAGGGCCTCTTAAATAGTGTTATGTCTAAAAGCATTCATTGTTTAAGCATTTTTAAATGCTTAGAAATGTTTAGGCATTTCTGGATGATCACCAGCTTGGTTCAGCCTGGATGGGTTGGTCTCTCCATTTCCTAGCTTTTGAAACATTACCCACAATCTTCTGCTTTTTGCATAAGTTTTACAGCTCATATTAATGCTTTTGCAGGCTTTCAGTAAAAGTAAATTGGCATTGCCTAATTTGCTGTTAACAAGGGATCCATCTATTTTAAGATGAAATCAAGGATACGGAAGGGGTCTTCTATTCATATATGCCACTTTAAGGTGTGCTTGTATTTCTTACCATATGAACATATATTAACATTTCTGTCCTAGTTAGCTTAGTAAGATGCTTTGGTAAAGTCCTTTCTCTTACATTCACTATGAATCTACTCTTTTCCGACAATGTAATTGCAACAACTCTTGAATATATGTGTTGGTATAGTTTCATGGTGAAGACCTTTCTAGTCAGGAACTATTGTTTATGAATACAGTCTCACTAATATTTCTTATATTTTTCAGATTGAGAAAATCATGAGCTCCATTGGTGAAGGCATTGACTTTTCTCAGGAGCAGCAGAAGATGTCAGGTACCATGTTGAACTGCTGAGGGGGATGGGTCAGTAGTTCTTTGGGCAGCTGTTTCCTCCTGTGTTTGTGTGCAAAGGAGAGAAGAGTGTAAACACGTTGGCCCAGGTTGAGACTTGACATGGGGAGTCTTGGATTTCTCAGACTATGATGTAAACCTCTGGAGCTGACTTAAGTCTGGGAATCCAGATAAGGGACAGAAATCAGCAATTCCTGACTGGGTGGGGATGCATACACAATGTTAATTTAGTGTATTTTTCTTTGACATAAAATGCTGCTAGACCTATGATTTTATGACCTCTTTTCACTGTTGCTTACTCCATATATAATGTTGCTACATTTTATATAATTATTACTTATTTAGTGTCTGTATTGTCTTAGGTGTGTGCAGAAGGCTTAGAATCTCAGCCAGGCCTAAGCAAAAGGAAATTACAGGGAGAAAGGTAACAGCAGGGCTGAATAAAGTTACTGAAAATGCTGGGTTAGGAAATGATCTTGTCTTTCTTGTACCTTTGTCTGCTGACCTTTGCCCATTTACATCTACTAAACAAGATCTTCTGCTCTCTGTATCCCACTTGCTCTTGAAAGAGATGCCTTTTAATATTGTTTCTTTAGGTGCTTCTCTCAGCACTTGCCCACCCTTTACTGAGACTCTTGTTCTGCATCAATAGAGTCTGACAAAACTTGGAAGCTAAGCTTTTTATCTTCAGCAGTAATTTATAGCAAGTAGAAGTCTTGGAGGTGGTAGAGCTTTATGTTAGTAAGGAAATGCATGTTGTATTAGACCACAGAAAGTCATCCTAAAATTTCACCCTAAAATTAACTTCTCTAGATGTGAGAGGAAAAAGAAAGCAATATATAGGAAATTGTAAAGAGGATTCTTGTAATAATAGTTAGGGCATTATTTCTGTCAGTCTGCTTTGAGTCTAGGCAAAAATACAGTAGATTAAGATTAATTTATTTATCTATTGTTTCACTTTATATGCCACTACATTAGCCCACTCAGGCTCTCTGATATTTTCCTCATTTAAATAGTACAGGAATAATGATTCTGAGACTTTCAGCTTTGGCTCAACCTTATGGCTTGTGCAGTCTTTGAGCAAAACCTTTTGAAAAGTGCAGCCCAAAATAAAAGAGCTGTGGCAGTCTATGGCAGAACAAGAAGAAAATATTCAAAAGTACTGGCTCCCAACCCTGGTACCTGGAAATCAGCCAGAAACATTTCAGGTTTTTAAAGCTCTATTTCAGCAGAGTTCCATTTGTTCCATCAGATCCACCTTTTATAGAGAGAACAGGTCTTAAAGAAATAGATATTAGAAATAAATCATTTCTTTTAAGATAAAGGGATATACAGCAGGACCCTCATATCCACAGGAGATAGGTTCCAAGCTTGTTAGTGAATGCCTGAAACTGTGAATAGTAGCAAACACTACATTTGTGGGGGTTAGGGGCACAGGACCCTGTGGAAAAACTGTGCATCTCTCTAAGGAGAAAACACAAATACCTATCAGCCTTTGTGCCCACTGAGCGAGAAAACATGTGAATGAGGCTGGTTAGTAATGAGAGAAAGAGTGTAGCCTCCCCAAACAGAATGCATAGTTCCCCAGAGATATTTGTGTTTTTTCTGTAGAATTATTTGCAGTTGTTCCACTTTTGTGGGGGTCCTGCACTCCTAACCCCCACAGTTGTGAGGGCTGACAGTTAACCTCAATTAAGTGAATCCATAGTAAAGGAGACAATGGATACAGGGATCCTGCAATATAACCATTTCCCTTTTTAAAAGGAGGGGTTTTCCCCTAACTGAGGCTTAAGAATATATCTAGGTCAGTCCAAGCAATAGTAATGCTTAGTTGGGAAGACCTGCACAGATCTTACATGTTCCCAGCTGACCACATTGATAGAAATATAAGGCACTGAGTATGGAAATGGATAGAGAGATCTCATATTTGACAGACTCCTTCAGCAATGGTGTCATGACCTATAACAATATAAAATTCTTAATGATGTCCACTACACAACCAATAAACTAAATGCCAGGCTTCTAGTAGTTTGTGCAGACACAAACCACACAGAGTGGTGGTGGGGAGATAATTAAAATTGTCTTACGAGACTGCTGCAATGTGCAAAAATAGATTGAGGCAGTATGCCCCTGAAAACCAGTTACTAGGGAGCAATAGCAGCTTGCAGGCTTCCCAGAGACATGTGATTAGTCACTATAGGGGACAAGAAGCTGGACGGTATAGGCCTTTGGTCTGATCCAGCAAAGCAGTTCTTACAGTCTTATGCTTTACTTGATAGCTAGAGGTGTGAATTGAGTATTTTAAGTGTTGCAGAATGTTTGAAGTGATGGTGCCTTATCACCATTCATTCGGTGATAGAACTTCAGGACACAAGCCTTCTTGGGTTGAAGTTGCACAGAACAGATGAAGCAATTTCAGGGGAGGGACTTACCATCATAAAAACAGTGTTTATTATCTGTGTTCCTGAGTATTTAGTGGGTTTTTTGGAATAAATAGAATGTATTGCAAGATTATTTATACAGCCTTGAAGAGTCAAGAAATACTTTAGTAAAGAGCCAAGCTACATTCTTTCAGGGTAAGCAATGAAGAAGACAGTGTATTGCTGTTTACCGAAGTTTCTCATCTGACAAAATAGTTCTTTCAAGCTTTTGCTATCATTTGGTTGATGCAGAAAAATGCATTTTCTGATTAGTCAGTTGAACAAAAGTGGATCAGGGATGCATTAGCTTGCCAAGTATAGTTGCCTTTTCTCAGCTTTGTTCCCTACTCTGTGCATATGGTTGTGCTTCTTTCTTTGTTTAAAAGTTTGATTTTATTACCAGCCTATCCTTTCACTTTGTGGATTTGTCTTTAATGGAGCTTATTGGAATACTGGTCACATTTGTTATTTCATTTTTCTGGAAAATAATCTGATTTAACTACATGGCTGCAGAATTACATTATGAAGGGAATTTGCTAGAGCTACAGTGCTGGATCACCCTTAGGGCACTTAGAGCCCTAACCCTTTCTGAAGAAACTGAATAATTTGTTTTTCTGTTTACATAAAGGCAGGGTGTTGAACGTCTTTCAGTCTGAGAACCAAGTTTCATTTTGGAGACATTCTTGGGAGAGACATGCCAGTGGTGGGTAGGGTCAAATGCAAAAGGAGTAGGTGGTACGTGCCATCAAGTTGGCTCTGATGAATGACAACCCTATGAATCAATGCCCTCCAAAATGTCCTGTCTTTCAAGTTTCTGCTCAGCTTTTGTAAAGTCAAGGCTGTGTCTTTATGGAGTCAATCCATCTCATAGTTGCTCTTCCTCATCTTCTGCCCTCAGCTTTCCATAGCATTATTGTCTTCTTCAGGGAGTCTTGCCTTCTTATAATAGGCCCAAAGAATGGCAGCCTTAGTTTTGTCATCTTTGCTTCTAAGGAAAGCTCTGGCTTGATTTGACCAAGGGCCAACTTGTTCATTTTTCTGTCAGTCCAGGGTATTTGCAAAGCCTTCCTCCAGCACCATGTTTTGAATGCATCATTTTTCTTCCTGTCATTTTTCTTTAATTCTTTACTATCCAGCTTTCACACCCATGCATAGTAACTGAGAATACAACAATATGGATGATCTTTGTCTTGGTCTCCAGTGAAACATCCTTATACCTGATTATCTTTTCTAGTTCCTTCATTGCTGCACTTCCAACTCTCAGTTGTCTTTGAATTTCTTTAGGTGCAGTCTCTCTCACTAAGTTCATTAAAGAAAACAGAAGATGCATACAAACTCATTCAAATATAAAAGGAATTTGGGGGTGGGGGACCCTGTGTGTTTCCCAGGCCCACGTGATATGTAGCAGTAAGTATGGCCCCCTCTTTGGAACTGAGGGTTGAAGGGTCACCACCCAGTGTGTTTAACAATATATAGCATATATGTGATGAAAACTGAAGATGATTAAAGATCTGGGTTAATCCACCAATGCTTGCAGTGTATCGGGACAAAAAGAAATGGCACAAGGTACTTCTAAAAAGTAAAAAGGCACTCTGAGACACCAAAGCCACCTGAGCCTCAAGCTGCAAAGAAGGATCACCAAGCTATGCACCTTCTCCTTCAGGGAGAGTGCAACTCTATCTGGAACAGGTTGAACACCTGTCATCAAAATCTGGTCAAAGGAACCACACTGGTTTAGAACATCCACAGCCTCAGATGCTGTAGATGAAAAGCAGAAATAGAGCTGTGTGTCATCAGCATTTCCAAAACTCCAGATTACCCCATTGATGTAGAAGTTATAAGGGATAGAAGAGATGTCTGAGGAACCACATACTGGAGAAACCACAAGGGTGAACACTTTCCCAAGCACCACTTTAGAAAACAACTCTCTGAACATAAGCAGAACCATTGCACTGTACTGCAGTATCCCTAATTCGGACAGTCACCCCAGGAAGATATCTTGATGGCACTGAAAGCTCCTGGGAGGTCTAGCAGTATCATCATGGTTGCACTCTCCCTCTCAACATAGGTCATCACAGAGGGCCACCATGGCTGTTTTCATTCCAAAGCCAGACCTGGTTTTGAGTGAAACGGAACCAGATAATCAGTCTCATCCAAGTGTGCCTGGAATTGATTGGCAAGCACCCTTTCAAGAACCTTCTCCTGGAAAGGAATATTTGCTACTTGCCTAAAGTTATTCCGAACTTCTAGGTCAAAGGAAAGTTGTTGTTTTTTTTTAAAGCATCCCATCACTGCTTCTCTAAGGCAGCATGGGGCCACTCCCTTTTACAAAGGCATTAATCACTCATTGACCCAGCTGATTATTCTTTTCTTGCTGGCTTTTACAAGCCAGGAAGAACAAAAATCCAATACAGAGATGGTTGCACAAACCCTTGCTCAAGCCCTTCTCAACTTTGCCCTTGTCAACTTGCTCAAGCTGTGCCAATTGAAACTCATCCAACAAAACTGGACCGGACTGTGCTCTGGTTATCTCCACAGATTCAGCTGCTTTAATTCTGGAGTCCAAGTCACAGCAGATGCAAGAGACTTCTTCCTGGAAGTGCATAGCAAGTATATTACAGCAGGCTGAGAAGGTTCCAAGATGTCCATGAGACCAGAATGTAATAAGCCCCATTCAACTTTGCAGTTGTTGCAAAATGCAGTTGTCTAGAGATCTTTTTCTCCTTTCCATGCAGCACATGAAGTGCTTCACATGTTTTTGTCATCTGGAACTGTTTTGTGGCCAGCAGCTTACTGAGGTTCAACTGGTTACTCCAGCTCTCTGACTACAGCACACATACATGGATTGATCTGTGGGTGGCAATTGGGTTAGTAATTACTTAGCAAAAGACTTTTGGTCCCTGACAGCCTTACAGGTTTAATGCATGTCTGTTACATAGCAGGTATCCTAACCCTTAGCATTTCGCTTTCTTGCCAGTTTCCCCTTGCAAGATGTCATGATTGATTGTCATCATCAGAAATCTAGTGCAGAGGGAAGCTGTTGACTGATTAGCTTTCGTTCTACAAATATAGCAATTGTAAAGTTAGAGCATATGAAAATGAATGTTTGCTTATTTGAAATGAACAAATAGCTGGGCTGCTTTTTTGTGTACAGCCAAATGAACTAGTCCTTGTTGTTTCCTTCAGGAAATCCTTCAGGGACTTTCTACATTTACAGCTGCTGTTCTAAACAGAAATTTTGGAGTTGCACCATTTTTCTCCATGCTTCAGAAGGTTCCATTGACTGCATTACTTGGATGAATGATCTTTTTCCCTGAGAAGATAAATCAGAGTTGTCTTGTTATGGGCACATGCTCTTAGTCACAGCTTGCTGTTTTTCTGAAATGTATGCAAATTCCACTACATATTATTCAGGGCCACCTTGACTCATTTGTTTTGTAGTGCTACTCAGAGATTCATATTACTGTAAAGTATCACAAGAATGACTTAATAGCAAAAATGTAAGATTTTCTCCAATTGAAAGGTCCAGTGTCTTGCTAGATATTAATTGTAAACATTTCAACACATGTGGAATGTTAAGTCTTCAGCATGGTCACCTTCTCAAAAGATATGCTGTGGGTTAGGCTTGTTCCTGCTTGCATGTATCTCATGAACCACAGTGGCTACTAGGTGTGTATTATACATTCATTCTTTGGTTCCTATTTGGGTTCAATGTTAAACCTACTTAAGTCCTAATCTACTTAATTGATAGAATGTAAATTAGTAATTATACCACTTAAATCAGTTTTTAACTCATTGTTCAGCATTGTGCAGTGTGTTTCAAAACTTTAAGTAGCAACTGCAGGAATAGAATTGGGTAGGAGACAGTAGGATTTGGAACACAAAATTTTCCCCATGGTGGAGTCCCAGCAAAAATTCCTACCTACCTGGTTACTATTAAGTGATTGCGCACCTTTCTGTGTGGGGCGGTGGTGGTGGTGAGTGTGTGTGTGTGTATGTTAAGTTTTACCAAATGCATGTGTTATTGAGGAGGGAAAATATAAATTAAAATGGCTTTAGAGTCTTGCAGAAGTTTGAGTAAAGGTTACAGACTTTGCCTTCCTTTGCAATGTATGGCTGCTGCTGCTGCTGCAATGGTTTCTAAGGCAATATGAAGAGTGAACATTCTTTGTCAACAGCAGTGTGCTCATTGATCCTTACCCACATCGCTGCTGAGGAAATATGTTAAAGGGCAACACATCCTCAACAACAGCTTTTTCGAGGGGGGTGGTACTGCTTGAAAGCAAAAGGCTTTGTCTTGTTGCAACAGCACAGCCCCAGGCCTCTGCAGAAAAAGAATGGTTGTGGAATTTTATGTTTGACATCGGCACCATCTGTCTGGTACTCTTTCACTCACCTGCTTGCTGATCTGTTTGAAAAAATAAAATGGTGGTTGAGCAAACTGGCTTCATGGCAGAAATTGGTTCTTTCTCTGCAGCAGTTTTCTAGCATTTGTTAGCTCTTCTGCCTCCTGTATGGTATGTGATGGTTTTACAGTGATTTCATTAGTTAGCTTTTTACCCCAAGCCAGAGAAGTATGAATGGCTTGAAACTGTAAGATTAAATAGTCTTGCTGTGCTAGAGAGAATTTATGCAAGGTACTACAAGTTAGTTCCACAGCTAGTTAAACTTCAGATCTGAAATAATGCTGCATTCTACTAAGGCAAGTTCTTTGCAATCTGTACTTAATCATTTTACACTCCAACAATGCTGACCACATTTACTACTGTGAGTTAATAAAAATGGCTTTTTCAAGACTGGTAGACTATTCCCCATTTGGTATAAAGCTCCACACATCATAGTCTAGCCTTTTCTTGGTGTCTGTGGTTTATCTGCTTTCAGTTTACCACTTCTGTTTGCATGAACTGCATTCTCTGTTGCATGAATGAAGATCAAGTATCAAGGTGCTTTCTCTTCATTATGTTTTGTCATATGCTAGAGAAAAATGACTTGTTTCTACAACAGTACTAGTCCTATTATGGTGTGCAGCTGCAAAGGCACAGAATTGTTCACAGTTGTGTATACATAATAGGATCCTATGCTTGTCAAGGTCATTCTGCTCTGGGTGTAGTATGTTGCAGTATAATGGTTTTATTATAATAAAACCATTACCAAATCAAAGGGGGCTAGTATTCAACATACATAGTTGACCTTGTTATTATTACTGCTATTTGATTGCATTTATATCCATCCTGTCCTCCTCCTTCCAATGGACTTAATGCAGCTTACAAGGTACTTCCCTCTTCATTTTATCCTCAGAACAACCCTGTGAGGTAGGCTAGGCAGAGAGGCAGTGACTGGCCCAAAGCCACCCACACATGGCTGAGTGGGGACTAGAACCCATGTCTCATGAGTTCTGGTCTAGCTCTTTTAACCACTACACTACACTGACTGCTCTTACGATAGACAAAACATTTCGGTACTACCTAGATAGGTTGTCCCTAGTTTCACTTTCTCCCAGCTATTTTTAGCTGTAGACCTGCACTGTACCATTTGGCAGCAGGCAATATTTCTGTTCACAGTGTAGCAAAACTGGAATACTATGAACTGGAATGTATTGTGACTTTGCATGATGTCCCTTTCCTGGTGTTGTGACACCAGCATATGCATATATGTAGGGCATACTGAAGTACAATTGACAGTGCACATAATTAACAATTTGCTGGTTCATAAGAGTAGATGGTTAGATGTTTGGGTTTCAAGCAATGACTGAACAAAGTTAAAATTGCTTTTAGTCAACATCGTTTCTCTATGTTCATAACTATCATATGAGCTACAGTGGCTTTTGGCTGTGGAATACAAATTTATTCAGAGCCTGGCCATAGTTTCTTTTGTAGATCATTGGCCACACTTATTGGTATAGTGCTGTTTATGCTTTGGAGGTATTAGGGCTGGTACTCTCACTCTTTTTTTATAGCATCCAAACAAAAGATGTGCATGGTTGTCATACATTGCTGCTGCTACGTAATTTTGGGAGGTTTCAGTAGCTTGGCTCCTTCATCCCCTGCAATGGTGTGCTCTGTTTTCACACAATTACACAGAGGTTGTCCTCAGTTTCATCACTGAACTATCACATCAGATTTGTTAGAGACAAAGCATCCTAAAGAAATCTCACACACAGCCAACATTGCATGCAAGTAGGTGGATTCAATAGAGAAAGCCGACATAGATTGTTTGTTTCTGATTATTTCCCAGCCTACAGCCACACTTACCTTTCAGTTTCTGGAAATTTCCGTTTCCCCACAAATTAATTCTAATAAGCTGCATCCTTTTTACAGTGTACCATCAAACCATGTGGCTCAGGGTGATCAAGTAAAGACTGTAATTTTAACTTGAATATTATAAAGCTGCTGGCTTTTTTCTCCCTCCCTTACCAGCTTCTGTTCTGAAATCTGATCACTGCTTCAGCTGGGAGGGGTGTGAGTGGGAGGGGAGGGGAGGGGAGGGACAGCCAGTGAGAGAGCAAGAGACGCAGCAAGTGTGGAGCTTGCTGCCTTTAGACAAAGCAGTCTGCTGCAGCTCTCTGAAAGGGACACATGCTTGCTTCCTTGCCTGCAAAAACACCATAGTCATTTTGTCCGCTTATGGAAATTGCAAAGGAAATTGTTCTGGACAAGGAAAGAAGCTCTGGCCATGCAAGATCTTGCTGCTTCAGTACTTGGGATAGATGCTGTCACTTTGCCCAGGCTTTGTCAGAGAAGGGAAGAAGAAATCTTTTGTGAAGGCTGCATCCCTGATGCTGCAGTATGTACTAATAAGGTTGGCCAGCTCCCGAGCTCTCATTAACACTGACTTGCTTAACAGTGAATCTTTTCTACAGGCCAGTGCAGCAGGATTTCTAGCCCCCAATTGTTTAGTGAGCAGCGAGCACTGCATTGTGTAGGCATTCCAGGAAGAAAGGGACGGGGGCTAGTCAGAATGTGCAGAACTTCAGATAACCACTGGGTTCAAAGTCTACAACCCTGGTGTCTTCATCAATATTTTGCAAATGCCCTTCAAAGACGGACATGCTAGGAAGGCTGAGAAAATACTGCGTGACTTGTATAGCAATTCCTCTGAGGACTGCAAGGACATGGGATTTGAACTTTCCTTGCAACGTCGACTATCTCCAGAACTGCACAAGGGAAGTAACAAGTTCCTGCACCCTTCTCTTTTGTGTAGAGGAAAGAAGAGCTGTTCCATGTAGATTCTGCAGGGCCCCTGAAGAATTTATTGCTGTTTAACTGACTAAAAGGAAATGCCAGGACATATCTAACCCTATCTGCTGCAGAGAAGGGGGGCATGTGTGTCTTATTTGCCTCACCCCCACTTAAATGAAGGAGATAAAATGTTTTACCTGAAAGCTGCTTATTATCTGAGTGAGGAATTTTGTAGTACTTGCCTTTAGTAGAAGAAAATGAAGGACTGATAAACACAAGTCGACAAAGAACTGGCTGGACCAGACAAGTTGGGTGGAAAATGAGCTGACCACTTACTTTTTTTGATCTGACTGGATGCTCCGGTGTAGTTATCTGTTCTATTCTAGATGTTGACACTGATTCCCAGTACAGTTCAGTCAATACAGGCTGTCAGGATGTCATACATCTGGATAGGTGGTAAAATGACAGTGGCAGAACTTCTAAGCTCAGGCTTGTTGTCGCTCATGCCTCTGCTCCTTGTAATAAAATAACAAAGAGAAGCCCTTACTATGGTTTGCCTGTTTCGGGACTGTTGGGGGAAAAAAAGTATAAATCTTTATTCTTCTACTGCAGTTTGTGTGTGTTTTTTATTTGTCTTGCATGTCTTCCTTTGGACAGCTGTTCACTAATCTGGCTGCTGCTGCTTTTCTGAACACCCATCGTGTCTGTTTGTCTCTCTCAGCTGCATGAAGATGTATTTTCTCTCTAACTGCTTTGCACCTCCAGTGCTAACAGCCTTCCTTACTGGCCTGTTGTACAAGGTAATGCATCTGAAGTTGCATGGATGCAAGCATCTGCTGGGCTGTATGTATTTGTAAGCTGGCCCTCTCTTGTGTCTCATGCCTGTAACTCTGGCTTGGAATGATGTCTTGGAAAGTTTCTGCCCCCTCAGATGAAACAAGGAGCTGACCAAGATTCTTGTGAGGTTTGGGCTGCTTATGCCTGCAAGGAACACACTTAAGCCAGGAAATCAGTGCATGTAATGCCTTGGCCCCAGGAATGGTTCTAACAGCTTGGATTCAGAGTTTGTTTGAGTATGCCTGGGAGACCGATTAACACTCTAGTTTGAACAGGACAGAAGCTTATTGTTCATGGTTTGTGTGCAGAAGAGGAGCTATCTGTCAGCTGATTGCTGTTCTCTGGCCCTGGTTTGGCTTCTGTATGGTAATGACTATGATGTGGCAATGCCACCTGTCTTCCTCAGAGTGCCGCTGCTACCGCCTTAATGGGTTTTCTTTTTTCAAGCGTCTGCCGATTCCTCTCTCGTCAGGTTCACGGATGCTGGAGCAGAGTGTTGGGGAGTGGCTGGAGTCGATTGGCTTACAGCAGTATGAGAGCAAACTGCTTCTCAATGGCTTCGATGATGTCCGCTTCTTGGTAAGTAGATGCGGGGAATGTATAGAAAAGTTTTCTTGGGACTTGTAAATTACATGTTGGCAAATAAATTTAAACTCACAGAGTACAATTCATTACAGACTGTCCATCATGCAGATACATTTTTATTATTTGATGTAGAAAACATATTTTCAGATTCAGTAAAACAATTGTAAGATAGAACTCGGTTCTCATTATTTGGATGAGTTTAGATGTTGCACACAAATTTATTTTCCTGTTTTTAAAGTTTTAATACTCCTTTAAATTAAAGAAAAATCCCAAACTAAAAGAGAGGCTGCCACTAAATCTCTTCCAGATTTTGGCAGAATTGTATTTACATTGACACCTGGAAAAGAGTGCATTTGATGGACTTGGAGAGCTGAACTATTAATGTCAAAAAATAACTGTCATGGGCATCTTTGAATTCTGTCACAGTGTGCCCACATCTTTGAGTATTTTCCTCTATTCTTAAGCATTTGAACAACCCGCAGACTATATATTTTATTCTTACATTGCATTTATACCCTACCTTGTGAGAAACCCAAGATGGCTTATATAGTTTACAGCAACAACCCTGTGAGGTGGTCAGACTGCAAGTTAGTGACTGGCTCAAAGTTACCCAGTGAGCTTTATGCTCAAGTGGGGACTAAAACCTGAATCTTGCAGGTCTCCAGTTCAGCACTTTGACCACCTCACTGTACTGACTCTCTGTTGTTGAACTAATCACATTCAAAATTGTATTCATTGTTTAGGCAAATATTTGGCCATTCCTTAGTTGGTATAGACTGATTCTGTAGTGCCCTATCTCCAAATCATTTCAGATATTTAGTATGAATCGCAACCATGCTTTCTTCTTTGTGGTTTCTGTGCGTCACACATACAGGCTTTGCTCGCATGCATGGGCTCATTTGGGAAGATACTGAAGCTAATTAATAAGGACTATTCTATAATTTCTGCATAAAGGATATAAGCAGAACTGTTCATAAGAGAATAAGTTTTTGCCTTTCCAATTTTTTTCCAAGGAAAAAACACCTCGCTTTGGTATTCGTGTCACTTAACCTCTTAAAGCAGAATGCTGTTAGCTCAATCAATGTTACTGAACACCAGTTGTTCCCGACAGCACTTAGCTAAATTATGGTCAATCATTCATTGGCACTAGACAGGAATGGATACTTACCAGAGGATCCTTGCTGTGTTTGTCTAATGGTGTTGCCACCTTCCTTTGACAAGTGGGGTTGATGGGTAGCACAAAGATTCAGCATCTTAGGATGATGGGTTTATCATGCCTTGGTATGTAAAATGCACATTTGCTAATACTTCAGCTTGCTTTTAGTCAGCCTCCACCTTCCACAAGGCAGACACAGAGGCTGTTGAATTGCATCCCCTGTAATAGCCTTGAATGCCTCACTTCACTTGACCTGTCAAAGCCAAAATCTCACATTGAACTAAGTGCTGTTCTGAGTTTGAGAACTGTTGATTTCCTACCCGAGATATTTTGTACAAAATTGTAAAAGATGTTCCAAAATGGATACAAGTCTGGATGGATACCAGAACAGATAAGGCTTTAATCCTTCATGGGAGAATATTGCTTAAATGTTTATCAGGATAGCTCTGTACTCAAATGATCACTTTAAATAGTAATAAGCTCTGTTTATAATGTCTTTTTGCAACTAGTTTAAACAGTAACTTAAAGGTAAAGCCGTTCACTTAGTGAGTTATATTTGAATTGGAATTTAGAAAGAAGTTGCTATTTAGTTAATGACTGTTCTGTGTGTAGTGAATGGCTGGGGTGGATAATAACCAATCATGTGTGAAGCTGCTCATATTTCTCCTGCTTCTGAGGTGGATGAGAAGAAGCGTGGAGAGGACAACTTAATTTTATTGCTGCTGCATTGAAAATTCAATGAGATTAAACAAGACTGTTTTAATCTTACCTTCCACCCATAATAGTCTTTATGACAACCATGTCTTTGCTGGGAGTCCAATTTTTATCTAGTTCAATTTTTTTTTTAATGGATACATTTTTAAATTAAAATAAACTTTTAAAAAAGAGCAAAGTGAAAGAATTATGCATGTCATGATTATACAAGCCATTCCCAGAACCAGTACCAATTTAAAGAGCAGTTTACTACTTTAGTCTTTGCCAGTACAAATATTGACAAATGTTATCAAAGATATTAAATTCACCATCAGTCTTAGTTACTTCAACTCAAAGAATGTTGTGGTGTTTATCCTCAAAAGTTAAAATGTTGGCAGGTATAAATGCAAATATTTTAATAAAGACAACAACCCATGTTATACCCACTGTTAAGGCAATGATATGTATAACTTTTCCAGTTAATGTTTTACTTTTTGACTAGAGGTACAAGTCTTATATTGAATTACTATATCATTTCAGTTAAGGAGTGTTCCAGAGTGTGTTTGCTTCTATATTTTCTTTTTTAACCATGTATCTGCAGGAGGAAACTGTGGACCTAAATTCTTGATATAGTTGTTTATCTGAATTATGAAATTTAAAGGCATATTCTCACTTTACTGAACATAAGGATAGGCATAACACTAAAAATAGGAGATGGAGTGTTCATTTGGTTCCTAGTATGTATGTTGGGAACAATGAATTTGTATAGCCTTTCTTTTAGTTAAATAGTGCTTTTATTACATAGAAATGCATTTAAGAATATAGAAAGTTGTTATGAGAATTTTCTCACTGCACTTTGCATTCCCATAATCACTTTCAATACCCTGGACAGCTCCCATATAGTAAAAGGTAGGTAAGGTGTTGGGTAGTTCATCTGTTACATTTGTCTGGGGCATTTGGAGGTGCCACTTCTTTTTGGCTTAACTAGAAGATCTGTAAGAATTATCCCTGGTATTGTAAGTAGCAAGAATAGCATACCTAGTTTCTGTCGTTTGTTTAATGTGATTTTGTTCTTCATGCGTTGAAGCATTTAATATTAATTATAATTTCTTCTATGCAGTTTTGCCATGATTTGGCTAACATGCTGCCACTGATAATGGTTCTTGTAACAACTCTTGCACAACTCTAAAACAGGTAATAGGTTATTGCAAAGGTTGTTTAACCCTCGCATATTCCATGCTACCTGGGTTCTTACAGCATAACCCTCAAGTGGAAGTTATATATCCAAAATGGCAGATGCATACACCATAGCCTTACTGTGGGTTAAGCAGCTTATAGTAGTCTATCATATTAAAGGAACAGTTCCAGTGTGTGAGATGGCACTAGAAGTAGTAGTGCAGAAAATTATGGTTCCTACTTTAAAGTTCCAGTTGTGAGCTTTAGTTCAGTTTTTTGGAAGTCTGACTTATGTACATAAAGCAAGATTTAGGGAATTTCAAATAACAAATATTACTGCAGCTAAACTGTTCAGTTCTGCAGGGTTTTTTTTTTTTTTTTTTTTTGAGCTTGAGTCTTAAAAAAACCCAAAACTAGCCAGGTACCAACCCTAATTAAAACACTTCGTGTTATTAATTTTTTCCAACTCTCATAGCAAAAGTTATTTTTCTCTGGGCTATGTCTGTTTCTTCATATTTACAGTTTCTGTTTAAAGTATTGTGCACTTCATTTATTTATGTTGAAGCCAAATAAGTGAGTAAACATAATAAATTCAAACCAGTGTATTTTGTGTATGAACCTTAGTAGTTTCCATAACATTGGTATTCCTGTTTGAATTAAGCTGTGATACATGCCATTAAATTACCGCTTTTGGAGATTGTTTCTTTTTCCTTGCACTGAATCTGGACAAGTTATTTACAGAATTATTGTTAATGGATTTTACTAAGGGTTCAGATAGATTGCTACATTTAGCCTGTTTGGGTACAATCCTGTAGAGAAATCCATTCTTTGATCTCATATTTTGCTATTACAATTTTTTCAAGTTTTTGTTTAAATGAATAGTGGGATTTGTGAAATATATGATTCTAAAGAGTAGATCAGAAGTGTTGCAGTAAATCTCACTGACATAGAGGCTATCAAAGCATATTGAGTACAAGTTTGCAATTTGCCAGATAGACTATTAGACTAATTGCTTTAGAACTAATAAAATTGTTGGGGTCTTTTGATAATACTCCGTTCTGTATGAAAACTTGAATTGCATTATCCAAAGTAGTGTTCCTAATGCTCAAGATTCTGCAGGTCAAACAACAATTCAGCAATGGGGAAAGACACCTGGGCAGAGTATATAATCCTTTCAAGGTAAAGGAATAAAAATGCAATATAGATATCCTGACTCATGGTAGAGCGAAAACTAAATGACATCCCACCTCCCTGATGCTGTCCAATTATAGCTTTACAAACTTGAAATCAAATAAACAATAGCTTCATTTGGGTAAAATAGAATCACTCAAGCATGGAGATTAATATTGGTGCCAAGAGGGCAATGTAAATGCATTTTGCATAGGGCTGTGCAAATAAATATTTTTCATTTTGACTTTCCAAGGAATATATCTAGATCAATAGTGGTGCTTGTTTGTCATATATTAATTCAAGGAAACCCATTGCATTACCATACCCTGCTGGCATTATGCTAGAGGTAGCTTGAACTACCACTGGATCATCCTGAGGCTATTTTGTAGTGGATGGTATATAACATTTTTAAATAAATAGAATAAATAAAAATAATAATGGTAGTACTGGATCCTGCCCAGTATCATCAATTTGCTTAGGCTGTTTATATTTAAGAAGTGGGGAAGGCTATTAAAGGTATTGACACAGCAAGAAATTTTAGCAGCTCAAAGAACTGTGCATGGTATGCTGACAACCACTCATCTATGGTGAAACAAGGTCAACTCTTTTTCAGTAAGATTATTGGAGTACTTTTGATTTTACTACCAGTATCAGTTCTGTTTCATTTGGACATAAATAAAAATTTCATTGACCTATGCTTATTGCTAGGGACAATCACTGGAAAAAGATTAATTACGACTTTGAACCTGCCAACCTTGTCTAACACTGTATTTGCAATTGACATTGTCTGCAGAATAATAAACTTCTAGAATATTATACATGAGAGAGAGTCCAACGAAAGTTACCTTGTCCAAACACAATTTCATATTTCATTTGTGCAGTCTGTTGTACAACCGGTTGTGCATTCTGTTTGTGTAACCCACTGTACAATGGAAAGATGTGGCAGAACTGCACTATCATCATTTGAGCTTGTGGAATGAAATAATTGGATACTATTATATCTCCTGGTCACTGTGATAAAGTTATAAGAAGCTGATACAGTGATCCTTTGAAAATCCAAAATAATTTATCTGAATACTGTGTTTTTATAGACGTGTTTCACTGTGTTGTGTAGAGTTGCACAGTATGTTCTTAGTTACACTACTTTATTGAATTAAATGTGTATGTTGCCAAATTACATAGTAAATTATCACTCAATGCAGAGACGGAAGCAACTCCTATATCTCCCAAACTGAACATCTAGATATCACCCAAAAGGTATTCCTGTAACAAGAGAACCTAGAGCTTTACATCAGGGTCATCCAACTGAGATTTCCTCAGTAAAATGGATTCTAAAGTGCAGTACTTGTTCTCAGTCCAACCTTTCAAATGCTGGATTTGAGTTTTATATCTTTTAGAGGAACACATAAAAGAGAAAGTTTGATCAATACAATCCAATATTTTATGGTTTCCTTGATAATTTTCTTTATTGAAAGAGGTTTGCTACCCTTGTAAATTCCTTTGATTTAGATGTGGCAGTTCACTTAGTGCCATTTACTATTGCTGAGCAGCTTCTTCTACCCTAAAGCAGAGTCAAACTGCCTATAGCTGCCTATAATTTTTCAAGTGAGAGATTTATGTACACCTAATGGTCTGCTGACTACAATTAAAGTCATGAGTTTCTGTGGGATGGAATGTTTAGGGGTCATCCATAGGTGTACAAACTCTCCATTGCTTGTCTTCTGTGCTGGCCTGTTGCCATGCAATCAGCTTTATTGCTGCAGTCTTGAGAGCACTCTCTGAAAATTAGATTTTTAAGTGGTGCAGAAGACACATCAGTTGCCTTGTAGCATTACAACAAAGGGCAAATGCCTGTTTAGATTACTACTAGGTAAGGGGTTCCTCTTGAAGATTGCTGTGAAACTGCTGTTGGTACAAAATGCAGCTAACAGACTGCTTTATGATGAATATTTTATAGTCCTGTGTTATACTTGTCTTAAATCAATGCACTGAATTCTGATTTGTTTCTGAGTCCACAACAAGGAGTTGGTGCTTACTTATAAAGCCCTAATCACCCTGGGGTCAGAATATCTGAAAGACCATCTCTTCCAATATAAACTTGCCATACATTACAATCTTTTAGAAAGGCCTTAATATAGTCTCACAATCGGAAGAGATTAGGTTGATGGAACACAAAGGTAGGGTAGATTAGCACCATCTCAGTTTAGTTTCAGGCATCACTAAAAATGTTTTTATTCTGGCAGATGTTGATGGTTGATCCTGCTCTTTTCAGTTCTAATATAATTATACTCTTAATTTGGTTCTAAATATTTGTTTTCTATGCTACTTGGGGATTCCCTCTTAGGCTGAAAGATGGTTTTAAAATAAATAATAAATTAAATCAATTAAAATTGTTCTCCGTATGTATTATGAAGAAACCAAAGTGGATAGATTAAATATAATGGGAGCTTTGAATCTTAGTCCTTTCCTGTCAGAATGTGAGATGAAACTATCATAAAATCATTTTTTGATCGGATAACCTTCCTGATAAACTGTGCACATGCTGGGGATATAATCTGTCTTGACTTTAGCAAAATTACTGACAACGTGTCCCGCTGATACCCTGACTAGCAAAAGGTGGGCTAGGCGGAACAACAATCAAGTGGATCCACAGTTGGCTTACAGAATCAAAGAGCACCTTCTCAAACTGGGGAGAGGGAAAAAGTGGGGTGCCACAGGACTCAGTCCTGGGACCAGTACTCTTCAACATTTTTGTTAATGACTTGGATGAAGAAGTGCAGGGAACATTTATCAAACATGCAGATGACACAAAAGTGGGTGGGATAGCTAATACCCTGGAAGACAAAAAGAAGATTCAAGGTGATCTTGATAGGTTGGAACACTGGGCTGAAACAGCAGAATGAAATTCAGTAGGGACAAATGCCAAGTTTTGTAGCTAGGAGAAAGAACCCAAAAGCATTATTACAAGATGGGGAATAGGCTCAACGATACTGCAAGTTGGAAGGGTCTTGGAATTGTTGTAGAGGAGAAGCTGAATATGAGGCAACCATGTGATGTTGCTGCAAAAAGGGCAAATGCTAATCTAGGCTGCCGTAATAGAAGTATCACTTCCAAATCACATGAAGTACTACCCCCCCCCCTTTTACTCAGCACTGATTAGGTCTCATCTGGAGTTCTGTATCCAGTTCTGGGCACCATAGTTTAAGAAAGTTGTAGACAAGCTGGAAAGGGTTCGGAGGAGGGCAACAAGGATGATCTGGGGACTGGAAACAAAGCCATCTCAGGAGAGATTGAAAGAACTGGACATGTGTATCCTCAAGAAGGGAAGACCGAGGGGAGATATGATAGCTCTCTACAAGTACTTGAAAGGCTGTCACAAAGAGGAAGGACAGGTTCTCTTCTCGATCATCCCAGAGTGGAGGACGTGGAATAATAGGCTCAAGTTGCTTGAAAGCTCAATTCCAGGTAGATAACAGGAAAAGTTTCCAAATAGTTAGAGCAGTGCAACCATGGAACCAATGAGCTAGGGAAGCTTGTGGTCTCTCCCACACTGGAAACTTTCAAGTTGCAACTGGGCAGCCACCTGAGAGGGATGGTTTTACTTGGATATTGGGCTGAGCAGGAGCTTGGGCCCAATGACCTTCTGGCCTCTTTCAACTCTTGTATGATTTTATGAAAAGTTTCAATATCGAAATGCAGATGAACACTGAACCTTTTTGCTATGGCTAAGGTAGTGCTGCATGTGGCACAGCTAGTGCTACATGCAAGAGTAACCAAAACTGTTTTATTTTGTTTCTATTCTCTGTTTAGGCATTTGACTGTTCTAGCAGTATCCTCTAGCAAACATGTTGTCAACTCTGTCTTAAGGGAAGCACTTCAACACATGTAAAGTTTCCTCCAGGCCAGTCACTTTTCCCATTTCTCCACAGAAACAGTGCTACATGGGTTGGAGTGACTCCTTTCAACTAAACCAAATGTATGTCAGCTGGTGGAAAGTTTTTGACATGCATGATATCATCACAGCATCATCTTTCTGCAGGACCCTTGACACGTTGACCTGGTTCACATGCCACTGTAGTGTTTTGTGAGCCCTGGTGTATTAGGGTGGTACTTGCCTAATCACTGTACAGCCATGGCTTACCATACTATCCAAACAGGTGACGTGTTGGAGGGTTAAATAACCATGAAATAATCCATGGACTGTTATAAGGTTATCTGTAGATTGTTTACCCCCTCAACAAGCCAAGACTCCTGGCTTTGGCTAATATTTTGTTGTTGTTGTTAGTCGCAAAGTCATGCCCGACCCATCACTACCCCATGGATGACATTCCTCCAGGCTTTTTGAATAATATAAGCTGTAGCAAATAATGATTATGCCAAGCATACTCACAAAAAAAACCATAACTTACTATAATTGTATAAACTGGCTGTTCCCTTCAATACCGAATACCTGTTATATGGTTTCTATAAAATCAGTCCTGTTTTGAGTGGTAGGAAATGCCTTAGCTGCTTTGTACTGTAAGATCAAGGAGGAAAGTACTATTTCTCCCTTTGATTCTTTTATCCTCATACTGAATGTCTACTGATATTTAAAATGTCTGTTTTATGTGGAAAAAATGTTTACTCAAGGGGTACTATTTTTGAGACAGATATATTGTTATATTACATTTTTTATATTGTGAAAGTGTAGGAAAGGACTGCCTTTTACTGATTATTTGTAGCTGTTCTGGAAGCCTTTATGGGTAGGAGCAAGGTAAAAATAGATAAAACACTTTTTCCTTGTAATTATGTTGCAAATTATAGAATAAGTGAAAAATGGATGACAATTGGAAGCCATTTTGATAGTAGGATGAGGTAGTGACATTGGTTCAAATCTCACATCAGCTCATTTAATGACTTTGGACAGTTTGGACTCAATTTCACACCTATAAAGTAGAATCTTTTTCAGAAGAAGCTGCAGCTGAAAATCATTTTAAACCTGTGAAATGGATGCATGTTATATAGTAGCTGCATGGTTCTGTAATGATAGAAAAATATGTTGGTACATATTACTTGCAGCTTTGTTCATTTGTTACCCACCTCAACCTTTCAGAATGGACTTAATGAAATTAAACATCTACAGGATAATGACCATTAACTACACCGTAAAAAGATGATGAAATTACTCAAGATGTTTAATACCTCACTGATGTTTAATGTACTGCTATTATGTTAGTTAAAGTCAAAATAAAGTAGATAAAAACCTAATTAGATTAACTGAAGCAGATAGGACCTTTTTCTGGTTACTGTATAGCCTTGTCTTAAAACTACTGTAACAAGAATTGATTCTTAACAAGAATTGACTTGAGAAGTGCAGGTGCATGTTCTTTCCTTCAGTTCTTCTGTCTGATAAATTTCCACTAGGCAGATCAGGCTAAAGGCTAAACTTGAAAGCTCCACTTTCCACCTGCCTCATGTGGGATGTGATTTCCTCTTGAATCAAATTCAGTCACTTATACTGAACCACCACTACTTTATTTAGAGGTAGCCCAGCTCTGTTTTTGGTAGTGTGCTTTAAATATCCCTTTCTTGATAGATGACTGACCATTACTGTGCAAGATGTTCATTAGTTCGGCCTCTTATTTTTCGCATGGTGTTACGGTCCTTAGCTGGAGCCTGTAGAACCCACCACAATGGGTGATCTGCATGGGATGCACTACTGACTTGGGGCAGATGGAGGCATAGCATTGAACCTTTTCTCATCCATTAGTAATTTGCTGTAAGAAAACAATTGTTACAATGCATTTTTATTAAATTCTAGTAAGTGACTCATTCTCTTATGGGAGAGGGGAAGGGGAGATATTGCTTACTGAATTTTCAGATAGTAACATACCATCAGGACCAACCTTCAGCATCTGTTCTGGAGAATAAGATGAGTGTCAATACCTCCAGAAGCCTATGCACATTGAAATAGATATAATTAGATAATCATGTGTTTAAAGGGAAAACAGTATTAATTTCTGTAAAATCCATGTATGCTGCTTTGAAAAACTTTCCTAAGGATGTTGGTGAACATGACAGATGGCCTGATTGTCTTGATACAACTGTATTTTTTAAAGTTTTCAGCAAATACCTTGCTCTAGGCTCATTAACATGGTTTAAAAGGGCACATTCACACGTGTGGCTTTGCTGTTGGTTAAAAGACAGGAATAAATCAATGTGTACACCATGGACAAAAATGTGCTATAGAGCAATTTTCTAGCTAGTTGTACAAGGCACAGGGGTGAACAGCAAAGTGCCCCAAAGATTTGTGTGCCTTCCTATGATTTTTAAGCTGTGAAACACAAAAAACAATGTGAAAATGAAGTGTCAACTCTTGTCAAAAACCAAATTATTTTATATAGTTTGATGCAGAACTGTTCTTTAGCCAAGAGTACTCATGCTTTTATGGCTAAAATGGAGCCAGCTCTGCACAAGAGGAAAGCATTAGCAAACTTGAGGGGAGGTCAGGTTTGTGGAAGTACAAAATAATGAATTCTAGCATGGAGGGATACCCCAGAAAACCTTGGTGAAGACTGAACATCCTTAGCAGCCCCAGAATGTTGATGGACAGATGGAGTAATTGAGGGAGGAGAATGAATAGAGCAGTTCAAATCTTGAACAGAAGCACTTCTAACTGCAACATTTGTTGCAAATCCCACTTGTACATAATATTGGCAAAGAAAGCAATGAGATAGAATGTTGGAAAGTGAAAAACTGTGTACAGAAAGTTAGCTATTAGTGATAAGATCTTTCAAAAACAATTGAAAGATGTTCAAATACCAAAAAAAGAGCTGGTGAAAGCAGATGCCATAATAGCACCTTTGTTGGTCTCATTATTATACAGCCACTACCTAGAATCCCTTAATTTTTAACCTGTTTTCTAGGGAGATGAACCATCAGAAAAAGTTTCCACACTGTCAGAGCAATATGACAGTGGAACCAGCTGCCTAGAGAGGTGGTGGGCTCTCCCACACTAGAGACATTCAGAATGAAACTGGACAACCATCTTGAGTGGGATGGTGCAAATTGCTGTCCTGCAACAGCAGGGGGTTGGACCCATTGGCCTTCATGGCCCCTTCCAACTCTACTTTTCTATGATTCTATGTTTCTGTCTAGTGATTCAGAAATGATATGGGCAGTCATTTCTTCTACAGTTTCATGAAAAGTCTCTCAAGAAAACTTTGCTTCACTAATGATAATAAAAAGCAGCTTTCTACATTGTGTTGACATCAGTCTCTTTTTTTCAAGGGGAGTTAGCTGTTACCTCATATAAAGCCCTATAGGCAAGAGTGAGAGTTTACTTTTCAAGATATGTCCTTAGAAAAACTGCTGTGCTTGTGAGTAAGGATGGAGTGAGCAGGAGAAGAGCAAACTATAAAGTCTCCGGTGGTGTTGCCATCATCTAAACAGTGAGGATATATATATTTGGGGTATTCTACGAGTTATGTACAGTAAAGTAATTCAAAAGCCAATTAAAAATAAACTGTTCATGGAGAATGAATCTAGTAATGTTTTTGGCCCCAAGAAACTGTTAAAATTGAGTTTACTAGAACCAACAATCTGGGAACAATTCTGAGGCACTGGTTGGAAGATGTCACATCCCTAGGCCAGTATATCCCTTTTGCTATAGTTAAACATATGGTTATCCACATTAAGCAATTGTGAGGAGCAAGTAGCTTTATGAGATTTGAGTCTGGGGTTTTTTGTTTTTTTGTTTTGCCTCTTTCAATTTTTTCTGCTGAATTTCCCATAAAAAGTGTGGAGAACTACAGTGATTTAGCAAGACTGCCAGCAGCAAATCTGTTCATGTACAGCCCTAGGCTATTCTGCCTTTATTTTTAGTTGGAGGAATGAGCTAAAGTTTTAGGGCATTAAAGAAGAGGATGTTCAAAAGTAATTTGATGTTCTGACATTAATTTAGCTAAATGTAATTTGGTGTCAATTTTGATTTGTTTGTAGCCCTTTGTTACCAGGACTTGCTTTTTCTTTTTTTTCCTTAAGTACAGGAGCAGAACTTAGAGCCACAGCAACCTTGAATGCATTAGCAAGCATAATGAATTTATGTTTTTAATAATGCCTGTCCTGTCTTGTCCCTATTAAATATGAAAATTCTGTATTCAGAGTAATGCTTTGAAACTGCTTGCCTTCTATCAAATAGGTAACTAGTGACTTGTCTTAAAAAGAAAGACATCTAGCATAATTTGCATTCCAGGCTTATATGGCATTGTTATTGTGTGCGCATCACTTTTGTTGCAATATATATTCATTTATTATATTTACCATTTGTATGCCAGGTCAAGACAGATCTTTGCCAAGGCCTTAAAAACCTCTCTGGTCATTCAGGGACATGAAACAATTAGCCAGGTGTCTTTTATTCTTGTCCCGGTCTTTTTAATTGTCTTTTGCTGTTTTCATGCTATTTTAAATTAATTTTAACTCATTAGTTTTTATCTACTGTATTTTATTGCTTTTATACCTTTTGTAAACTGTCAAGAAAGCTTTAGCTATGGGAAATACAGAAATGTAATAACTCATAATAATTTATTTCCTGCCTTTTTTCTTTCAAGGGACTTATGGTAGTTTACATCTCCCTCCTCTCAATCTTATCATCACAACAATAACCCTGTGAAGTAGTTGGGCTAAAAGTCTGTTACTGGCCCAAAAGTGAGGTCTAGAACCCAGATTTCCCAAATCCCAGTCCTGCACCAAATGTGGTATTAACTACCATACCACATTTGCATCTCAGATTAGGGTGAAACTATATAAGACTTTTGCCCCATGACATTTTCTTTAATGAAACTTACCAAAGTGTAAAGCTGCTTTTTGCCCCATCCAAAAAAGCTAGTTTTGGGGGCTACAGATGCAAGTTTTGGGGGCTACAGATGTTTCAAGAAGGGAAATGTTCATTGCCATGCATAGTTTGGTCCATATATTAGAAATGTTCCTCTCAGCTTTCATTCATTCATTCATTCATTCATTCATTCATTCATTGATTGATTCATTCATTCATTCATTCATTCATTCATTCATTCAGAGCTTTTCTATACTGTCCAACTTTTACTATAAGCGTTTTGGGACAGTCTTACAGTAAAAGCAGCATAAAATGAAATGAAGTGCAGCATCCAGATAATCCCAATAAGATAAAACCCACATTAAAACCAATCAAACATTAAAATAATGGGAAAATAAAAAGGTCTAACCTGGTGCCAAATGGAATAGAGTGTCAGCACCAGACGAACCTCTCTGGAGCACATATTCCATAACTGGAGCGCCACCACAGAGAAGGCCCTTCTCCAGGTAGCCACCCTCCTAATCTTCCAGGAGAGCTCCTGAAGAAGGATCTCCACCTCAGATCTTAAGGAGTGGGTAGGCACATAGGGAAGGAGATGGTGATCCCCAGCCGGTGCTGTAAACTACTTTCTAAGCAGCAGCCAGACATCATCATGTATGTTAGCTGGTTCATCTGCAGCCTAAGAGTTTTTCTAGAAGCTTCTCCACAGTAATCTAATCAGCAATTGATTGTACATCTAAATTAGATTAATGCTACTTCTGACCTTGCTACATTTCTTAGGTCAGGTTCACATGTACTGTATATCATGTCCAAACCTATATCATATACAAACCTACATCCTATAATTTGATTCCACATGCCTTTAAGAGCTTCCTAATGAAGGGAAGTACAAGCTAAAGGAGCAGGATGGTAGTTCAACATTGATAGGCAAATGGGTATGGATCATCCAATTGGGTTGAATGAGTTCAAATCTCCAGAGCCTGATAAACTCCATGCTAAAGTCCAAAGGAACTGGTGGAAGAACTCTTAGAACCACTGTCTATTATCTTTGAAAAATCATAGAGGACAGGGGAAGTGAAGATGATTGGAGAAAGGCTAATGTTGTTACTATCTAAAACCATATAGAAGATGGGGAACCTGGGAACTACAGACCAATCAGTCTGAAACCAATCCCTTGGAAAGCAAATAATGAAGTAGTTAGTCTGCAAACATCTGGAAAACATTGTAGCGATTACTAGAAGCCAGCATGAATTTCTCAAGAACAAGTCCTGCCAATGAATCTGATTTGATTTTTTGATTGCGTAACCTCCCCGATGAACTGTGGGAATGCTGTAGACATAATCTATCTTGACGTTAGCAAAGTTTTTGACAATGTCCCCATGATATCGTGATTAGAAAACTAGCAAAAAGTGGGCTAGATAGAACAACAATCAGGTGGAGCTACAACTGGCTACAGAATCAGACTCAAAACAGTGCTCATTGATGGCACTTTCAAACAAGGGCAAGGTAACTGCAGGGCCAAGTGCTCTTCAATATTTTTGTTAATGACTTGGATGAAGAAGTGCAGGGAACATTTATCAAACATGCAGATGACACAAAAGTGGGTGGGATAGCTAATACCCTGGAAGACAAAAAGAAGATTCAAGGTGATCTTGATAGGTTGGAACACTGGGCTGAAACAGCAGAATGAAATTCAGTAGGGACAAATGCCAAGTTTTGTAGCTAGGAGAAAGAACCCAAAAGCATTATTACAAGATGGGGAATAGGCTCAACAATACTGCAAGTTGGAAGGGTCTTGGAATTGTTGTAGAGGAGAAGCTGAATATGAGGCAACCATGTGATGTTGCTGCAAAAAGGGCAAATGCTAATCTAGGCTGCCGTAATAGAAGTATCACTTCCAAATCACATGAAGTACTACCCCCCCCCGCCCTTTTACTCAGCACTGATTAGGTCTCATCTGGAGTTCTGTATCCAGTTCTGGGCACCATAGTTTAAGAAAGTTGTAGACGAGCTGGAAAGGGTTCAGAGGAGGGCCTGGTTTTAGATGCAATAATGTCACCAGAATCACAAGTGGACTCAGTGGCATGAAGCAGCTTTTATAATAGTAGGCTGGTATACCCATTGTGACCTTATTTGGACAGGATAGTCTAGCTACAGTCACATGGTGACATGCTCTGGTGAATTCTTGGCTGGTCCACTGCAATACATGTGGCTGACTTTGAAATCAGTCCAGAAACTTCAGCTGGCCCAGAAGAAAGCAGCAGGATAGCCAAAGTACCTGTTATGCCTGTACTTTACCATCTGCATTAATTGTCAATCCATGGCTGGGCCCAGTTTAATGTGCTCACATTAACATTCTCAATCCTAAGTGGCTTACCTGAAAGAAAATCTCTTTCAGGTTACCTGAAAGAACATCTCTTCCCATAAATATCTGCCTAGATCCTTCAGTTGTCCTTACTGCTCCATCTCTAGGAGCCTCTACTAAAGGAAGTGAAATGGATGGTTACTAAGGAGAGGCACCCCAGTTGTAGAATTTATTTATTTATTTATTTATAACATTTCTATGCCGCGCCCATCGCCGAAGCCTCGGGGCAGCTCACAAAGACTTCCCAGAATGGCTTGCTTGGTGTCTATGCTGTGCTCTTTCTGACCTTCCTATTTTCACAGGGATTTTAGCTGTTCAACGTGTATTGCTTTAAATTTGTTACTTTACTTGAAATTTTTGTATTGCTGTTAGGTTTTACTTGGTCTTTTTATCATCATCGTTACTGTTAATTTTATTTCTTTACCACTCAATAACTGAAGCTCTCTAGGTGGTTTACAGCAGCACGTAAAATGCAAAAGTACAGTGTAAAATGTAGATAAGATTATGACCATCATACTAATTCCAGTGCAAAATTTAAAAGCTAATTTTTAAAACTACAATAGCTAGCACAAATTAAATCGCAAGACCTGCTAAGCTGTTGCCATAATACCATTTAAGCCAATTAAATGTCCTGTCATAGAGGACAGTCTTAACCTGCTAAATTTGGTGCCATGACAGCCTCAATGGGAAACTTGTTCCATTACTGGTGTCTGCTACTGAGAAGGCCTGTCTTTTTGTTGCCATCAAATGAGGCTTCCTCGGATATGTAGGAGAGAGGCCCTGCATCTTGATCCTAGTGTCTGAGTACATGGAGAGGTGTTCCAACAAGTATTGTGCACCCTGAACCATGAGGATTTACAGGTTAAAATCAGCACCTTGAATTGGGCTTGAAAACATATAGGCAGCCAATGCAAGCAGGCCTGAACTGGTGTTATGTGTTCAGACCATCAGGTCCTGGTTATTAATTTGGCTGCCTCACTTTGCACTAACTGCAGTCTTCAAGGGCAGCCACACCTAGATTGCATTGTGGTAATCAAGCTTAGCGATTACCAGGGGACAGATTATTGAAACCAGGCCTTCCCTGTCCAAATAGGGGTATAGCTGCATTACCAGCTGAAGCTGGTAGAAGGAAGTCCATGCCACTGAGGACACCTGAGCTTCAAGTGACAAATATGATTGCAGACATACCCCAAAACTCCAAGCCTGCTCTTTCAAGGGGAGTACAACCCTATCCAGAGCAGGTTGAACAGTCTCCATCCATCAAAGAAACCACTTCTATTTTATACTATAGTTTTAAACTGTTAAGCTTTTGTATTGTATGTTATGTTATATTTTATGGTTTTAATTGTTGTAAACTGCCCAGATAGCTCTGCTATTTGGCAGTATAGAAACATTATTGATTAAACTCTAGCAAAAATGTAGTACTCCTGCAATAGCAGAGATATTGTCTGCATCGAATTCATACTTTCTGTACTGCAGCAAAGTTTCTGTAATTGGAACCTTTTTTGAGTACACGCACTTCTCATCCATCTATCACTGGTCTTTACATAGTGTATATGCCATTTTTTGTTAGATATCTTCCTTCAAAGTTGTGTGCAGTTTGCTAAAATGCCACATTTGTTTTTAAACTAAATTGAGCCAATTATAAAAAAGTTTTGGTTGAGGACACACGTTTTCTGTAAAGGTACATAGTTAAATTTCTTAGGAGTCAGATATGCTGACATCTTTCTGTTTCAGTTTGATTTTGCTTACCCATCATGCTTGTTGCCTTTAAAGGAAGTTAGGAAGGTAAACTACTAATTAACAATGAAGTGTTTTCATTTCTCGTTCTAAATTTTTTTACTTTTAAGTTCACTGTAAGTTTACCTTGATCCTTACCTTGATAAATTGGAGTGTTTCCATAGCTATATGGATGGTCTTGGGGTTCTGAAGGGCTTAGCCGAATGATCAGCTGTGAAAGTTTAGTGTCAGGTTTCTCATGGACTGAAGTACAGTACTGTCTCTTCAAAGAATAGTAAGAATAGAAAACTAATAGATACCCAGACAGAACACTGCATAAGACTTTTGCCCATATGATTCCAGTTCACTGGAAATTGAACAATGCAGTGAAACAGATTTCTGCCAGATTTGTCTGTCTCCTGTCCATCTTGCTTTGAAACAGACCACCTGGGGAAGACTACCCTTGGCTTTAAAATGTGTATCCCTTCTAAGACGCAATTAGGTAAAAATGCCTTTTCCTTCCTCTATGGATTTTCTACCTGTGTGTTGCATTCTGGTTGCTTATCAGTAAAACCAAAATAGCATTTGCCATTTAGACCTGCAGAGTCAATTGGGCTTTAGAAAGCAGAGTGGAATTCTCACAAGTAACCTTAGAGAAAGATATAGACTCTGTTTAAATAGGAAACGGCCATTTCAGTAGAGAAAGGCCAGCATTTCACTGGTATGTGAGAGAAGGGTGCAATTCAGCAGAGTCAAACATAGAAGCCTCTCTAGACTTTCCAGCTATTATGCTGTGTAGAGATTAGAGTAACCCTGAAAATTCTCTCCCAAGCTTTCTGATTGTAGAAATAGAACATTGTTACTTTTCCACTACTTGTTCTTATGCTCTGAATTTCTGCTACAGTCTCTGCTCCTAAAATGATAGTGAAATGTCAGCATATGGACAATGACACTGAGAAAGAGCAAATACCTGTTCAAGTGGAAGTCCCAAAGCAGCTGCTCTTAGAAAAATCACTTTTTTGTTTGTCTATGGACTTTCTTGAAACAGGACTGGATGAATAGTGCTTCAAGTCAAGATCTAACTCTGTTAACTGAAAGTAAGGCCTGTTGATTTCAGTGGATTCTGCTTGTACATTGCACATTGAATACTGTTGTGCAGGTATCCTGTAGAGCAGAGAGATTTCCAAATGTTTTGAACTTGAAATCCCAGAAGCTAGCTTATTTGGCTGGTGATTGGCATTGTTGGGAGGTGATATCCAAAACTGCTGAAGCTTTACTTGCTGCCCACCCTGCTGTAGAGCTGGGGTATGCAGCTTTGGTGAAGCCACCAGCTACTCTCACACAAGCATGCCCCTGCAAGAGGCGGCATGTATGCTTCTTCCACTGTCAGTAGCAAACAAAAAGAAAAACACCCCCCTCCCCATTGGTGGTTTCGTACAAATTTCTGCAGCCAACAGCTATTAAGGATTAGAAGTGAATGATTTTGCTTGCTTTCAGACTAAAATTGTCATTTTATTTATTTATAAAAGTTGTATGCATGCCATCCAGTTACTAACATCTCTGGACGGCTAACAGCATAAATAAATTGTTGACCCACTCTGGCTGCAATTAATAAAATACAATAATAAAATTCAATATTAAAACTTATTAAAATATTGATTAAATAAAAAGGTCTTAACCTGGTGCCGAAAAACATATAATGATGGTGCCAGGTGGACCTCTCTGGGGAGCGCATTCCATAGCGCACCACTGCAGAGAAGGCCCTCCTCCGGGTAGTCTGTCTTCTAACCTCCTTCAAGGAGGGTCCCGGATTCTGTTGCCGATCTCAGGGCAAATAAGGAAAAAGGCGTTCCTTTAGGTATCCTGGTCTCAAGCCATTTAGAGCTTTATAGGTAATAACCAGCACAATGAATTGAGCCCGGACTTCGATGGGAAGCCAATGGAGCTGATAGAGGACTGGGGTTATATGAGAATTTCTTACACTTTTTGGTGGCTTGCTGCCAAACTACAGTTCTTTGCTGCCTTTGTAATGCCACCATCACCAGGCAGCTGAATTTTAGCAGCAGGGCTGCACCAAAGGCTGGAGGTGCATGTGCCCATGGGTCACTTGCAATGAGCTCCTGCTGTTGAGTAAAGCCTCTGTTGAAGCATCATTATCTAAGGATCTTATACTGGCTTCACTTTAGAAATTATCCTTGATAAGTCATTGTGATACAGTTACTGGACAGATTTAAAATACTGATAGCTGTCCTGCATGGTATTATTTTATACACTCAAAGGAATGCTGGATGTTTTATTGGAGAGGTAGCAAGATACCCACTGCTTTGACCATTTCTGCAGCAGTGCAGGAACAGAAATTAGTCAAAATCTGTCTCACTGAGCAAATGAAAGTGCTCACTTTATCCACTGAAGCCCGAGACATTGTAGAATGTGCTGCTTTCAAAAGACCCACCCTTCTATTACTACCCTTATTCCTCTAGCGAGCAGCAAGATACCAAAGGGCAAGCAAATCTTACTGGCACTGTGCAACAGTGTGATATAGTAATGTGCTCTACCTTGTTTTATATTGAGAAGTCTTGGACTGGGTCTACAAAATGAAAAGTGATTCTGTCCTTTTGCTCATATTTTCCAGAAGAGCAATACTGATTAAGGGTGCAAAAACTTGCGTTTTATAAGGGAAATCCATTTGACAAAACCATGATTTTAATGTAAGGGGACACACATTACAGAGGTGTGACATCTGTGTCTCCAAAAGAGTGTTATTCATTTTTAAATGTGTACAATCTTTTTGAAAATATGGCAGTTTGCTGTTTTGTATACCTTTTTGGCTGATACATAGTTGTGTGCCAGGACTGGACATGGAATCGTTTTGAAGCACATTGTATCTTAACCTATTTTAACATAAACTAACATAAATATGAAGCTACTTGGATTAACTCTAACATTTTAGAGTTTGATGGCTGTGTAAACAAAAACAAGTTACTAAAGGCTGAACACAAGTTGTCTGCGAGATCCACTAAACCTCTGTAGTTTGATCAGTGATGATACTTCAAGTTAAAACATGCGGACAGGTTTTGCATTTTACAAAATGTTTGTATTAGTTCTTCCTAGCATATCATTTTAAAAAACCAAAAGGAAGCAAATATTTTTTGCTTCTGTTATTTCCATTGAATTGGTTTCCTGATCTTTTTGTTAAATACACTTCATTTAAGTTGGATGGGAAACCCTTTATTTGGTAAGATTGTTTTATGACAAAAACAGATCATCATGAAAATCAGAAAAATACATTTTCAGACAATACCAGCAATTTTCTGTTGTATTTTTGGTGATTCAGTGGACAGCAGACTGATAAAAATATGGCAACATCACATTATGCATATATTCCCAATACTATGTAAGATTCTTAAACTAGGCCCACAGTAGACATGGCAAACAAAAGAAAGGACTCTTGTGCTATTTGTTTGCCATGCTTTCATACCGAGTGTGAAATGGCTTCCATCACACAACATGCAATTCCTGCTGTGATTTCATGTGTAAAGAAAAATATCTGGCTTCACACCTTCAGCAGAGGGCAAATTCACTGCAATATTTCCTTCTGTATTTATCTCTGCCTTCACAGAGGTTCATTAATCCAGTGCAGTTCCTCTGTAAGTGATAAAGCTAAGAAGAAATGTAATTGGGAATAGACTCATTGCAGTGATGACTAGAAAATTTCCCTCTCTGCCCCTTCAGCTGATATTAGCCAAACGTATTGACAGCTAACATAAGATGAGGATTTCAAATGGCCAGGCACTGTGTGATATTTTGATTATATGTATAACAACATTTCTTTATTACCTTTTAGGTTCCCAACACACAACAATAAAAATCTTAATATGATAAACTTTAAAACTATTTAATCCAGAACAGAAACAGCATACAGAAGTAACATCTGGCAGGATTAAAATACATTAAAAGTCAGATGAAATAAAAACCATGTTAATAGCTTACAACTTATCAATGAAAGGGCTAGTCTGACCTCTTGGGGAGAGCTTTCCAGAACTGAGGCACTGCCACCAAGGAGGCCCTATTACTGCACCTCTTGGTGTGGAGATTCAGAGCAATGCCTCCAGGTATAATAATAATTGTCAGGCAGGTTCATATGGTAGGAGAGGTCTTTGAGATTTAGGAATTTTTATCTATAAAGCAGTGCTTAGTTCAGCAATAACCCACCTTAAAAATTTTAACTATAGTTTCCATCACTTTATGTGTAGAAATAATTTTAGTACACACCTTAGGAGTGGTCTTTTGATGATATTTTGAATTATTTTAAAATGTGGAGGATTGCACTAGTTAAGAAAAACATAAAACCAAAAAAGTAAAATAGTTAAACATTACATTATCATGAAGATGATCTTGTCCTCTGATCTTCAAACTCTGTGCTATTTGCTTGTATGTACCTCTGACTATCCAGCTTTGAGTTCTGATTCTTCATTATCGCTAATGTATAGAAGAAAGCAGAACCTCCCACTATAGTGTAGAAAGACCCAACTTTTGGCTCATCTTCCATCCTTTTGGTATCTGCATAAGTGCATTGTCTCGCACAGCTCAACAGCAGGCTGGGGTACTTAATCACACATAATGAGTTACATGGGTAGTTTCCTGTTTTCACAAACACAGGGATGGGTCTGTACTTTCTTTAATAAAACAAAATGTATAGTAAAGCAGCTGCTGAACATTGCCTTCATTAAACATTGTGCATTCATTCATTCATTCATTTTTCCACACTTCGTATGTGGGGATAATGAGCTTTGCAAAGAATGTGTAATGATGAAAGTCACTCCTCTGGCTCCTATCTCCATGGAGATGCAAGATAGATTACAGTGATACTGACCTTCCCTGGCTTGTTGCTGTGCTCTAAAATAAATTCAATTTTCTCTCTCTGGCCCTCGGGAATTGAAGCAAAGATGAGCTTTCCCTGCATGCAGTACACCAGCAGGGCTGACTGAGACAAAAGGGCAGGCAGCTGAAACTGCACTGGGGCTGTACTGGATTGTTAAGCTGTGATCAAAGGGATGGCTGATGAAAACAAGCATGTATGAAATGGGAAGGTCATGTAAATCAATCTGCTAAAATTTATTGGCTAGAAAGAGAGACAGTGGAGCACACAGTGAAAGTAGGTTTTAGATAGCTGGAATCAAATAGCTGGGGAGAATGTGGTACAACTGAGACAGTGGTTCCTTCAATGCAGCCACTGATGCATGGAGGTGAAAATGGGAAGTCTACAATGAGATCTAGTTTGGATGCATTGAAGCAGCACAACAATAGAGTACAGCTACCGTAGGAGCAAGAGTGACCTCCATAAAGGGCCATTGGTCCTTGCCCTAGACAGCAGGGTCAAGTTCATTGGGATTGGATACAAGCATGTTTATTGGTCTCCATGATTACATATTTTCCCTTTACAGGCTATTGGTTTATTGACCTGTAGAAGGGCAAAGAATCTACAATCAGGACAACCATTCATAGGTGCCTTACACTTGCATTCATCTCTAAAGCACAGTTTAAAGTTAAACTCAATATACTGAAGACAAGGTTCTAACACAGAAATCTAAAAGCCATCTAATAAAAGGCAGCAGTCAAGCAAGGCTTGATTAGAAGCTTCAAAGAAGGGAAGCTGTGTAGAGAGGGAGTGTGCATGTGTGTAAGGGGGAGCAATAGTCTTGTTGCGGGGGGGGGGGGGGGCTGCAGTGAAATTCACAATTTCCCTACTTTTTTTTTTTTAAACTTCCTTAAATAGCCTTGTGCTCCAGCAAAGGAAAGACAAGATGAGCATATAGTTGGAAAAAGCTTTAGGCAAGTCTGCTGTTCACAGCACAGACACGGATGAGTGCTTGAACTGTTGAAGTATGCGGGTGCTCATCTAGCAATGTATTTCCCCCCCCCCCAAAGTTACTTAAACCACTCATTGATGTAGCAGATTATCATATCACTTCCATTGGGTTGCACAGGAGAAAGGTTTGATATAGGAAAGCCTTCTCCATTGGTTTAGCTAGGATCAATTGTCATTTGGCTTTTTGTCGTAAAGAAGTGTTTCTTGCAGTGATCATTCCACACAGTCATTATGTAATTGTGTTATGTAACAGTCTAAAAAAGCTGGTATCTAAATATGTTTATTTACAGCTTCTGATTCCTTTATACTTTTGTCTCATATTGCTTGCATTGGAAGCTATAGTTTAAAACTATAAACAACACTGAGTACTTTGGCAGGAAAGCCAAATTCAACCATAGTAAATAAATAATAATGCCAGGTGTAAGCCAATAGATGCCTGAAACATTTCCAAATCCATTTTTGATAATAGCTATTATGTGAGTAATAATAGTATCATCTAAGGGTGTAACCCCATTTTCTGATAGTGTTCCTGTAACAGATGACTAAATATTGTGAGGTGATTCCCCAAATTATAATCTAGAAAAATCCTATATTTCTATATTGATAGGTCTGAGAGATTCTGAGATGGTAATGTAAAATTATACACAGCTGGTTACCAACCTTGGATTTTTCTTGTAAAGGCTCCTGTGTTGCTCCCTTTCTCTAATTGAGACAAGGATGGAACTATGATCAAAGGAACAATGTTTTACTAATGTAACACAAATTCTGTGCCAACAAAAGCTGAGTTCTTATCTGTATAATGTTACACATAATTCTGTGTCTCCACAGAAAGAGTAGGCAAAAACAAACCTGATGTTTACCACTGGAAATCATGCTTCCCCTCCCTGACTACTGAGGTGTTTTGTGTTTTCCACACAACTTCAAGATAATGTTTACAGCCAAGAACTAGAAACTTGCATTAAAATTAAAGCATAGATTTTCAGGATGCCAAATTCTTTGTTCATGCATAATTGTGGAACTTAAACAGGATTGAAGTGTGAGTTTCGTTCTCTTGGGTTTTGTTCTATGACTGTATTGCTTTCTTGTAGGGCTGCAATGTTATGGAAGATCAAGACCTTCGAGAGATTGGTATCAGTGATCCTCAGCATCGCAGAAAACTTCTTCAGGCAGCACGCTCCCTTCCTAAGGTTAAAATGTTACATATTTTCAGATGGAAAGAAAGTTAGGATAGTGTACAGATATCTTGAATTCCCATAATTGTGAATGGGTATATTATTTTACAGAAAGATAAGTAAACTCTGCAATAATAAAAAGAATTGCAAACAGAAAGCTAAATACAAAAAGAAGAGCACTTCATAGATAAATATTTGAGTTAAAAAGCAGACCAGTTAGTGAATCATTTGGAATTATACAAAATGATACATGTTGTTTATTGTAATGTCTGAATAAACTATGCGTTTATGTAAAAAGCAAAGGTAGCTATGTGGGCCATAAGAAAATATATCCAAAATTGTAGTGGTGTTATGCATTTTAGTAGGCTAGCCTAAGATCACCAAAGAGAGCAAGCATTCAAGGTCTCCAGGTCTCTCTTATCAGGCAAGATGTTACAGAGAGCAGTTGTTGGGGCATGGGGGAGTGGAAAAAGCCCTGACTTGTCGATAAAGTCATAGTGTCTGCATGTTCAGAGTACCAGGATTAATCGGAAGAGGAGGGGTTTGGTTGACATTTCATATTAGGGTCAGGTGGTGGTTGCAAGATTGATGTGGAGCTATCACTGGAGCCAGGAGTAAATGTTGGATCCCACAGTTTGGATAATATGGATATATAGATTTATGTACTCACTAGAAGAAACCTAGTGGATTGACTCCATAAAGGAAGCCACAGCCTGACATTTACAAGAGCTGAGTGGAGCTGTCATGGATAGAGGACTTTCATTCATAGGGTTGCCATAAGTCAGAGACAATTTGATGGCAAGTAACAACAACGTGAATACCTCTAAAGCAGGGCCTACATTTTGTGAACAGATGTGCACTGGCTGTGTTGTTCTATGGCTGAAGAGCTAAAGACTTGCTAGTCCAAAGCACCCAGACAGCCTCTGGGCTACGGGGCAGTATAATAGCAAGATGGATGGATGGATAGGTTTTCTGTTTTTTGTAGAGATGATTGAAGGAGGACTCAGTTCTCCAAGAATGCCAATATAGATATTTCTGTCTTAAATGGACCAATGAAGTCTCCCCTTGTCCGATCTATTTATTGGAAAAGCAGGGTATTTCCAAATGTTCTAACTGTATTTCATGTATTTTTGTACTGAATGGGGCATTTTTGTGTGTGTGTGTGAGTGAAATGTCACCTCCTAGAATAGTAGTTCTAGCATTCCCAAACAGTCTGCTTCTAACAATTCACACAGCCAAAGAAACCACTTTGCTTGGTCATACTATCTGCTTTTTGAAAAGCAAAGTGCATAGAAAAAGCTTGCCACACTTTACAGAAATGTGAATTGTCTCATGCTCTAGCAAACTATTACAAGGAGCTGAATTTTCTAATTAGCGCACTTTTGTCTCATCAGGTATTTTCTCTAATTTCCATTTACTGTTCTTCTGTTATTCTGTAATCTTCTTCTTACGTTTTCTGCATGAGCCACTAAAAGCCCTGGTACCTATCTGGAAGACTGGAGAAGCATGAATTCCAAGAAATCAGCTCTGATTAATGTTAGCTGGAGTGAATGGGGTTTTCTTTTGGTGATCCTGATCGTTAGTCAATTTAGAGAGCCTATAAATTTTCATAAACTTGCTAGAATAGATGTGCCTTTGGGATTTATTCTGTTACTTGCTGCAATGATTATGGTCATGCTGATATATAGAACTGGGGGTGAGGAAGCTTGTTGTTGCCAAGGGCCACATTCCACTGGGGATAACCTGTTAGGGGCCACATCCCATTTTATCTTTTTCTCAGTCACCTCCCCCACAAAGCAGGCTACTGAAGGATGGACAGATTGGTTTTGCTAGTTGCAGAGAGAGTTTGCAATTGGACTAGAGTAGTCAAGGGCTGCAAGTTGCCCACCCTCCTTTTATGAGGTCTCAGATTAACTTAACTTCAGGCCATTAAGCAAACTGCAGGATTGACACCAAGAGAAGGGGCTGTAGCTCAGCAGCAGACTTTGCATGTAGCAGGTTCATGATATTTCTGCATGGGGCTGGAAACATCTGCCTGAAATCCTGGAGAGCTACTGCTGTTCATTGTTGGCCAGACTTGGCATAAGCCAGCTCCCTATCCTTTGCGCTTCTGGTCAAACTCTGCAAGGGCCTTTCAGTCCTTCGAAGGAAAAGAGGTGTTTTGGAGAGGAGAAAGTGTGGTGGTGTGCATATAAATAACACTTCCATGACAATGAACAGTAGCTTTGGGGTCACCTTGGAACAGAGTAGTAGCAAATGAGCATAAAATTAAGAACTCTCTCTTACATGACTGTCTCCAAATTCTTTTCTCACACATCAACTTTTTCCTGGGAGTGGTAGGGTGGTGCTGGAAGGGTTACTGTGATTCAGATACATCCATTGTGTAGCTAGTCTCAGTGACTGAGTCCACTTAATAGTGACTGATTCCTTGTACCTCACAGGGAATTGTGGGGTGACCACATGCAATCTCAAATTGCTTATTCACATTAAAATGCTAATTTTAAACAATCTAAAACATCTGAATCTCTTGCAGCTAGAATACTTTTTTCTTTTGCTGTATCTATAGGTCAAATCCCTGGGCTGTGATGGGACTCAGCCCTCTGTTCCTGCATGGCTCGACTCCCTGGGACTGCAGGATTACATTCAGTCATTTCTGTCAAGTGGATACAGTTCTATAGACTCTGTAAAAAACCTCTGGGAGTTAGAACTAGTAAATGTAAGTTGCTTTCCAGGTAAACATTGGTTAAATAGACACAACTCTGCAAGAGGCCACAACATAGGAACTTTTTGTCACATTTCTTTGTTCATTTTCTCCTTTTCTGCAGGTGCTCAAAGTAAACCTTCTTGGCCATCGTAAGCGAATAATAGCATCCCTGGCAGACAGACCATATGAGGAGCCTCCACAGAAACCACCACGATTCTCTCAGCTAAGAGTGAGTCATTGCTTGTATTTGAGATTGCTTACCTGATAGTTTTTTGTTTTAATTTTTAAGAAAACACTGGACATTGCAAGGTGGGTCTTGCTGTTCTTTCAACTCTGTGTTCTCTAACTAAGGGAAATAAACCATGGTGGAGCTGGTGGTGAGAACCGAATAAGAATACCTGAATTTTTAAAATCAATGGAACATTTTAATTTAGAGCTGAGGAGCTTCAGAGCAGCTCCAGCTCAGCCTCCGATCAAAATTTGGTATGAAATCTCATTTCTTTGAAATCTCTTTTCATCTCTGAAAAGTAAGCCAGTAAATCTCAGTAGAAATACCAAGTTGCAAAGTTTACTCTATATATATATTAAGGGAACAGAAATGCGTCGCTAGGTTTAAGCAACTGAATTACGTGAGTAGTTATACTTGACTCTTAACTTCTTTTTTTATTGCTAGCCCAGTGGGCATGGTTCAAATGCAATCTGGGGAATGAAGCAGGCAGAATAAGGATTTCCCCCCGCTGTGTCTGTTATGCTTGAGGAGCATTGCAGTAATCTGCTGCTGCTGGCCCTTTTTCTTTTCTCTCCCCCTACCCCCAACCCTAAATTACAAAAACAAAGAACAGGTTTGTTTTTTCACCTTGGAGAGCCAAAGTCTGAAAGTTTAGAAATCCATGTTATTCTGTCATTGGAATAACCAGGTGTTTGCTATTTTAGAGGTTATAAAGCATTTCTCTACATTTTACAGCTTTGTTGCATTTAGAAAATGATTACCTTGCTTGCATTAAATATCAGACAGCAACAACTGGAAAATTAAGAATGGTGATTGTCTTTGAGTTAGTGTTAGGTTTTTCTACCTATCAGCCAGTTCACATATTTACTGGCCAGAATCTTATAGGTATAATTGAGTAGTGGAGCTATGTACATTTTAGCCTCCACATGTGTGATGGTCCTGTGCATACTACACCACTGAAGATGCATTTATGTGTGATGTAGGGCATGAAAAATCTGCAAGGACACGGGCTTGATTCTTGTGACCTTCTCTTTTTGACATGGAGCATCATGGAGGCTGAACATATATGTCAGCCTCCATGATGCTGACATACACTCAAACTGTATATTGAGTCCTTATGATCCTTCCTGTTGAAAGGGGAAAGTCGCAAGACTCAAGGACATGTCCTTACAGATGTTTCATGCCCTACATCACACATAATTGCAGTTCAGAAATAGTTTCCACAGGATTTCTAAATGGTGATTGTGTGAAAATGATCCTATGATGATGAAAATCTTAAATATTGAAGCCAGTTAAGAACTGCTGTAGTGACTTGGATCTTTTTAAAGGCTAGCCATCTATAGTAAGTGTTAGTGCAAGAGCAGGAGTAACAGGTATGTGAAGGCCTGGTTATCTCAAGGAGCAAATGAGGCTGGATCTTCAACCTGTAGTGGGGATGTACATGACTGAATGGTTAAACATCTAAAGCATTTTATTCACATAGAAAACTAAGTGTCAGGGACATTTGCATCATAGCCCTCTGCGCAAATAGAATATGTAGTAGCAAAGTCCAGAACTGACCTCCCTGGCCTCATAGGTAGAAACCGTCTAAGGATATCATAACCTGAAGGTGATTCATTCTGTTCATGTAACTGGTGCCTTGCAACCATGAAAGAAAGAGGATTGTCTGGAATGCTTGAGCTTGCTGTAGTGATCATACAACTTACCATCTTTCCTACTGTCAGGAAGGCTCTTCAACCCCATCATAGCCACAGCTGTTTGCACAATACATACGTATCTTGAGAGACCCCGGGTCTCAGGCTCCCCAAGCTTAGTCATCTTTGTGATCTTTGTAACATGGTTTATGTGCTTGTACCACTTAATAATTTGGAGCATGGGTTCTCTTCCACTACCACAATTACCTACAGTCTTACTGGTATCACAAGGACACAAATAAACATCTACTGTATAACGTATCACTACACTTAGATTAAAATGGAATCTGGCACTTACTGCAATATTGAAAAATGCAGCAGAGCCCTCATTTGCTTGTCCTTGTAGTGACTGCCCAAGTTGCCACCTATCATGGGGAAATCAGTTAGAATGATTCTTTTGCAGTGCAGGGAAACTTTCTTCTGCCATGAGAAAGGCAGCAAATCATCCACTGCAGGTGTGATAACTAGAAAAGGAGAGAGGAGCCGCTCCTTGACAGTGGCTCTGACACTGGCAAATGTGCAATCAATGAAGAAGGAAGAGACCTATCCTGTGTTTTATCTATTTTTTTTATCCAGTGGACACATAATTTTGTGCCTACACAAGATTTTGAGACATTCAGCTAAAAACATAGATTTTGAATGTGTTTGACACTTGCAAATCATGTATCATGCAGTCCTTCATCAAGTGCATTGGCTGTAGCTTCTCAATAAGTGTACACTCTGCAGCAAAACAGCATTTGCCTCTGCATGATGTGTGAAATTGACCTTATTTGTCACTATTATTTTTTGAGCTATGCTTTAAAATTAAACACGTGGCTTTAACACTGCCTATATTTTTTTATGTACTAGACCAAAGAGAATCAGTTACAGAAGTCTTCCCCCTTATTGCAGCCAATGAAGGGTCTTATGGCACCTTAAAGACTAATACATTTATTATGGCATCAGCTTTCATGGACACTGTCCACATCATTAAATAAATATGCTAGTCATGTGGTACCTTAAAGACTGTGGCTTCTGCTGCAAAAGCCTAACATGGCTTCCCTCTGGAAAATGTTAAGGATAAGGAGGCACTAGGATTAACCATATGGAATGGAAATCCATTGACTTCTGAAAGAAACTGCCTGTGTATCTGATGAGGTGGACAGTGTCTATGAAATTTTAAATCAGAATAAATGTGTTTGTCTTTATAGTGCCGCAAAGTTTTTTGTTGTTTGACCTTACAATCACTTTCATGGCAGGTAATTAGTTCTCTGTGCTTAGGTTCAGAACTTTGGCTAATGATGCTTCATAGCTGCGTCAGTCTGAATTGGACAGAGCCCTCAATGATCCACATTATGTGGCAGACTTATATTAGCATCTCAAATGCATGACTAGATCAGTTTAGTAGCTCCCAGTTTCTTTCCTTCTGTCTGAAAGCAGATTCCTTTAGCATGGAGGCTAATTAAGTGAACAGCTTTTTTTGTTATTTTAGTTTTAATAGGCATACTACTGAAAACTTGTTACACTATGCTGTCCTCCTGGCTTGCAGAAAAGATGCTCTGAGTATATGCCATGAAAGACAAATTGTTGTGATATTTATCTGATTCCAGTGCCAGGATTTGATATCCCAGACATCTTCACCCCTGAGTCAGAGTGACTCTTGTACTGGAAGATCTGCAGATCTTCTGCTACCTTTGGGGGATGTTGGAAGGAAGAGACATGAGAGTAGCCATGATGTTGCATCTTACCCCAGAACAGAGAGACTCAAAGCACAGGTCTGTGCCATCTTAATTCTTTAAAATGCTCTATTCTTTTGTTAATTTATCTGTGTATTCATGTGGAAGATGCAGCAGCAAATGATAACAAATCAATGCTCTTTCATTTTGGTGGGACCCTTACCATAGCCTTAGCCATTCCCTTGGGCAGAAAAGCACATGAGTATTTTGGCTTTGGTCTCCACTGTAGAAGTGCAGCTATAATACATGGCTGTTGCCCAGACCAGAGAAAAATGCCTAACTCTGGCTATTCTGAGTCTGGACATGATGAATTTTGCTAAGAATCAGCAGCAGTCGCACATCATCACTTTTTCTCTCATGGCAAAGGAACTAAAAAGGATGAATGGAGGCAGTTTTTACTTACCACAGGTAACCAGACAGTGTCTAACCACAAAGCTGACTTATGCAATATGATTAGAAACGTTTAAGGTGCCAATCCTATGCGTGCTTAGACAGAAAATATCATACAACCCTAAGTCCTCCAAGGCTGGCTGGAGAACATGGGGAGTTAGAGGACCTTTTTACATCTAAACAGGCATTGGATTATACCCTTATTTTCTAAAGGGTGTGTGTTTGTGTGCACACGCATGTGTGTTGAAGCTAGCACACATTACAGTTAGCTGTACTCTCATTTGTGAAATGGACTCACTTGAGCCCACCGACCAGCTGAGGTCCAGTAAATTAGCATTGCCATGTATTCCTTTTATATGCCAGATTTGGATAGCCGTGGCGGGAAGTCTCAAAACTTTGGAAAATTCTCCAGGAAGTCCTTTTGAGAAGTGTGTAAAAGTGTCCTTTTTTATCAACTCTTTAAGTGAGGGTTTAAATCTTTTTTGCCTCATATGTGCCTTTATATTGTGAGTTTGTCTATGTATTAGCACTCTGAGCCTGGTGAAAAAGATGCTTAAATATATCTTGAGACCGATGCTTTGTGTAACATGCATTTTTGAAACATTTGTGAAGCAGTTCTCAATTCTGACTTCTGCTTTCAGGAGGAGCGTCGTGAATCCAAACTTACACTCAGACCTCCAAGCCTGGCTGCTCCTTATGCCCCTGTCCAACACTGGCAGCACCAACCAGAAAAACTTATATTTGAGTCTTGTGGGTATGAAGCCAATGTAGGTATAGTCCAGATTTTTTCACAAATTGATTATCTGGATGTCACTTCAATCTTGCCTGTCCCTTTAAGTTTGCTCTGCCACCTAGTTAAGAGCTTCTTTTAGTTATTGTTTGACAAGGTGGTAAAATTGGGAAACTAGAAAAACAGAAGTTCAGAGGCAATTATGTTGTTCCTGAAAGTGTCACCATAATGGGGTTTGCATGACGTGTTAAGCCATCGGGTGTATCATGTGAACCCACCCCACTCCACCCCAAGTAGCCATGTCTTGTTGTATTTATAGCCACCCTGGGATTAAAGTATCATCCATACTTTTCCTATGTCTTCTCCATATCTCTTGGTGAATGTATACAAATATTGTGTTGACAGTTGCTATTCCTTCTCTGTTCAAATTTAGTATTTAGGGTCCATGTTAATCAAAGATCTTCGAGGAACAGAATCAACCCAGGATGCTTGTGCAAAGATGAGGGTAGGTGTGCATTTGATATCACTCTTGAAAAGGAACTGTTTATTATGTCGCTCCAAGATCTGAAGGTTCTGCTTAGAGCATAAGCCATATGAATTGCATCCAAACCACAACAAACTTTTCAATTTTGTAATTGCTCTTTCACCTTGTAGTGGTCAACTGGATGGAAATAATACTGGTAGGTGGGTTCTCAGTCCAGAGAGAGGATATTTGTCCTTGATGGAGTTGCACTCCCCCTGAAGGACAGGATATGCCATTTGGCGGTGCTCCTGGACCCAGAGCTGTCCCTGGAATATCAGGTGGGCTCTGTGACCAGCAGCATTTTCCATCAACTCTGCAGAGGTCAGCTGCACAGATCCTTCTCCAGGAGCCACCCCTTCAGGAGGTAAAAAGTACAGCTACCAGGAGAAGGGCTTTCTCCACCATAGCATGCCAATTATAGAACCAGCTCCCCAGAGAGGTGTGCCTGATGCCAATATGTTACGCTTTTCAACACCCAGACCAAACACCTTTTAGTTTCCATGTATTTTCATTGTTGGCAATTTTAATTGCAATTATTTTATTACTTTTTTGTGGATACTGTGGAGTAATTACTAATTGTTAATTGTTATTTTTATTACATTTTTGTTGATTTTCTATTGGTTTTTAAATTGATTATTTATTTACTCACTTTATCATCATCTGTGGTTTATTTAGTTTGATGATAGTAAGAACATTTTTATATTTCTTGTAGGCACTGTAGTGTAAGAGCAGGTTTAAGATATGGGCAAGGTGGAAGGGCCTCTGTGGATGGATTTTATTTTATTTTGCTTTGTTTTATTGTTATATGTTGTTGAGTTTATTGCTGTATAACTTTATGTATTTTAAATAATTATACTATTATATTGTTATTTATTTGGTTGCAAACCATTCTGAGAGCTTCGACAGCTCTGAACAGTATACAGAAGCAGTAAATAAAACAAATTTCTTGGACAAATTTCTTTTCAGCAGTTATATAACATATCGGGTCGTTTATTGCCAGTCTGTGAAAAACTTGTAATATGCTTCACTTAATGATCCTTAACTTTAAAGCTTTGTTTTGGTTAAAAAATAAAGCATTGAGAAAAAAGAAAGCTTGCAGTATCTTGCAAAACTCTCATTTCTGAAGACACTACTGCCAAAACATGTTATCTTGCCTGTGCACACTTCCATTCATGGGAAGGAAAATGATATAATCCATATCTTTAATGAGGTTTTCCATTGTTTTATAAAGAAATCCACAGAGCATATGAAGAAGGTCCCAACTATAATATTATCTATCACTTACAAAGGAGTGAAGTTCATAGATGCGTCTAACAAGGTAAGGAGAATATTTTATTCATTTATTTAAAACTTTTGTATATCATCCACTACCAAATGGTCTCAGGACCGTCTTACAATAAATCAAAGGAGGAGCACAGCATCTGAGTTTATAGTATTTGAAGTCTGAGGGATAAGTGATAGTGAACAGTGGAAATAACTGGCAATTCATCTGTTTGTAAAACTTCTCGTTTCTTATCAATAGAAAGACAAAACATTTTAGAAAATCCTGTACAAAGGTAGAAGATTAAGGAAGAAAATACAGAGGATGTAAAAAATGTAGACATTTTAGGAAAGGGAAAAACTGTATTAAAAAGTGTCACATGGTGACATTATTCATTTGATTAACGTCATTTTTTGAGTGAACGTCATAACACATTGCTACCGTAATTCAATTCAACTTCGAAAAGTAATACATAGATAACATCTCTTAAAATGTGTATGCATTTTTGGCACCCCCTGTATTTGTTTTCTTCTTGTATCCAAATAGCGCTTGCCTTTCTTCTGATATTGTTACAACTGCTGATAGGGAAGACACAGGAATGCTTTAAACCCATCTACCCTGACCTTACTGCTCTGGCAGTTGAATCACAGAAAGCAGGCTCCCACGTGGCACCACTGCAGATAGAAGCCACCGAGGTAGCAACTCAGAAGCCTGTAGCCATTCAGGGGTAGAGTACATGCTTTGCATGCAAAAGGTCTCCAATTCAGTCTCTGGCATCCCAGGTAGGGCTGGGAAAGGCCCTTGTCTGAATCCTAGACAGCTGCTTGTCAGTCAGTATCGACCATGGGTACTCAAACTAGGGCCCATGGGAAGGATCCAGCCCACCATGGCCATCCATCCGGCCTGCGTCACGGTTCTTTGCTCACCCATGCGCTTGCTGCGCAGGCAGGGAGGTGGTGGTTTGCTTGCTCGGAGATGGTTTTGGACTCGCTGGGCGATCTCCAAGTGAGCGAGCCACTGCCATGTGCGCCGGACGGCACCTCACCGGCCCACGCCCCCAGGCACCCCCACCTCACCAGCCGGCGACGATCACCGCAGCCTTTCAACTGGCCCCCTGTTCAAAAAGTTTGAGGACCCCTGGTATAGACAATACTAAGCTAAATTGACCGATGGTCTCACTCGGTGCATGTGGCAGCTTCTTGCATAAGGCAGGGTTTGCCTATTGGGGTTGTTTTTTTAAGCCTCATGAATCACTGTCCGTATATAAGAGATTGAAACTGCCAACTATAGTCCTTTGCTACCTTATATTTATCACTGCTGCCTCAGGTATATTTTTAGGCTTGTTACTTCTGCTAGTAATGACTGTGTTTATCAAAGGAACAGAAGAAATGGTATCTCTATCATGTGCTTTGATATATTATGAGCACGGGACATTGAAAATAGAGACATGTGATAATTTGCTATGGATGGAAAGCATGGAGAAGATAAATGTTTAGCACTATTTGCCACCACCTTCAGTTGCTCCCAGCTCCACTGCACTTGCCTCTCATTTATATAATCAGTTAGGATTATATATTTTCTCCAGAAAGTGCATCCAAGGAATGAATATAAATTCCAGGGATGAATCCTGGCAATTAGATAATTATGGAGTAGATTATTTCCTTAACCATGACTGTTTGGCCTCACAGAGCGTAATTGTTCAGTTGGGCTATTGTGACATTTACAAGATCTGTTGAAGATTACATGATTGCTGCTACAATTGGGCAGAACGATTAATAAAAAGAGATACTCAGAAAGCCACCAGTTATTTCTATGAAGATAGGAATTGATAGCAGGAATCTTTGTTTTTCTTGTGAATACTGTTTGTATAGAATAATGTTCTGTATGATATTGAGCAAAAGTAGCAGGCTGTTTGTGTTTTGCAGAATGTTATTGCTGAGCATGAAATCCGGAACATCTCTTGTGCTGCCCAGGACCCAGAAGATCTTTGTACGTTTGCTTACATCACCAAGGACTTGCAGACAAGCCATCATTACTGCCATGTTTTCAGTACCATTGATGTAGTAAGTAGAATGGAATCCAAAACACTTTTAATGCTTTCTTTTATGGAGCATTCTGTGTTTCAGAGATCATCTGCAATTAGTTGGTCTGGAATATAAAACTTTGGGCTTGGGGGTAAATCATGCAAGTGATAGAGTGCAAGGATTTAAGCAACATATGTTGCACCATAGAATTGGCTTGCCTCTGAATATGAAGGGTCAGGTACATGTGTTTGGATGACCAGTCCTGGCACTCTCGCAGACATATAGTGAAGCAGAATATCCACATTAAATTTCAGTATATTAAAAAATGAAAGCAAGGTCTCCTGGCTTATGAGTGCCATTTCTACCCATAGATCCTTTTTTCCCCAATATAAGTTGTGTGTGAGGGTCATATTAATGGTCTTCACATGTGGGAAGTTGATAGCTGTGTTAATATTTGGACAAGAAGTTATGAGTAGAAATAATGATTCATTTTGTATTCCTGTTGTTGTTAGTCGCGAACTCGTGTCCGACCCCATGGACAACATTCCTCCAGGCCTTCCTGTCCTCCACCATCCCCTGGAGTCCACTCAAGCTCACACCAACTGCTTCAGTGACTCCATCCAGCCATCTCATTCTCTGCCGTCCCCTTCTTCTTTTGCCATCTATTGTTCCCAGCATTAGGCTCTTCTTCAGGGAGTCCTTCCTTCCCATTGGGTGGCCAAAGTATTTGAGTTTCATCTTCAGTATCTCGCTTTCTAAAGAGCAGTCAGGGTTGATCTCCTCTAGGACTGATCCGTTTGATCACCTTGTTGTCCAAGGGACTTGCAGGAGTCTCCGCCAGCGCCACAATTCAAAGGCCTCAATTCTTTGGCGCTCAGCCTTCCTTATGGTCCAACTTTCACAGCCATACATTGCAACTGGGAAAATCATAGCCTTGACTATACGCACTTTTGTTGGCAGGGTGATGTCTCTGCTTTTTAGCATGCTGTCTAAATTTGCCATAGGTTTCCTCCCAAGGAGCAAGCGTCTTTTAATTTCTTGGCTGCAGTCCCCGTCTGTGGTGATCTTGGAGCCCAGGAAAATAAAATCTGTCACTAGCTCCATTTCTTCCCCATCTATTTGCCAGGAAGTGATAGGACCGGATGCCATGATCTTAGTTTTCTTAATGTTGAGTTTCAAGCCAACTTTTGTGCTCTCCTCCTTCACCAGCATCAAGAGGCTCTTTAGATCCTCTTCACTTTCTGCCATTAGAGTGGTATCATCTGCATATCTGAGGTTGTTGATTTTTCTCCCAGCAATCTTAATTCCAACTTGTGATTCATCTAGCCCCGCCTTTCTCATGATGTGCTCTGCATATAAGTCAAATAGGCAGGCGATAGTATACAGCCTTTCCGAACTCCTTTCTCAATTTTGAACCAATCAGTGGTTCCGTGTCCAGTTCCCACTGTTGCTTCTTGATCCGCATATAGGTTTCTCAAGAGACAAATAAGATGGTCTGGTACTCCCATCTCTTTAAGAACATGCCACAGTTTGTTGTGATCCACACAATCAAAGGCTTTAGCATAGATTTTGAATAGCTCATCTGGAATACTGTCACCTCCAGTCGCTTTGTTGTTGCTCTGACTTCCTAAGACCCATTTGACTTCACATTCCAGGAAGTCTGGCTCAAGGTCAGTGACCACACCATCGTGGTTATCAGGGATATTAAGCTCTTTCTTGTTCAGTTGTTCTGTGTAATCTTGCCACCTCTTCTTAATCTCCTCTGCCTCTGTTAGGTCCCTGCCATTTTGGTCCTTTATCATGCCCATCTTTGCATGAAGCGTTCCCTTCATATCTCCAATTATTCTGTTTCTTTGCACTGTTCATTTAAGAAGGCATTCTTATTTCTTTTAGCTATTCTCTGGAATTCTGCATTCAGTTGGGTGTATCTATCTCTTTCTCCCTTGCCTTTCGCTTCCATTCTTTCCTCAGCTATTTGTAAAGCTTCCTCAGACAGCCATTTTGCTTTCTTGCATTTCTTTTTCTCTGGGATGGTTTAGTTGCTACCTCTTGTACAATGTTGTGAACCTCCATCCATAGTTCTTCAGGCACTCTGTCTATCAGATCTGATTTCTTAAATCTATTCATCAGGGATATGATTTAGGTCATACCTGAGTGGCCTAGTGCTTTTCCCTATTTTCTTCACTAAATTTTGCAACAAGAAGCCTAAATTTTGCAACAAGAAGCTCATGATCTGAGCCACTGTCAGCTCCTGATCTTGTTTTTACTGACTGTATAGAGCTTCTCCATCTTTGGCTGTAGAGCACATAGTCAATATGATTTCTGTGTTGACTATCTGATGATGTCCATGTGTAGAGTTGTCTCTTGGGCTATTGGAAAAGAGTGTTTGCTATGTCCATCATATTCTCTTGACAAAATTCTACCAGCCTGTGCCCTGCTTCATTTTGTACTCCAAGGCCAAACTTGCCTGTTATTCCGGTTATCTTTTGGCTTCCTACTTTAGCATTCCAATCCCCCATGATGATAAGGACATCATTTTTTGGTGTTATTTCTAGAAGGTGTTGTAGGCCTTCATAGAACCAGTCCACTTCAGCCTCTTCAGCATCAGTGGTTGGGGCTTAGACTTGGACTACTGTGATGTTGAATGGTTTGCCTTGAAGTCGAACTGAGATCATTCTGTCATTTTAGAGATTGTATCCCAGTACTGCTTTTCCTACTCTTTTATTGACTATGAAGGCTGCTCCATTTCTTCTGAAGGATTCTTGCCCGCAGTAGAATACCTGATGGTTACCTGAACTGAATTCACCCATTCCTGTCCATTTTAGTTCACTGATTCCTAAAATGTTGATTTTCAGTCTTGTCATCTCTTGTTTGACCATGTCCAGCTTGCCTTGATTCATCGACCTTACATTCCAGATTCCTATGGAATATAGATTTTTACAGCATCGGACTCTCCTTTCCCCACCAGATACATCTGCAACTGAGTGTCCTTTTGGCTACCCAGTTGCTTCATTCTTTCTGGTGCTATTAGTACTAGCCCTCTGCTCTTCCCCAGTAGTATATTGGACACCTTCTGACCTGAGGGGCTCATCTTCTGGAATCATATCTTTTTGCCTTTTGGTGGTGTCCATGGGGTTTTCATGGCAAATATACTGGAGTGGGTTGGCATTTCCTTCTCCAGAGGATCACGTTTTGTCAGAGCTCTCTGCTATGACATGTTTGTCTTGGGTGGCCCTGCACGGCATAACTCATAGCTTCATTGTGCTACACAAGCCCCTTCACCATGACAAGACAGTGATCTATGAAGGGGTGTATTCTCATATTTACCTCTAAATACTTTATAAAAAGAATTTTTGTATGAAATATACATCATCTTTTGTCTAGAATGTTAGAATTAAATACTAGAGTAGTTTAAATTTTTGTTTGAAACCTGTATGTGTTTTATTTGTTTTATATATAAACATAATTCATAGAAGAACTACATAAATGACACAAAAGTCTAAAGATTTTTCCTAATTTTCATTTAAGTTAGAAAATAAACTGAACTTGATTTTCAGTTCAGGTCTAGTAAATATTCCAAATATGATTTTTTTGTTTTGCAGAAAGTCCATTTATTTCCATCATTCATATCATGCCCGTTTGTCAAGTATACTTACTGGTCCTTTGTGCATTTTCTTTAATTTTGAAGTATCCTTGTTTCACTGTGTCGGTGTTTAGTACTTTATGGCACCAATTATATTGGTAAAGAATGTCTATTTCATTCTTAGCTTTCCGTATGAAAATTTCCTCCACATATGAATCAAAATTTTCCCCAGTCAGGGCTTGCCTGACATTAGGCAGAGCGATGCAGGCAGAAGCAGTGAGTTGTGGAAGAATACAGCAGTGTGTGTACCCCCAAGCTATCCTGCACTTCTCAGGTGCAACAGCAGGTGTTACTTCTTTGCCAATGTTGCAGTATAAAAGGCAGTTGCCAGTCAAGTTGACATATGTATATGGCATGTTGCCAGTGGGGGAGGCATTTAACTCCTCTGCTGTTACAAGTTAAAGAAAAAGGCTTGATGCTGACCCTGACCCCAGTTAAAAATGAATTTAATGAAAGGAAGTTCTGCATTATATGAACATTTTTCAGTGTTGAGTAAACTAAGGGGGTTTTCTTCTAAGTATTTGGCTATGAACAAAACATGATTATTATCACTTAACCCTTAGGTAAAGAAATACTGTCATTCCTGAGAGAGCCAATCAGGAACCAGAAGATATAGCACATTCCCCTTTCCACTCCTAAGCTCCCCTCTCCCCACAAAAATTCATCTTACTGAAAACTATAAGGAAAGGAAGGAACCAGGCATTTTTACTGCCATGCTCATCCCATCCTGCTGGATCCATTCCTGCTGGAGCCCTCTATCTAGCAACGTTTAATTAGGATTGTGCTCATAATCCACTGAAGAGTCTAGTTGATAATTATTCACCTATATTCACTGAGAAAGACTTGGGACAATTAATTTCTTAACCAAGAAATTTTTCCAGTTTGGGAGCAAGGGGAGAAATTAACACGTATTTTGAATGTCAGACAGATCCACAGACACAAAGATTTGGCAAGAATTTGATATCCAGCAGTAAACACAGATAAAGACTGACCGATGCATACGTATCCATAGTGGTAGCAGGGTGATGAAATAAAAGTGGGAAGGGAGGACTATTGCTCCTTTCTCTGTCTCTAATTTAGGAGATGCACCTTTTTTGCCTTTTTTTGTGTGCACGTAAAAGATCAGATGCTCAGAAATGCTGTTCAACATGTGAAGTAAGCCCTTGCCCAATGGTCTTTAAGGTACCACACAGCACTCTTTTTGCTGAACCATAGTAACACAGCAACTGTTCTAGAATTTGAAGTAATATGTACCTTTCATTTCTTTTCTCAAGAATCTAACATATGAAATCATACTGACGTTGGGACAAGCATTCGAAGTAGCCTACCAGTTGGCTCTCCAAGCCCAAAAATCAAAACCTCCAGGTGCTTTGACAGCTGAAATGATAGAAACAAAATCTTCTAAACCGGTGCCTAAACCTCGAGCCAGCATGAGGAAATCAGCAGTACGTATGTTAAAAGAACTTTGATTCTTTTCTCTTGGGTTACACAGTTTTTTAACATGGTTTCTGAACACAGCTGATGGGGAAACACCCCAGGCAAATAGTTGCTTTGTGTTTATCTCTTTCTTAGCAATCTGAATTCCTCTTATTTTCACTGCCTCTATAGAGTCATTTCAAGGTAAGTAGATAGCCAATATCCCAACAAACAGCTACAACATAATAGAAGGGATTGTAGATTATTATAGAGACTCAGAATTATACAAACCTTTTATTTTTAAGACAAATAATCAGAAATGTTTAATTGTATAATTTATGGAGAGTTTGCTCATGGTTTTTACAAGTTAACTTGTATTCTTGCTAACAATGCACCTAGTCACTCCTGTGTCGTGGACTCTATTTCATGAGGCTTCACTTAAGTTAATTGTATGTTTTAATTATATGACTGTGCTGGTGGTCTGAACATCTAAAAAGGGATGGGTGGTAAATACTTCTACAGAAAAGAATTACTAGCAAGAGTCACTCACTAACCATGGGCAAGCTCTCTTTCATACGTGATTTAATGAAGTGGATTCATGTAGCAATTAAGGCATAAATGCATTATGTCCCAGCTTACCTTCCACTAAGTGATAAGTGTGTGCTTGTGTTGATTCATTTGCCAAAGATCCAATGCTGCATGGATCTTGGGGCTGAGACAGAAAGAAATTGAGTTAAACATGTTGCTATTTCTCAAATGTGAACTATACATGGAACAAAGTTGCAATAAAATAGGAACCCATGAAGAGAGTGGACAGTATTTTTATGATTGTTAGGGTTACTGTGCTATAAAGTTGGTTTCCCTCCAGAGGTTTCCCTGTTCAGCAGCCTGTAGGTTAAATTGTTTCCCTCTTTCTTTTCCTGCAAGAACTGTTTTGGCCTTCTTTGCTAGCACTAGTGGTAGGAGCATAATCTGCTGGTGTCTAATGAATTACCATTTGCTGGTGCCTTTGTGCACATGCATGCATTCTTGTTCTGTCAAACTTCCTCTGTAGGAGCACATCATCACTTTCTGTTCTTCAACAGTCCAAGTCTCATTGAGCATCCTTGTTAATGTAACAAGGAAATAAACTGATAGGCCAGCTGGCCCATGTGCTTTCTACACTTGTTGCTCTCTTTTAATGTTACCTTTTGTCTGTGTTTTGCTTGCTCCCATTCCTCAGGTGCCGCTCCCTCCCGATAGTCGCTGTTGTTACTGTCACACCTGTACTACACACCGTCCCTCCTATCTGCCGCTGCATTCTGTTAGTCAAGGAGCTAAGGTCTTTACCCTTCTTGCAGTCACATCTCTGATTCTGAACACTTTTTTTAATCCAGTCAATTCTCCTTCAGAGTCCCTCATTCTTTCCCCTTATTTTTGTTACTCTTTCTGTGTTTTTTTTTCTCTTTTGAACTTTTTGGTAGGTTAATTCATTCATTTCCCCCTTACATTACACAAGAGGAATGCTGAGAACAACTGTTAAAATGTTGCTTTGATACAAACCCTGTTGTTTTTTAATCCTGTTAAACTCAGTTTTAAGGGGAAGAGTTATATTGTCCACAAGAGTAGCGTAGACCAGAAAAACATAACTAGATGTGGCTGACCATAACAATCTAAAATCTTCATTCATCTCATCTTCCTGAATTTCAGCAAATCAGTTTTCATTTTGAATTTGTATTGATTTGTGCTTAAACAATTTAAATTTGTTCTAACCCTAAAATAATCTGTTTCTATTATTTGAAAATGGGTCCAAATCTTTATGGTGACATACTAAGTGTTGTATCCTTGTGTATGTGCACAATTTCAACTTAAGTTTTAAAACATGACCTAGTTCAGCTTTCACATTTTCAAAGTGAGCAGCTTGCTGACATGTTCTTTCCTTCCAATGTTTTTTTAGCTGGAATCATCTGAAGTGGACCAAGAAGCTCAGTCCCATGCTAGTGTGTCCTGGGTTGTAGAGCCCAAGCAGGATTCCAAGAGGACCCTCAACACTAAGTATGAGACCACTATCTTCTGAAAACAAATCCTGCATCCATCCAGTCTATCCGTGCCTTTGCAGTCTGATCTATCTGCTGTTTTAAACCCCTCCTTCCTCCCATTGCTGGCACTAGGTGTGGCACCATCAGAGACAGCAGCACTAGGATACTATAAACAGCCTTTTGTATCTGATTTCTACTGAACACTGTGAATTCTCCTAATGGAAACAAGGGTAACTTACTGAGAGAGCCACCTGTTTTAGATGTCTGAGAGGTGGGAGAAATGAAGCATATGGGAGGCGAATATGTGGATTGTGGAAGCAACCTGATGTTTGACTTTCTCTTCATTTTGACACTGTGAATTTGTGGGGTGAAGTAACACTCCATAGGCCTTTTCTATTTAGCATTCTTATTCTTGGACTGTTCTACAACTGGTCTCATGTATACATGCTGTTGCAATCTAGATTTATACCTCCACACTGAGCCATGGCCACAAACTGTTCCAACAAGTAGCACTCCTTTACCTGTCATCTCAGAAGATACTAACCACTGTGATACTGCTTGCAAACCTCTTGCTCACCTGATTTCCTAGCATGGATCCTGCTCAGTCTTTGCTGTACCCGGATATCTGAATGCATGGAATAATTTAAAAGTCTACTGGGCAGCATGACTGCTCTGAATCAACACTTTCTCATTTTGTTAGGAGTCAGGCTTTAAACAGCGAATGCCCAGAAGGAATGTTTTCTGCTGTTAAAAAGGATGCTTTTTTGACATCTCTAGTATTTACCACTCAATCTTTCTGTTTATGCTAACCGATCTGCTTAAAAATCATTCTGTATCACATTTTCTGGGCTCTGATTTAAATTGAACCTTTCAAAGGCACATGTGACTAATTCTAAATTCAGGACAGAAATTAACAGTATCAGATAAGGCTGCAGGTCTAGACAAGTAGGAAAAGAAAGGGGTTGGAATATTTCATTATATTAGAACCATTGCCCTTTTGAATAAAAATGGCCAACATTTCTTCTGAACATGTTGCTCTGGAATATGGGTAGAAAGCATAAGGCCCACTGGTCACATCTGGATTCCTGGAGTTCCTCAGCTATTTCTTCAATCATTTGGTGAAGTCCTGATTTTTGTGCAATTTTCCTCATTCTAAAGGTTTGAAATGCTTCTTTCAGATTGAAAGAGGTCCAAGCTCCTACTATAGAACATGTTGTATGTAGTATGCTGGGCCCATTGGTGCTATCAAAATATTTGTCATTCACCTATATTCAGGCAGGCTAGTAGTCTATTTAGCTTCTCTTATTGTTCAAATACAAACTTTGTCTGGCTCCTTAAAAGATTATTTCAAAGAAAGGTCATAACCTGGATTACAATCAGCTCTCAATACTAAGTTTAGGCCTAGTCTCTTATCCTCAAAGCATTTAGATTTGATACTTGTTACTGGGTTAAAACAGAAGTTTTTGTACAAAGGTATCAAGAAAATGTCATCCTTGTCTAGTCTAAGTGAGAGAAGAAATCAAAAAGCAAACGAATTTCTTCTTTTGAGTAGTTTAAATCCCCATGTTAGTGGCTGCTAATCAGATATTTTGCAGTTGTTATGATCAGTTTTAGAAATTACTAGTACTTTGTTCTTTTGAAAACCTGGTGACATAGTACATGTGCCTTTTAATGGTAAAATAACCAAAAAATATCAGAGCAATTTGTTATGAATAGGGGACTTCTACAAACACAAAGCTTATGGCCTCATTAATTTTTCCATCACTGTAATCTTAAACTTCCCTTGGATGTTTTGTATGAATGAAATTGCTCCTTCCCTATTTTTCTTTCCATTAATATTGTCCCCATTCTGTTTACCTTCTGCCAAGCTGAACTGCAGACATCCGCATTCCACCATGGAAATGTAGTAAATGGGCAGAACACTTAAGAAGCAGTGAAACCCTGGCGATATGAAGATCAACATCTGGCTCTGGGATGTGTCCTTGGCTGCTCATTAAGGACTTCCAGAGTTGAGTAAAAAAAGGGATTCCAGTCACAAGCTAACAAAAAGCAGTATGTGTTTCTAGCAAGACAATTGAAACATCTGAGGTTAAGAGACTGATGCCATGTGCTCCGGTTTGAAACAGTTGTGTCTTTGGGGAGGTTTGCTAATGTGCAGTGATCATATGAAATCCAAAATTTCAGGATACAATTGATAGAAGTGGAGAATCTTAACTGCTAAAAGAAAACACAAATGCCTGTCTTATAATATAGGTTGGGAGTGTATGCTTTCACTTTGGCTTAAATAAGTAGTAGACAAATTCCGAAATTGCTGCAATCTTAAATTTGCTTTGAAGGTACAAGCACCTAAGTTGACCATCATCAAACCATTTGTAACTTAGTTACAAACCTTAGTAAGCATTTAAGTGGGAGATAGGGCATTTTAATGAATATATCAATATTTTAACCCCTGTGCTGAACAGAAGCTTGTTTTCACTGCAAAGAAATATGCAATTGCAGTCTTTCTGTTCTGTAAAAGTACCACCCACACACACACACAGTATACACAAACTGGACTTTGGACCCTTATATTTCATTCATGTACCATGTTTTTTAAAATGTGGTTATGCCCTAATGATTTGAGATTTTAAGAAGTTTATTCACTGAGTAGCACTTTTTATACTAGCTCATAATTTAAGTATGCTTAGTACAACCATTTCAGAATATGAAAAAACATGGAGAGAACTTTTGGGCATTATGCTAAAAGTTGATTTTTTGTTCTACGCCAGTCAAAAATGACTGCTTCAGATGGAAGCTGTGCTTATAATTATGCTTCACATAAAGTATCACAGTCTCAAACATTGGTTTTGGCTGTGATGCATGCATCTTTCTATACCCTGAGGGAAGATAAGGAAGTGCAAATAAGTCTGTGGCAGATGTGATAGCTTGTGGTACCCTGCTACTGTGTTAATGGCTTGTTTCAACTTTTGTTACTGCTGTATCTTTTAAGATGTAATTTAGTCTTATTCCTGTTGATGAAAGGGGGTTGGGGGAACCAAACCACCACCCAAAAGGCCTGGATTTGGAAATAGTGGATGAATTTTGGAAATGTGACATTCCTTTATATGCATATGTAACTGATATGCTGGTGTTGGTATAAATATTGCTGTACTGAGAAGTCTGTTCTGAGACAAGACAAACTGAACTGTTCTGCTATGAAGGGGTAGCCTTAGAACATGGTGACAGAGAGAGATTGCAAAAGCTTACAACTTGCTTCTTCCAGTTATCAGGTGCTTCCTTTCTAATCTTACATGAATATAGCAATACTTCTAAGTGCATCTCCTGGTTATGCATTCTTTTTAAGATGGCAATCAAACACATCCTTGAGTTTGACTTTCCTAGAGATTATACTTAATTTTCAGGTTCCAAACAGTATGAATATTTTGCAGTATTTGAAGTGCTTGCCTCTATGGAATTTGCAGCACACTAAGAAAAATATATTCCTCATACTCAAATGTATGTTTGATTTTAATTGAAAATGCTGTTTTAGCACCAGCCTCTGCTCCTGTGGCATCATCTGTCTATGCTGCTTTTGCCAGCATTCCATTTGTTCCCATTTTCAAAATGATGTGATATGTTTTCTGTAGACTTATTCTTACCTTGTATATATATATATCCAGGATGAGAACACACTATTGATGCTAAGATAGATGAGGGAATTATTGCTTCTCTCTTGAATGGGGAAATCACCTTATAAAATCAAACTCTTGTCATCTTTTTATTCTGTATGTACTATTGTCAGCACACAGAAGCTGGCATTAAGACTATCATAATCTGTGAGGAAAGTGCTTCAATTGGATATATATAAAAATTCTGCTGACCCCTCCAGAAGATCAATTCCAGAGCAGCTTCAGGTGGTGAGCTGTGCTGTTCTTGTAAATCAGATATCTGATGGTACCTCACTTTTTTGAATAACTTCATCTGTGAAACTAAAATGAGTTGGATGACTTCAGTCCAACATTGTCTCCTTTTGCATGATCAGTATGAACATTATCAACAGGATTTTCCACTATGCTTGCACCTAAAAAGGGCAGGTAGATTCTTGGTAACGGGCAGTTTGGTTTACAATATAACGTTTTTTGCTAATTGTGATGTATGGCAGTGGGACTGATTTGTAATAAAAATGTTATTTAATCTGTCTTTGTATTTTGATACTTGAACTATTTCCTTTTTATTTCCTGTATATAAAATCGTTAATCTGTCCATTTTTGTGGTACCAGGCATAACCAATCTGTGCAACAACATAGACTGACCTCACTACAACAAGGCGAAACTGTAAATATTCCTGGGCTTCCAGCAGTCGTTTTGTTGTTTTTTTTTTTCATAATTGTATGACTTAGAACAGACTAAATTAATAAAATTAGACATCTCTGTATGTGTTGTTGTGGTATGAGTGTTAGTTTGTGCTTTGTATTATAAGAATACTGCATTTCTAAACATGGTTGCAAATATGTTTCAGTGAAATCACTTAGGGCTACAGTGCTATACACAGTTTGAAATTAACTCTCAATCTCACTGTGCTTTACTTTTGAGTAAATGGGTATAAGGTTTCACTATTAATCTCCAGTTACTTACAATCTAATGGTATATATTTAAATAGGGAAATAAATATAATGGCTATAGGATCAGGCTACTAGCCTTAGACTACAGTCGATGCACTGGGTGGTCTAAAAATACAAGACAATGCGTTGAGCTGTTTAAAGGTTTACTGTGACACACTTGGCATTGTCAGTTGGTATTTATGTAACTGTACTGTGCAGTTTCAATGGTCCAGCTGTTTAAGTGCTTTCACTATCAAAGCACAGAGCAGGACAGCTGCTCAGTTGATTACACTGGACATTGAGCCAAAGCACAGTCTGAGCAATTGCCAGTCATCTTCTCCCCTCTCCCTGCTGTCACATGCTCCGCCTTGTTTGAGATGGTTAATAAGATACTGTCCCTGTGTCAGACTTTCCCTCTGGAAGCAGCAATTTCTTCAGTATTCCTGAGTAGTAGGGACCAAACACCTGTCTGTTGTGATTAACCAAGCTGCCAAATCTCTGACCAACTTCCAGTAGTTCTTCCTGAATAGGAGCCAGGCCTTGGAGTAGATTCTTAGATTTCTGGCCACCTGGATACAAGCAGTGCCTAAGAAAAGTCTGGATCCGCTGCTCTGTAGGAATTAAGATAGATTTGGACATTGTCTTAATTGCTACAACTGTTCCTTTTTTGGGGTGTGGGGGAGTTGGCTGAATACCACAAAAGTAAAAACGATAAGGACGAAATTACAGGACCAAAACAACTTAATAAAGTAGTGGATGGTATTGCAATACAGAGATTGATACTAGAATGAGGATTATGCATTGTCACCACAGTATTAATCACAGTGGTTCTTAAATTCAGAAACAGGATTCTAAGCTTTACTTGTCTTACGTTCACACACTGATAGCAAATAAGTATTCTGCATCCTGGTGGCAATATGGTTAACACCAATAGTAATGGAAACATAAGATCTTAGGTAAATTAAATATCTAAGGTAAATGTATGTTCTTAAAAAACAGACAATTGCTGCTAGATAGGTATTCTGGTTTTTATTCACTTTTTCATGAGGTATATGTTAATGACTCAAAATATTACTTCAACTATGGTTTCTTCAGCTATTATTGTTTACAGCACCAAAGCTGGAAAGGACCAACAGTCTTTGTGGTTCAATCCCTATAAAGGTGCTTTACCCACCACTTCTGACCAATCTGCTTGCTGTTTTTAAAATGTTCCTGTGAATTCATTTCAAGCAAGGCATACTATTTCTTCTAGTAATTAGGATATTAAATGCTTTCCTGCATGTTGGGAATTTGCAAGCAGAATTAGAGTGTAATCTGTTTGAGGAAGCACAGAATACCTGGTGCTAAACACTTCAACTTATTCTATTTTTCTGCTCCAGAAAGGGATCCTGTATACTAACAGCAGTTTATTCTCCATATGTAAATCCATATGTAGCCAAAACAGCATCATTCACCCACACAGGATGGCAACAGACTCAGGGGAAAGTAAGGTCTGAACAAGTACAAAAGATAGTTAAGAGGTTGCAGTGATGGGAATAACAGGGGAAAGAGCAAGAATGAACATGCTACTTTATAACACTTGCATATCAAGTTTGCTTTTTATTTTATGCTTGACAGAAGATTGCAAAGCTGCATTTTAGTGCTTCTCCAAGGCTAATAATGATGTTTTTCATTTTTATACAAATGCTAGAAAGTACTGACTTTTGACATGGAGAATCAGATTCCTCCCCCATCCCTAATCCTCTCCCCTGGACTCCTGTTCCCATAGCTTTTGCTATTTTGGCAATATTACCCTCATTTCCAGTGCTTTGTTGTTAGTTGCGAAGTCGTGTCTGACCTATCGCGACCCCATGGACAACATTCCTCCAGGCCTTCCTGTCCTCAACCATCCCCCAGAGTCTACTCAAGCTCACACCAACTGCTTCAGTGACTCCATCTAGCCACCTCATCTCTGCCGTCCCGTTCTTTTTTTGCCATCTATTGTTCTCAGCATTAGGCTCTTCTCCAGGGAGTCCTTCCTTCTCGTTAGGTGGCCAAAGTATTTGAGTTTCATCTTCAGTATCTGGCCTTCTAAAGAGCAGTCAGGGTTGATCTCCCCTAGGACTGACCGGTTTGATCGCCTTGCAGTCCAAGGGACTCAGAGTCTCCTCCAGCACCACAATTCAAAGGACTCAATTCTTTGGCGCTCAGCCTTCCTTATGGTCCAACTTTCAGAGTCATACCTTGCAACTGGGAAAACCATAGCCTTGACTATATGCACTTTTGTTGGCAGGGTGATGTCTCTGCTATTTAGTATGCTGTCTAGATTTGCCATAGCTTTCCTCCCCAGGAGCAAGTCTTTCTTAATTTCTTGGCTGCAGTCCCCGTCTGTGGTGATCTTGAAGCCCAGGAAAATAAAAACTGTCACTACCTCCATTTCTTCCCCATCTATTTGCCAGGAAGTGATAGGACCGGATGCCATGATCTTAGTTTTCTTAATGTTGAGTGTCAAGCCAACTTTTGCACTCTCCTCCTTCAGCAGCATCAAGAGGCTCTTTAGATTCTCTTCACTTTCTGCCATTAGAGTGGTATCATCTGCATATCTGAGGTTGTTGATATTTCTCCCCACAATCTTAATTTCAACTGGTGATTCATCTAGCCCCGCCTTTCTCATGATGTGCTCTGCATATAAGTTAAACAGGCAGGGCAACAGTATACAGCCTTGCCAAACTCCTTTCTCAATTTTGAACCAATCAGTGGTTCCGTACCCAGTTCTCACTGTTGCTTCTTGATCCGCATATAGGTTTCCCAAGAGACAAATAAGATGGTCTGGTACTCCCATCTCTTTAAGAACGTGCCACAGTTTGTTGTGATCCACACAATCAAAGGCTTTAGCATAGTCCATGAAGCAGTAGATGATTTTCTGGAACTCCCTAGCTTTCTCCATAATCCAGCGTATGCTAGCAATTTGATCTCTAGTTTCGCTCCCTCTTCGAAATCCTGCCTATACTTCTGGTAGTTCTTGGTCCACATACTGCTGGAGGCTAGCTTGTAGGATTTTGAGCATAACTTTGCTAACATGTGAAATGGTGCAGTAGTTTGAACATTCTTTGGCACAGCCCTTCTTTGGGATCGGAATGTAAACTGACCTTTTCCAATCCTGTGGCCACTGTTGAGTTTTCCGAGTTTGCTAGCATATTGAGTGTAGCACTCTTACTGCATCGTCTTTTAAGATTTTGAATAGCTCAGCTGGGATACTGTCTCCTCCACTAGATTTGTTGTTGCTCAGACTTCCTAAGGCCCATTTGACTTCACGTTCCAGGATGTCTGGCTCGAGGTCAGCGACCACCCAATCGTGGTTATCAGGGACGTTAAGCTCTTTCTTGTATAGATCTTCTGTGTAATCTTGCCACCTCTTTTTAATCTCTTCTGCCTCTGTTAGGTCCCTGCCATTTTAGTCCTTTATCATGCCCATCTTTCCATGAAACATTCCCTTCATATCTCCAATTTTCTTGAGGAGATCTCTGGTTTCCCTATTCTATTGTTTTCTCTGGTTTCTTTGCACTGTTCATTTAAGAAGGCATTCTTATTTCTTTTAGCTATTCTCTGGAATTCTGCATTCAGTTGGGTGTATCTTTCTCCCTTGCCTTTCACTTCCCTTCTTTCCTCAGCTATTTTAAAGCTTCTCAGACAGCCATTTTGCTTTCTTGCATTTCTTTTTCTTTGGGATAGTTTTAGTTGCTACCTCTTGTACAATTGTTGTGAACCTCCATCCATATTTCTTCAGGCACTCTGTCTATCAGATCTAATTCCTTAAATCTATTCATCAGGGATATGATTTAGGTCATACCTGAGTGGCCTAGTGCTTTTCCCTATTTTCTTCACTAAATTTTGCAACAAGAAGCCTAAATTTTGCAACAAGAAGCTCATGATTTGAGCCACAGTCAGCTCCTGGTCTTGTTTTTACTGACTGTATAGAGCTTCTCCATCTTTGGCTGCAGAGCACATAGTCAATATGATTTCTGTGTTGACCATCTGGTGATGGCCATGTGTAGAGTCGTCTCTTGGGTTGTTGGAAAAGAGTGTTTGCTATGACCAGCATATTCTCTTGACAAAATTCTACCAGCCTGTGTCCTGCTTCATTTTGTACTCCAAGGCCAAACTTGCCTGTTATTCCGGTTATCTTTTGGCTTCCTATTTTAGCATTCCAATCCCCCATGATGATAAGGACATCATTTTTTGGTGTTATTTCTAGAAGGTGTTGTAGGCCTTCATAGATCTGGTCAACTCCAGCCTCTTCAGCACCAGTGATTGGGGCATAGACTTGGACAACTGTGATGTTGAATGGTTTGCCTTGAAGTCGAACTGAGATAATTCTGTCATTTTGGAGATTGTATCCCAGTACTGCTTTTCCTACTCTTTTATTGACTATGAAGGCTGCTCCATTTCTTCTGAAGGATTCTTGCCTGCAGTAGCATACCTGATGGTCATCCGAATTAAATTCACCCATTCCTGTCCATTTTAGTTCACTGATTCCTAAGATGTCGATGTTCAGTCTTGCCATCTCGTTTGACCACATGCAGCTTGCCTTGATTCATGAATCTTACATTCCAGGTTCCTATGGAGTATAGATTTTACAGCATCAGACTGTCCTTTCACCACCAGATACATCTGCAACTGAGTGTCCTTTCGGCTTTGATACAGTCGCTTCATTCTTTCTGGCACTATTAGTACTAGCCCTCTGCTCTTCCCCAGTAGCATATTGGACACCTTCCAACCTGAGGGGCTCATCTTCCGGCATCATACCTTTTTGCCTTTTGGTGGTGTCCATGGGGTTTTCATGGCAAAGATACTGGAGTGGGTTGCCATTTCCTTCTCCAGAGGATCACGTTTTGTCAGAGCTCTCTGCTATGACCTGTTCATTCTGGGTAGCCCTGCACAGCATAGCTCATAGCTTCATTGAGCTACGCCAGTCCCTTCACCACAACAAGGCAGTGACCCATGAAGGAGTTCCAGTGCTTATCATCTATCAAAGAGTGCAAGGTGCTAAGCACTATCCTCATTATACACTGGTTACATATGCCCTCTGTGATAATGCCAATAGCCAATCAGAGCTGGCATAATGATACCATGTTCATATAACACTCTTTATACATCAGTTACAGGTAAGCAACCTGCTTTTCTTTGTCGTGGCCTCTGTGCATCACACATATGGGTAGATTAACAAGCTTACCATCAAAGGAGGAGGGAAGGTGTCCTCATCGAAGGACGGAGAAGAGAACAGCTCTACCGAAGGAGCAGTCCCGTCGAGCCCAAACATCGAGACGGTAATGCTTGGCGAAAGTGCAGGGATTCGCCCAAGTAGCAGCTCTGCAGACTTCATCAATCGGAACCCCGGATGCGAATGCAGAAGATGTAGCGACAGCTCTAGTAGAATGGCCTCGAGGAACTGAAGGCAATTCGAGCTTAGCTAACTGATAACACAAGACAATAGTGTGGACTATCCATTTAGAAAGCCTTTGTGGAGTGACTGGGTCGCCCTGATCTCTAGCTGAATATTTGATGAACAGTTTATTGGATCACCGAATAGACTCTGTTCACGATCGATAAAAGGCTAAACAACGCCAAACGTCGAGGGAGTGCAAGGATCTTTCCAAGGGATTCGACGGCGATGGAAAAAAGGCAGGCAGTACAATGTCTTGTCTTGTATGGAAAGGTGTAGAGACTTTGGGCAAGAAAGATGGGTCAAGACGTAAAACGACCTTTTCTCTGTGGAAGTTTAGATAAGGAGGGTCGACACAGAGGGCACAAAGTTCACTGGCCCTCCGGGCTGACGTGACAGCTACAAGGAACGCCGTCTTCCAAGAAACTAATCAGAGATCCACAGTCACCAAAGGTTCAAAGGGGGCCTTCATAAGGGCTTGTAGAACTACAGAAAGGCTCCACGTGGGCATAACCGGTCTAATCGATGGATTAAGATTATACAGTCCTTTCAAAAATCTCGAGGATAGGATGAGAAAATAGGGGTGATCCGTCGACTAAGCCACGGTAGTAGGCTATTGCGGCCATATACACTTTAATAGAAGACGGCTTCAGTCCAGAGTGATGCAACTCCAGAAGGAACTGAAGAATTTGTTCGATTGATGAGAAGTGGGGAGAACGAATGAGACTCGGCGAAGGTGGAAAAACGTTTCCATTTAGCCATATGTGACTTCCTTGTGGACGGCTTTAGGGCAGAGTCGATAATATGCTGAATCTCAGGGTGTAAGAGCGTTGGGTTCGAATTCGACGGGGTCTGTCTCGAACCGGATGGTACGGAGAGACTGTGGCAGTGAGAGGCACCCGCATGGTTGGATTCGAGAATCGGAACCGAAGTGGTCGAAGTAATCGTCGATACCAATGGATGAATAGAAGCTGTCGTTGGCCCCAATGGAAGGTCAATCATCGAATCCGCCATGCTGTCAGGTTCAATGAGAGCAAGTCCGGGTGACGAAGTGTGCCGTCCATTTGCGTTATAAGATATGGAAGTGCCGGAAGATGAAGAAACTCCCCGCGGGAGATGTCGAGCAGTTTCGCAAACCACGCTTGACGTGGCCACCAAGGGGCAACTAGTATCCCCGATGCACGGTCGCTCACTATCTTTGCTATGACCTTCATCAGAAGAGGGAATGGAGGGAAAGCACAGAAGTCGATGTTGTCCCAAGGGATCATGAATGCGTCCCCTAGGGATGCTTGTCCGACTCCCGCTCTGGAACAGTAAGTCTCGCATACCCTGTTCCGTCGAGTAGCGAATAAGTCCACATCGGGGAACCCCCAGCGCCTGAAAAGGTGGTTGCGCGTACGAGGATCCAGTTCCCACTCGTGAGAAGTGAAGATGTGTCTGCTGAGAAGATCCGCGTGCACGTTGTCTGTGCCAGCCAGATGAACGGCCGTCAGAGTAATGTGTCTCTGAATGCACCAGTCCCAAATTCTCATAGAAAGCCTGGCTAAGGTTGCTGACTTCGTCCCTCCTTGCTTGTTCAGATAAAAAACGGTCGCTATATTGTCCAAAGTTATCTGAACGATCCGATGATGAAGGAGGTCTTCGAAAGAACGAAGGGCTTCGAAGACTGCCAGCAGCTCTAGGAAGTTGATATGACTCGTGGATTCTAGATGAGTCCACGTTCCCTGGGTAGACAGGCCAGAGTATATCGCCCCCCATCCTAGGAGAGACACGTCGGTACCGAGAGTTATTGAAGGAGGTCGTGCCCTGAAGGGGACTCCCATCATGAGATTGGTCAGTTTCAGCCACCAGCACAGGGAGTGGAGCACGGAAGACGGGATCCGAATCCGTTTCAACTGTGGGTCTCTTTGTGGATGATACACCTTGTTGAAGAATAGTTGTAGTGGGCGAAGCCGAAGTCTGGCATGTGGAACTACGGCAACTGAGGAGGCCATATACCCCAGGACCCTCTGGATGGATCTCGCCGTAACCGTTCCCTCTCGTCGGATTCGATGGATATGGTGAGCGAGAGTCTGCTGTCTGTCCTGAGGGAGGAAGGCTTTCTCCAACGTCGAATCCAAGCGGGCTCCAATGAAGGTGAGCATCTGTGTCAGAAGAAGAGAAGATTTCTCTGTATTAATACGTAGGCTCAGACTATCTAGTAAGGTATGGGTTGTATGGATGGTGTCTAGGAGTCCTTCTCTGGATTGTGAGACTAACAGCCAGTCATCAAGGTACGGGTAAATTTGTATGCCCTGAAGGCATAGGAAGGCACAGACAGGAGCCATGCATTTGGTAAAAACTCTCGGAGCCGTAGCCAGTCCAAAGGGTAAAACTGTGAACTAGTAAAGTTGATTTGCAACAACAAAACGGAGGAAACGCCTGTAAGTTGGATGAATTGAAATATGAAAGTAGGCGTCCTTCAGGTCCGGTGAGGCGAACCAATCCCCTCTCCTTAACAACGGCAAAATGTTTTGAAAGGTGGTCATACGAAACTTTCTCGGTATAATAAACTTATTCAAGTCCCGTAAATCCAAAATCGGACATAGACCACCATCCTGCATGGGGACCGTAAAGTATCTGGAATAGAATCCGTGAAGTCCGTCAAATGGAAATACTTGACGAATCGCTCCTTTAAGGAGAAGTTGATGTATTTCGTTGAGAAGTACTGGCGAACATGAAGTAGACCGGATCGGACTCGATGGAGGAACGATGTCGAATTCTATTCGATAGCCATGTTGAACGATGGATAATACCCACCCCCCTCTCATCTGGGGATCGGCTCCGAAGCCGACTCCCCATTTGGGAGTCTATCACATTGGACTGGTGGGTATTAGAGGAGCATGAGGAGTGGTTCGCCAGTCCCGTCAGTGCTGCCTCCGATCGTCGAAACGACGGTGGCCCTATTGTAAGTGCTGTTGGGGCTGAGGGCAGCGGTGCTGTTGATGCTGTTGTTGCTGGCGGTGTTGCGGCAGCTGTCTCTGCTGGTATGACTGCCTGTAGGATGGCCGATTCCAGGACCACTTACGTCTGTTGTGTGACTGGATCTCCGTCCCGCGCGCCGTCATTCTTGACTCATGCAGTTTCTTGAGTTTGTGGTCGGTACATGAATGGAAGAGCCCGGAACCATCAAAAGGCATGTCTTCTATTCGCCGCTTGGTTTCCTCCGGGAAATTACAATTCCGAAGCCATGCGTGTCTCCGGAGGGAAACGGCACCGACCAAGGCCCAGGAGTCAGTGTCCACGTGGTGACGTGCCGTGGACAACTACTGCACCGCGACCTGCATGGCTTCTTTGATTAGGACCTTCGCAAGGTCACCCTGGTGGTCTGGGAGGGTGGAGGTGACGTTGTCTGCCTTGCGAGGATTCGACAACCGCCGAGTTTGGTTTCGGGTGCTTTAGCAGGAAGGGGATGTCTTCTTCCCGGACCCTGTACATAGACTCATATCTCCTGGACGTCGGCTGAGGATGTGAAGGTAGGTCCCAGAGCTGTGTCATCGCCTGCCGCAGGGTAGTTATAAGCAGCAGAACGATGGAGGTCGATTGCTCCCCGCGGACATCGTAAAACTTGTCTGTCAACGGTCCCGGGTGCTGGGCAGCGTTGATGTCCAGGGACTGGACAAGCCTCGACATCAGCTCCGCGAAGGAGACGTGTGACTCATCGGGTGACGCAGGATCCTGGGATGTCAGCACGACATCCAGGGAGGTTGAGTCTACTTCAGAGTCATCCGAATCAGCACTGTAGTATGGTGGGCCAGAAGATGATGACTCCGCCGGCGAGAAGGAGCGGCTGCTTCCGCTTTGCAGGGATCGAGGTGAGGATCGCGCCTTGGGAGCAGGGTAGTACCCCACAGAGAGCGGGTCTCCCCAAGGTTGGTAGTAGGGACGACGCCAACTCTCCGGGCGTTGTTCTACTGAGCGGCTCCTCCAATTCCCTGGTGGGGACAGGCCAGCTTCTGTCTCCAATGTCACCGCAGGCATCGGTGTCGGTGACCTTGCTCTAGGAGGGGAGTCCTGGATTTCCCCATCCGAAATAGACCCCCGTAAAGTTGGAAGGGGTGCAGGCGGGAGGTCGACCGCACGTCGGGGAGACCCTGAGGGGTAACCCACATGGCCTCCTGAAGGATCGGTTCGGGTGGGGTCGGTATCGTAACCGCCACCGGTACTGAGGGTCCCGTCGGCTCCAAGTCCCGATGTCGGGAATGGTCCATGGACTTAGCCTTCTTTGGAAGCTTAGAGGCCTTCTCCTTTCTGGCCTTCTTATGGCCTGCCGGCTTCTCTTCGGCATGCTTCCACTTCTCATGCCTCTTTTTTGGTGAAGCAGAGGGGGCCACCGAAGCGGACGCACCTTCATCCGAAGGGTGTGAGGGTGAAGCCACAAAAGCGGAGCCAGGTTTTGGGTTGGAGACGAGCGGGTCTGATTGCGTCAGAGCCCTATCCCAAAGGAGCCTCCGAAGCTGGTTCTCGCGGTTCTTCCTAGCCTGCTTTGAGAAGGCTAGGCAATGAACGCACTTATCCATCCTATGCCCCTCTCCAAGGTAGAGGAGGCATAGGTTGTGCGGGTCAGTAGGTGCCATTTTTGACCTGCAGTCCGCACATTTGCGGAAAGCCGCTCGCTGCGCCATCGCAGAAGAAAAGAAGAAAAAGAAGAGAGATAGTGCAGAGGGTAAGTATATATTTTTGGGGGGGTTTTTTTTTTTTTTTTTGATAGATCGAAGAAGAAATAACAAGAGAAAAACTACGCAGAAGCAGGAAACGAAGTAAGGGGAAAGTAGTATAAGGGCAATATATAAGGAGAGAACCAAGAATAGCCAAAGCGAAAGTCGAAAGCGGCACGAGGCACAGTGAATGGTGGTCGCAAAGACTGAACAAAATGGCGGACGCTCCACTCTTTATAGGCCACAAGGGGGAGGGGGAGCAGAGCTTCCCGCCAAAAACCGTTAGCTATCAATCTTCTGGCCAAAGGCACTGTGCAGGCGCAGTACCCGTATGTGTGATGCACAGAGGCCACGATGAAGAATTAGAGATGCAACATTTCTGGAAATTTTGAAGTCAAGTGAAAAAAAAGCCTTTTTCTATTTTCTTTGAGAGAAAAAACAAATGTTTGGAAAAAGTAAACAAAAGCAATATTAGCACCTTTTACAGATGTTACAAGACCTTGAACATCAGTTTGCTTGGGTTACAGTTAGGGGAAATAGTCCTATGATTGCTACACTCTTTTGCATCTCCTTTCTTGAGGATTAGAATTTATATTGAACATTTCCAGTCTGTGGGCCATTGCTTTCTTTTCCATATTTCCTGGCATAATTACGATTTGGACTGATTCAGAATTTGTGGCTTGGAATAATTCTGTTGGTGGTACCTTGTCTACAAGGTATATTGCTTCTTGTCTATATTGCTTCTACCTTCTTTTTTTAATCCTGTTCAGATAGGATGTCTCCATTTGTCTTTCAGCATTCCTAATCAAATCCCTTTGATTTCTTGGATCTTCTGGAAGAAGTCTCTCAGTTTTCATATTTTGCTGTTCTCTTCTGTTCCTTTGCACTGGCCATTGTAACATTTGCTTTTGTCTCTACATGACGGTTGCTGAAAAGTTACATTCTGGATTCTGACCCTATTTTGTCACCCTTTGCTTTTGCTTCTTGCCTGCCCCTGGCAGCAAATGTATTTCTTCTTCCATCATCCATCTAGGCATGCATGCGTGCTTGCTCACTCACTTGTGCTCTCTCTCTCGCTCGCTCTCTCTCTCTCTGCTACAGGAACTGGCATTTTTCCTTATCGTCTCTGGTTTCAGCCACACAGTTCTTCTGACTCATGGTCAACTGAGTTTAAGGATGCAAATCTGTTCCTTATGTGGACTTTAAATCCCTCAGGAATGTTATTCAGGTTATTTTAACACTAGTTATTTTAACACTAGTTTAACACTAGTTTCCATTAGTGATCTTTTTCAGCTTAACTCTGTCATCATAAGGTTTTCAAAATAAGAAAATTCAGAAGTGGTTTATAATTGCCTTCTGCTGTGCTTTACTAACCAAAGTTGGCTTAAGCATCACTGCCATTGTCTATGAAAGATTCTCCACCAGTGGCAGTTTCAAATACCACTGCTGCTGATTAGCTGTCCTTCAGAAGTTTCTCTGCTCCCATCATCTTTACCAGTGTCCATTCTAATCTGCTGATGTGTCCATTCCTCCTGAAGAGTTAGATGCATCTTAGTCTGGTGCATGAGCTTTGCCAATTTTACCTAGGGTGATCCTGCCTGGAGAGTAGTCTAGCCACCTGGTGGCATTGCTCTTGGCTTCTCTGACACTCTCAACCCCCTTACCATGTTAAGGTACATGTTTTACCACTGACAGCTTATGTACTATTCTCCTGATTCAATACTTCTGTAATAAAACTGGGTGAGCTATAATTATATCACACAATTTGTGATCCTTTTCCCCTCATATTTGGCCCTCCATCTGTAAAACTACAAGATACATTCCTTCATTGAGTGTTCCACCTCAAAAAATCCCTATTTGCATGCACGCACCAGGAATAAAACCCCACATACTGCACAACCAGCAGCAGTTGATGAGGAAGAAGATTGGTTACCACAAACTTGCAGTGCCCCCTTTCTGCACCCACATCTGCCACCACCAGCAGCAAACAGGGAAGAAAGTTGGTTTCCAGGAATGGTACCTGGTACGCCCATTCACTGCATCCTTCTGCTTCCTGTAGGCACTCCTAATGGGGAAGGTTGCCAGTTGCACACTTGGCAGTCTGTGTGTTTTGTGGACTTCCTCTTGACTCAGCTTGCTTTGCAGAACTGGATCAAGCACAAGAATCAAGTCCACGGATGCTAGAGGGGTGGGTTCCGAAAGGGCTGAGCCCAACCCTACTACTATTTTCTGGATGTGATTATCTTCAGTATTTGTTCATTTGAAGTTGTTGTTCCTGTTGGGAAATTCTTTGTGATTATGATGCTGATACAAAAAGTGCAAAAACAGCACATCTGGAATGAGAACATCAGGAAAGCTACTTGTTCTTTCATAAGTATGGTCACCCTCACTTATATTCACAAAGTATTTTCTGATGTCTGCAGGACACTTCTTACATGATACATGATTATGGTTTGTCGTCCAACTATCATTTGACAGTATTTGCAAACTGCATTTTTAATGAGCAAAACTTCCATACACTAGATATTGGTCTCACCATTTTGCAGGGGGATTGGTTTCGTGGCTAGCTTGCCAGTAAAACACTAAACTATTGTTGGCCGAGGGGGGGAGATCAAGAAAACACCTGTGTGAATTATGATTTACATCAGAGTTATAAAGAGAAACTCATGAAATTAAAATATGGTGCAGTTTTCTGAATTTAGATAATTTAAACTTTATCTTTCAAATAAATATATTTTCAGCTCCTTCTTGTTGCTCTGTTCTTTGGATCTTTTGAGGCCTAGTCAAGAGGACAGAAATAGAGCTGCTATACCAACAAGAGGGAAGCCCATGAGCAAAGAAGAAACAGAAACCTACTTCCTTCTCTTGTGACAATGGTAATGCTCCCTACAGGCAGAAATGTGTTTTTCTCTCGTAAGTGAGAACTGTAGTCTCAATTTACAACCTAGGATTTGCTTTGTCCTCCATGCACAAGAATTATACTGATCCAATAATGTACATAGTTTCACATAGACATGTATTACATAGTTTTTGGAAAACATTTTGGGTGTGTAGATATAGGAACACCTGGTCTGTAACAGTTTATTCATCATTCCAAAAGAAAATATTCCATAATTCTTTAGTTTACATTTTTCCAGGAAAAAAAGGCTTCAGGGAAAAAAATCCCTAATATATCAGGGTGGTTTTTTCCCCCTGGACTTTCACATTTCTATTCATGATTCACACAGTGACACTGAAATTCATGCTTGTACACACACTCATTTTTCATAGCCAAGCATAAAGCCACATTAAACATATGCAAATATTGACTCACCAATTAGAAGCCGCAGTGCATTGTCTTTATCTGCAAGGCTCCTCAGCTGACCTTTAAGTGAAGCACTTTTGTCAGTGCTAAGAGCAGGGTACCCCAACTGGAGGAGGATTCTGTTTACTTCCTGGTGTATTTGATTGCTGATATCCAGTAAAGCATCTTCTAACCTAAGTCATTCATAGATGAGGGCATTGTCACTCTACCCACTGACTCTTAACTAGGAAGAAATTCTCTACTTGCCTGTTTTTGGGGTAGGACTGAGAAATAACATTATTCATAAATTTTCCACCTTCACTTCAGAGAACTGTACCCCTATTTTGGCTTGCACTGTACTACTGTTCATCTTCTGTCTTTGCTGTCTGCCCCTTATATAATCACACTGTTCAATCTGTAGCTGTCCCAACTAAAGTGGACATGACTTCCCCTCTTAATTTTATGATAAGGAAGTGATCTGCATAGAGGGACTGCAGTAGCTAGTCACTAAGGTAAAGGTTACCCCATGACATTAAGTCCAGTAGTGTCTGACTCATCTCTGTTTCTTAGCTGAGGTAGCCAGCGTTGGTCCACAGAGTTTCCATGGTCATGTGGTCAGCTTGACTAAGTGCCATGCACACAGAATGCTGTTATCTTCCCAGCAAAGTGGTACTTATTTATCTACTCACATTTTCATGCGTTTTAACTCCTAGGTTGGCAGGAGCTGGGAAAGAGCGGGGGGGGGGTTGTTCACCCTGTTGCACAGATTTGAACTGTCAACTTTTTGATCGACAAGCCTAGTAGCACAGCAGTTGAAACCACTAAGCCACCCACATCCCCAAGCTGGTCACTAGTTGATCATAAATAGAATGGAGGAAGGAGGAGTTAGATAATTCTGGTCCTGGTTCCTGTTTGCCTCTCCTGCTAGACCTTTAGCTTGTATTTGGATTACAAGCCATTGTCTCAAACTACATAAGACTGAACTGGATTAAAGTTTTGCCTGCTTTCAGAAAACCAGAAGCTTATACCTTGCATCAGGAAGTCCTTCCAGAAGGGCTTTTGTTACCCGCTTCAGCCTATCACCATATCCTGGCAAGCTGAATATATTACTTCCACATGTACTGCTGCTCACTAGTAAGACTGCAGCAATTACAGCTAGGTGATTTACTTTCACCTGGAGGGCATGTAAACGGGCTTTGTCCATCAGCAGGGTCTACAAAGAAAGAACAGTATAAATTTCTCTGCTCCTGTGTAGGAATTTCTAATGCTTGAGCTGCAATTACTTGAGTTGGCAGAGTAAATGAAAATATGCTAAAGCTATGCTGGCAAGTTTCTTATTGCCAAAGGGTGTGGGTGGCAAGAAAGAGGAAATGGAAAGGAAATGGGTCATTTCATTTTTAGTTCTGCAGAAGGAATCAAAGCAACAGTTCTGAGGGCACTTGTGTTTTTGTTTCTGCAATGGTCATATCTTCAAACTCATGAGAAAGATGCCACTTACCTCAGGATAGTCTTCTTTTCCAGGCTCCCAGTGCAGCAAATCCATGTATGCTTGGTTTAGCACAGCTGTAGGACTATGAATCAGTGATTCTCTGGCAGCCATGTGGGAGGAGGGAGTGTGTGAGCCACTGCTTTCAGAGGTAGATGAAGAAGGTAGCAAATCAAAATTTGACAGTTCAGCTGCTGCCTTGCGCAGCCACTCTGTTGTGCAAGCTAGGCTGCCTAAAGATCAGAGAAATAGAGGTTTGGAGACAAAACCAATTCCTGTGTGTATAAAATGTACTCTCTGTTCTTCCCTTAACTTAAACTCTTACTGGTGTGGCGAAAGCTATTCACATTATATCTTCTATAGTTTTACTAATCACGAATAAGTTTGCCAGTTTGCTTATGATTATAGTTTGAAACTGGCATTACCTTGGCTACACTGCCCTCAAAACTGATGAGGCATGTTGGAAGAGCATACCCATCCAGAGCATCCTTTCAGCTCCCCATCACAGCAGGACTGTAGCAGCTATTTAAATGCTTGTAATTGTGCGTGTGAGCATGCATACACATGCACATATGGCTTACTCATGGTGTGAGTTAACCCCAACAAAACTCTAGTAAACTTCTTTTACTATGCTTTTCACTACCCACCTGGTAGTTTGTTCAGGAGCTCCTGAAATTTGTTCCTCTCGTACTGGACAGAGTGCTCCTGGAGATGGGGTCGAAGGCTTTGTATGGTAAAATTTACCATATCCATTTTCATTAAGTCCAGAACTCGGAACAGCTCTCTACCACAGGCAACAAAAACAAACTCAATTATCAGTTAAACCATCATTCTAGCAATGATAACATTGAGAGTATTAAATTAGCCATATTTTAATAGCATTCATGTAATTTCCTGCTGTAACAGATTTAACTCCATTTAACTGCTTTTTAAGGACCCATGAAAGGGCTAGGCAAAAAGAAAAACAACCCCCCTTGTTTAATGTTCTAATATGTTATTCATCAAAGAATGAGTGCAACATTAACAGAAGCAACTCAGCTAAAGGATGGTGCTGATCCATCTAGATCAGTGATGGCAAACCTTTTAGAGACCGAATGCCCAAACTGCAACCCAAAACCCATTTATTGCAAAGTGCGATAAACACTGCAATAAAACCTGAATACTGAGGTTTTAGTTTAGAAAAAACAACTCACACATTAACATATTTTGTCTTAAAAGAAAAGCACAATAACAGAGTTTTCAATGATACAAACAGCTTTTTATTGAAAGGTAAAAGTTTGCATTTGGCGTGCTTTTGCACAATTAAAGTGATCTTTGCTGTTGTATGCATGCTGATAATTTGTCAAACCAGGGGGACAGCACAAGATTAAAAGAATCGCAGTCTCTTAATTAGAACACCTCTGCTAAATCTTAGATATTAAATTTCAATTTTTCATAAGAAAACTCAAAGCTAAAACCTTGTGTTAATACAACCAAATGTATTAAAACTCACAGCCAGTTCAAGCAAATATATCCTTGGCAGTACACGGACTGGCCTTGCGAAAGCTTGGACAAGTTGCGGCTAATGAGTCACGACTCGTGACATCATTGCTTGACGCCACTACACCTTTCTGAGCATGCGCATGGCCCCTGTGTGCACTGTTATTTGATGCTTGGCTGCTGGGGCGATGCTGGGGCAACTTGGCTCACGTGCCGACAGAGGGCTCTGTGTGTCTGCTGTGGCACGCGTGCCATAGGTTCGCCACCACTGACCTAGATGTACTGGAGCAATCTTAGAATCTAAATACTTAAGGAAATTTACTCAGCAGTAAATAAGGCACAGTGCTGTGCCAAAGCACTTATGCACTGAAAGGTTATCTAGGACATCATCCAATGTAACTGCCCGTAACCCTCCACACATCAGTGCTCCTCCTGCCCTTCAAAATGGTCAGATGACCAATTTTGGTCAGCCAAGTGTTTTTACACAGATTCACAGGGAGAGGAGCTAGAGGTACCACTAAGTTTCCTTGTAGAATGGTACTACCTTGTTATACACCACTGCAAAGAAAAATAAACTGTATTCTATTTTTGAATACGCATGAATGAGAGCTATATGTTGTATATGCTGTCTGTGTGTGCGTGTGCACACGCACGCTGTATATACTTGGTGCTCTGCAGTGTAGATGTACAGAAAAACAGGGCCCATTTCTTTCTTTTTTTCAGTCCGACAGTACCTAATTGCCTATCATTTCACCATTTATCTTACCAAATAAACCATGAAGCTAAATACTGTTGTCAACGTAATAAATTATGCAAATTTTGCACCACAAACTTGCCTTTAGAAAACCAGCTTGATCTAGGAACTGTTTCATTGCTCAGCTCTGCCCTTCAGCCAAAAAAGTGAGGAATTACTGTGTGTGTTTAATGGTCATGTCTTGTATTAGAGAATTTAAATAGCTTGTATTTTGGTCTTTTCAGTAATGTCTCTTTTCAAATGTAACACTAAACCCATAGTTTTATGATGTACACTACAAGCTGCAATTTTTAGACTTAAGCACTCCCTGCTCCTTGTCCAGTATGGGAGATTTTGGCTTCCTTTTTTCAACCAACTAAGATTTCTTATCATGTACAAACTGCAGGGGAATTCTGGTTAGTTTATACTATAGTTTGTTCAAACAAGCAGTTTATGTTACTGGCTGCTTGAACTAACCAAAGTTCCTCTAATTCAGACATGATGAGAAACATTGTCTAGTTTAAAATTGGAAGCACATGTCTCCACTTTAATAGCTGTGCTGGAGAGGGAAGCAAGTCCAAATTTCACTGCTGCTCCTGCATATAGTGCTAAATGTATAGTTTAGAGTTATGACAGAACCAGATCTTGCCCATGTTTTATAGTAATAAGGACAATCATCTGAACGTCAATGCTTATTTATCTTTATAATGCTTAAGAAAATGATAAATAAAAATATTTCTACACCTTCCTTCATGCACACTTAACTGAGAAGTACAACCAAAATCCCAAGGAGCTCAAGTGACAGGAATAATGCACATCTATGGTAGCAAGATTATGGAGCTTGCATTAACATAATTTTAATAAAATATACATTACTTTTTTAGAATTAGCCTTATCCAAGCCAATGGTGCCCACCTGAGCAGATGAACAGGGTCTGCAATAACTCGTAGACCCTGCACTTCTTCATCTCTAACAGGTGCACATAAGATTGCCATTGTACCCAAGATGTATGTGGTAAGGTTGGGGATGTCCAAAGCCCCATGTTCAGCCTCTTGTTTTATCAACTCCATATCCAGCGTTTCTTCAATCTGCCTTCGCAAATGAGTTTGCCGGGGGAGAAGCAGGGAGAGCAGGATCTGTAGAATAAAGTGTTCCCATTTGTACAAACAGTTTCTACAACATAGTGGAACTATGTAAGACCTTCAATTATTGTCATAAATTCAAAGGTGAAGGGGAGTGGTTAATCTTCAATTCCCCAGGCTAATTTGATTTCACACCTGGCTAAGAAGAAAGAACTGAACAATTGACTATGCCCTTACTATGTGACAAGTTTGACTAAAGTGGATGACAAATAAGAAAACATACATTTTGACTGTTGAATTTCATATTGATTTGTGTCAAATACAAACTTGACTGGTATATCTGGCAAGTTACATACCTGGAATTGTTATTTATTATGAGTAAATGGTCGTTACAAATGTGTGTATTGTGAGGCAGTGAGATTCCTGCAGAGAAGGAATCATATTCCATTAAAAACAAGCAAACCCCTCAGTAAGTTAATAGACACTCAGATTTGTAACACTTTCTTTCTGGTCCCAAGTACAGCCTCATGCAAATTAACTGTTTGCTTATCACAAAGGCCAATTACTGTGGCGGCTGGGAATAATGAAAGTTGCAGTCAAATACATCTGAAGAGTACCAGGTTGCAAACAGCTGCTCTAAGGCATGAGTAAACCTTTGATACTCACCTCTTTGATTTCTTGAAGTAGTTTGACAACTTGGGAATAATCTGGTGGCATTTTGGACAGCTGTTCTCGCAGACTGTCCCAAAACACTTTGTGCAGTGTCTCTTTCACTCTGCTTTTCAAACTATTAGGGAGCCAAAAAGAGTCACTGTTAACATTTTTCCTTCTAGAATTTGAAAAGCAGAGTTTAGGTGTTTATTCTCCAAGCCTATTTGCATTTTCTCTGTTATGAATAACTTACTTTATTAGCTTTTTGAAACTAAGAGGGATGAAATGATCTGTTTATACAGACACTTTAATACTACCTTGGGCTCAGAGTCCCCCCCCCCCCCGGTAAATTTCTACCCATCCTGAGTAAAGTAATTAAGCAGCAGATTATAAAACTGGATTAGGAACACTTTACAGAAAATGTTTGTTCTGACATGTATTTCTTTACGCAAGGCAAACTTGTGTACAAACATTGCACACTATTTTTACAGAACACTACACATTTCACTGCATGTTAGGCAAATATGTATTTAGGCATCATCTGTTTTATTCTTAAAACACCACAATACTGCAGGAGTGGGTTTAGATACTGTTTGCCTGTAAGGACTATTAATGGGAAGTATTAGTCCATGCTATCCTGCAAATTAAAGGGTAAGAAAAGCATGATAATTGAACCCATTTGGTTTAGCTTTGAGCAGTTATGCACACTACTTTCTATACGCTCTGACATATTCAGTTAAAGCTGAAAAGGAGGGTGCTTCTCAATATCAGTTACAAAGGAGCTAAAGCAAACAAAATAGCTTTGTTCGATGCTGCCTTTTTTCCAAATATACATTTGTAGAATTAACTGGAAAATGTTTGGCACATAGGGAAATTAATAAAATATACCTGTTTGATGAGAAATTGGTCTCTTGAAGTTTGAAGTCATGATTTACTACAATTTCATGTGCTATGGTCATTTTTGAAACTTCATTGGCTGTTTCTATGAGTTCTGACATAGAAAGAGATTGGAGAGGGCTGGCTGAACAAAACAGAAACAGAATGGCACTTACTTTACGCACTGAAGGTAACAAGAGTATTTATGTAAGAAAGGAAAATGGTAATTTTAGCACCCAATCACAGCTCAGCAGCCACATACCTATGATGTCCCTTTTATGCAGTTGTAGAGAAGCTGTAAAAACAAGAATAATTCTATCCTATTGGACTGGTTGGCCTAGTAAGTCATAAATTGTGTAGGCCTTAATTAAAACACTGTTGTTCTAAGTGTTTAAAAAAGAACCAGGAGAATGGAGTATTAATAATAATTTGCAAATATTTCCATCATGATAATTTACAAAAAGGAATGTGCCACCCTCTCTACATGAGTCTTGCTACAACTCAAGCAGGGTGGATTTGAATGAAATCACTAGTCATGAAGAGTAGATTTACATCATGGTTTTCTACCTCATTTGCAATCATGCCTGCCTTACCTATAGGTACAGAAACTGTATTAAAATATTCCCAAATTGGGTCTTTTTTATGGCCTTCTGCCATTATAGGTTTTCTCCTCCAGGGAAAGGATAGTATGATATTCCTCAGCTATACACAAAAAGTTCCAAAGACTAGCAGCATATTCTGCTCAAAAGGTTTCACTTTCATTTTTACTGCCCCTCCCTTCTCACACATAGGTTCTTGAGCAGATCTATTCCAATCCCAACAATCTTGTATTCCTTGAATTTTTTGAAACTTAGGTAAGGGGTTGATTCAGTTTACAAAGATTTGCAACAGAACAATGGGATTAAGATCTTTTTCTCAACTCAACTCTGTATATTTTATAGCATTTTTGCTCTGAAGGAGAGCAATATTTGTGATCTCTGCAGACACAAATTCACAGCTTTAAGAACCATAAAACCAAGCATCTGTGATAATATCTTCTAGATAGAAAAATTGCCCAGTAATCTTAAAGAAACCTCTGGAGAGTATGGCATTGTGAATTGATGGAATTCATTTACCAACAAATTTAAAAATTGCACAAATATACAGCTTCATGCTTAATTAAAAATGTATACTTCATGATGAATAACCTTTGGACTATAATGTATCTTAAACAGAAAACTATTTTTAGATAGATTTTAGCATTTTTTTTAAAAATCCAATTTAAATTTTTTAAAATCCAATTAAAACTCATTTTTATCTACCTCATTTTTATAAACTTTTTTTTTTTTTGCACTCAAGAGTAAGTAGTTCTGAAGTGTATGGTTTGATAGTGTGGGATTGGTCCAAAGATCAATAGTAAAGCAAATGTTCTGATCTGTACTTGGTGCATTGCTTCTGTACACCAGCTTCCAGAAACATAACAGGAGGATGCTATTGCACTCATGTCCTGCTTGTGGGCTATCAGTGGACAACTGGTGGCTCACTCTGCAACCATGATGCTGGTCTGGACAGGTCTTTGGCCTGGTCCAGACTGGATTGCTCTTATGTTCCAGGCTTTGCAGTTTACAAATCTAAATTTAAGCTGCTTTTCAACACACACCATTCCACAAAATGATGTACATACAACAACAAAAACCAAGTCTCTGCTTCAGGGACCTTACATACCATCATACCATCAATTATTGCAATCTAAATTCTCTGCTGCACTATTTCTAAGATTTATATTTGAAACACCTCTATAATTTAACAATCTACTTCAGATTGAAAGTAATTATGAAAGAATGTTCTGATCTTTCCAACACTAATCATTTCCAGAACTGGCAAAAGACACTTCTCTTTGTGCTCACTCAGAGAGATGCTTGAGGGAATACTTTAGGAATGGGACTTTTCTATGATACCTGTTTGTGGAAATAGGAAAGCCTGCCTGGTACCAACACTCATCTTTTTGACATCCGGCAAAGTTATGGTTTCCCAGACACTTGGAACTTAGCTATGTCTCAGTTGCCATGGGCTGCTTTTTCATTCTAGGTCATGAAGGGATGAGTGCAGTCCTGTGTATTGTGGATGTTTTGCATATTTTGTTTTCAGATGTTCTTTTCATGCTATTTTTATTTATATTGTGCTGCATCTGGTTCATGCTAACTTTATTTTTTCTTCTTAGTTATGGATTGCTGTATTTGTATGTAAGTCAGTTTGACACTGCTTTTTGCACTGGAAAGTAAGACATGCGTTTAGTAAATAAAAACAATAGCAATTACTGAGGTGTGCTATTTTCCCCCAAGTACAAATGACACTGGATGTTTCCTGCATTCAATCATAATTGCACATACAAGGTGGAATATCAGGTGAACAGAGGTTGGGCATGTCTCCACCATTGCTGTCTTCAGGCTCCTTCATTTTTCTGGCATTACAGTCTGTGTTCTGAGATTCACTGCAGTCACTTGAAGTAGTATCTTTAGGATTAGACATCTTGTCTGATCTGTATTCCTACTGGAAGACAGAGGTTTAAGGAAATGAGATGGAATATTAGAGCAACTTCTGAAAACCACAGAGCATCCATTTTTCTACAGACAGGTTAGATAAGCAAGTGCTGAAAATGATTTCCCCCCTAATACTATTATCAATTTTGTATATCCTAGTAACTAATTTTATGTCATCTGTGATTGCATCTACCACAAGCAGCTAGTGCAGTCTGCATTCAATCCAGTGTTCTGTCCCAGTACTCCTTCTTGGAGTGTATCTTATTATTAATGATAGCAATTTTTCTATATGAAAAGGTAACAAAGTAATCCATGCCCTACAGGTGTACAATATAATCAACGCAAGAAGGAAAAATGAATGGGGAGGCAACAGAGAAGCAAGCTCTAGAGCACCCAGAAACATGGTTGTAAGGGACTAGCCACGTATTTCCCTTGGAAAAATTGGTATCGTTTGATACCCCTATTCTACATTTAATTTTCAAATCTGAATGTGTACAGAGGAAAAAATAAGGAAAACTGCTTATGTCAAAAAAACAAATGGCATTTGTTTCGAGCTCAAGCCACCAACCTTGAGCCCACAACTCCCATCCTCCCAGGCAATAGCTAGGGTGGCCGAGGATGATAGGAGCTGTAGTCCAGGTTAGGGAAGGGTGGTTTGGAGTGTGTTCTAAACGCTCGCGGGCAGAGATGCGTCTCTACTTCAAAGCAACACAGTCCTCAAAAAGGTCTTCCACCAACCCCGCTTTCGTGCTCCCAGCTTCAAGGGTGGCGGGAAAGGGCGTGGCAGCCCCTCCCGCCTCCGCAGATGTGATCCATGGGCGCCCGGCCCCGCATAGACTTGCGCACGTGAGAGAGAAGCGCCGAGGCGCCGCCGAGCGCGCGCCCAGCCTGCCCCCCACCCAGCTTTCGCGGGGTGACCGGGGGAGGGTGCAGGCGACGAATAGCAGCGCCGTCAAGCGCGAGCGGAGGAAGGCGCGGCGCACGCTCACCTTCCCCGGGGGGGCGCGCGGGGGAGCAGTGACAAAGGGAGAGGGGGCAGCCAGCAGATCTTCCTGGCGGCCTCCAAACGGCCACTGCTGTTTCTGGCGCGTCCGTTGGCGCGGCCGCCCTTCCACCTCCTCCGGAGGATTCTAATTGGATGGAAGCGACCACTTGCCAGCGGCGACGAAGAATCATAAAAACAAGAGAGGGCGCTAGCGGGAAATGCCCGCTGACGTCTCGCGAAGGAAGTAACTCACTGCATTCTTCATCTGCACGTTAGAGGAGAAGTCAGCAAGCTCGCTGCTGTCTTCAGCTTCCCTAAGAGCACTCGTGTGCCCCTATTGCCTGTCACAAATGGGCTGTTCCACGCTTCGTGGGTAACGCTTATCCCTAAAAAAATCGAAGCAAATGTGGCTAGGGTCTAAGGAGGACGGGAGTGTTCCAAATTGGGAGGCCCCTCCTAAGATGAGATAGCCACCAGAAGTTATTCTTACTTGTTGTCTAATATAGTCCTCCCTCGGACTGCTGTTGGGAAGCTATCCTTTTACCATAGAATAATTAATTTCCCCTCTGTAACCGCCAATAGGATAGTCTGAGGGCGGTCTGAGGGTGACTATTGGCCTCCAACCGCGAAGACAATGGTGCCATCTAATGCTTAAAAGGATGCAATCTCCACGTGCCTTAAGGAATAAATCAAGAGAAGGGGCTAAAATTAATATCTTTATGTATTTTTTCCACACAACCCAAAGGAGTCCTGAATTGATTTTCGATGACACAATAAACGTAAAACAGATTCATAGAATGGTAGGGTCAGAAGGGGCCAAGGCGGCCACCGGGTCTAACTCCTTGCTGGTGCAGGATGTCAGTCGCACCATTCCACTAATACGATGCAACAATTGTTAATAACATAAATACATAAAAAATACACATCTATAAGATCACCAATGGTAAAGGACAAAAATTCAGTACAGAGGTGAACCAAACAATAAAAACCCTGAAATGCCAGACTATTAAAACTATCCAAATGTCCAGGAGAAGAGAAACAGCTTTGCAGAGTACAAAGCTGGCACTAAGTAAACTTTCTTGAGAGCATTTGATAACCAGGGGCTACCACAGAAAGGTGTATTCTTTTACAATGCTCTAACCATCTGATGAACATTGGCTCTGTTTATTTTAGTTTTGTGTGTTGAGAAATGCCATATTATAGAGGGTTTTTTTTAAACCCTGCAAACAGAACTGTCATGTGTAGAAATTAGTGTGGTTCCTATGTTATAGTGTAAAATTAGTCTTTGCCATAGATATAACACTAAGCCACCTGGAAAGTAGGATATATTGGTGCATTGGGTTTTTGCTCATTAACCCATGTTACTCCTGAACAGACAATAAAATGTGCAGCTGCTTGACATGCCATCTTGTCCACTCAGTCGTCCAGCCTATTCTCTGAATGTTTTCCAAGTATTCTTCGCATGGCAACCTCTCTCATAGCTTCACCTCATGGCACAGCCCCACTGCTCCAGGCTGATCACTACCCATTATTGCACTTCAGCGCATTTTCACAAATCAGTCCAGCAGTTGTTTTAAACTTAGAAGGTAGCTACACAGGACAGGGCTGCTGTCTACATCAGTAGACAATATGTTCATACTGCCAGGATTCCAAAACTAACAATCAAAAATCATTTTCCAGTTATTCCTACTTTTTTTTAAAAAAACTGATTTTTCTTTTTAAACTGATTTTTTCCTGACGAGAAAAAAGAAAAGGGGTTTGGGTGGGTTACAAACTGAAGATATCTTCTTGACCAATAGTATAATGGTAAATTTTGATGTGTAGGCACCCATCATGACAATACTAATAGACATGCCCCCAAAGACAGTTCAGTTCAGACTACAGTGCTGATCCATAAAAACTAATGCATTGTAGCACTTTTCATCTCCAGAAGAGCAGGACTTTTGTAAATGTAATGGGTCTTAATTGCCTGTTCAAGACCAAGTCACCCCCAAATATTTTGTGTTATAAAAAGAAACAATATATTGTTGCTGAGGTAATTAATCTCCATGAGGATTGCAGCTAAGATGGAAGGGAACTAGGAAAATTGAGGATGGAGGGGGTGGTGGGTGATGACACCAGCAACCCAACTAACAAAAAGAATGTGGGCACTGTATCTCTGTGAGCCCTAGTTCTAGTAAATTACTAGTTTTGACCTATGAGATGGTGTGATTGCACATTAACACACTCATCTAGAAGCATCCTCTCTGGTGTTGTCTTATAGCAAATAATCAATATAGTGATGAGCATGCATATACAGCAAACATACTGCATGTCTGGCTGTAAATTCAAGTTTTACTATGGAGCAGGTTAGCTTATCTAGCACAATCCTATAGCCCCCCTGCTTTGTGGGGGGGGGGGGCAGAATAAGGGTTTTCAGAGTCCCAGCTCCAAGATTCTCTGACCATGGAGCTGGGATTCCAAACATGGACCCCACCCCCACCCCCATTGCAGCTGGTGTGGGAAGAACTATTCCAGCTGCCCCTCTGAGGTAAAAAAAAAAAATGGCACTGGAGAAGGCTAAAGGGAATACCAAAGGACAAAGAGAGGAGGAGATAGCGGCTGATGGCTTATAGCATATCCAAAGGACACCCAGCTTCCCCTTCCACAGTTCTTTATCTGGACAACCAAAAATGACCATGTAGAAATGTAGGGTGCAAGGTGAGGGGCTGCAGAGTTTCCACTGCTGTACTTCATGCCCTGCGTTGGATGCATGTAAGCCTCCATGTCCAGATAATGGCATGCATTGAGTGAAGGACTTTTGTTAGAATCCAGGCTGCTCTGGGGCTTCACCTGATGGTTAGAACCAGAAGGCCATCTTAGTATTTGCAGGATCAGTCCCAGGCCCTGCTGGAGCACTCAACCTCCTGATGAACACCAGCTGGGAGCCCTGGGAACAGCTATATTAAGAGCCAACCCCCCCCCCCCCCCAGAACTGGCTTTAGCAATACATGTTTGCTCTTGTGTTTGTATTGTCTGTTCCTTGCTGTGTTGCCTCAGCAATGCAAGTTTGCCTGTTAGCTACGGTTCAGTCCTACATCTTGCCAAGTATCTTGCTGTATATCCTGTCCAGTTAACTTGCCTTCAGGTATGTGCAACCTCTGTTTGTCTTCCTGTTCTCAACCCTTGGCTTGTTCATGAGCACATCCTTCTTCTGACCTGATACATACTTCTGGCTCCTGACCCTGACCTGTTTTGTTACTACAACTTGAACTTACCAATAAACTTGCTTTTTGACCCTGGACTTTGGCTTGCCTGACTGTTTCCCTAGTCTTGGTGCCTTTCTTGTCTCCTGCTATCCATGTCCTGGCTGCTGACAATCATGAGTTATTTTGCCTAAGTGATTTTGCAATTTTAGTTGACTAGAGGAGATGATTCATGATGGTGCAGTGAAAGAAAGCAAGAAAAATAGAGCTTTAAAATAATGGTTCTGTTTAGTAAATGTTTAGATGCATGGTGGTCCATTTAAAAACAAAACTGACAGACTAATGCATCTGTCAGTGCCAACCATATGTGTATATTTAAGTATTGTTAACCTGTTAAATTATATTTTTTATTTTTGTAAGCCGCCCTGAGATACTTTTGTGTATACGGCAGGGTATGAATATTTAAAATAAACTAAAAATCTATGTTGGTAGATGCATGCTCTGTAGGCTATGGCTCAATGTCATATTAAACAAAAACAGCATAGGGATAGAGCTAAGTAGTAAAGCCCCATGTGGACTGTGGCGTAATTTTAGAAATGCAGTAAATGTAGAATTAGAGCAGATTTTTTCCTTTCATGACCCAAATATATGTATGGGATGAGACTGTAGCTTGTGTGTGGGAGGAGGCCTATGTTATAAATCCATAGTCCTTGGTCCTCACATATAGTACTTTACTGAGCTCCTGTCTGATAACTCTAGTTCTTTAGGAACTTGGGATTCTGGTCCATACAGCATTCATTTGGGGACTCTTTGAAACACTTTTTTTAACCTACCAGCAGATGGCAGCAATATTTCCAGTGTACAATAGCATATAATCATCTTTCTAAAATAGTTTAGTCACAGAGAAAATTCAAACAGCAGTCCAGAAACCGTTCTCCTAAAGAGTATTTGGCTTGCTAAATATTGTGTGATATGGCTTCTCTATGTTAGTAATCAGAGTCTCTCTCACTAAATTGGCTTCCCACCTTAAAGAGACTCTGGCTTTGGCACACCTCAGTTCCTCCTGTTGTCTATGACATACTATAATTTGCCTTGATCATAGCCTGTAGTCTATTATATGGTTAATCTGCCAAGAATGTTAAGAGTGGGGTAGATTTTGCTTCAGTTCAGGGGGATAGCCCAGAATGGTCTTTTAAAATCCTGTATCAGTTTGGTTTTTTTTTTTTTTTTTTTTTTTTGCTGTAACTGAAAAGTTTTCTTTTCATACCATCATGCTGAAAGTAAACCTGAAGTTTTAGCTATAGTATATGTCTAGTTTTTCTTTTAACTAACTGGGTTTTGTATAGGCCCCATTACAATTGCATGGGAGCATAATGGCATCAAAAGAAATGCTAATCACTCAGTTGCCAATCTGGTTTCACTCCTGCAATTTCTTGTTTCTCTTCCTTTCTCCTGTACCTGCTATATAATTTTCCTTTGAAAGAGACATAACTCAGCAATCTACTGACACTCCCAAGTCTCTCTCCTCTATTCTCTACAAAGCATTTCATAGATGGAACTCACAAATCATTCGGAAGCTATTCCTTGGTTGAGCAGAGCTGGAGCTGAACAAAAGGAGGTCACCCCGTCCAAGTCCCCTCACCCTCTGTGGAATGGCAGGAATTTCTGCACACTCTATAGTCTGGGGGAGTAATGGCATCAGTAGATGGCTGATTGTTTTTACATCTAAAGCTTGTGCAAGGCCCCGGCTTAGTGCCTGTCAACTACAGGGGTATTAACCCTAGATCTCTCAGAGTGAATAGAAATCTTGAATGCTAGGGAGACCATGGAGGAGTCAATGGCCCTGCCCTTTCTTTTATGAACAGTTTTCCTTTGAAGTTAAAAGAAACTAAGCATTAAACTTGCTCACCTGAAGGAATGTAGTTTCTTGAATATCTCTCTTCCTTTTTTTTTCTCTTTGGTTTATTAACTGGCATGAGCTTCTGATTATTAGACCAGAGATACCATGGTAAACAAAATTCAGTCTCATTAGATGCAGTTGGTTTATGTTCTGAAGCAATAGTAGATGGCAACATGTGCTGGCTGGTGATGCTGGAAACTGTAGTGCAACACATCAGGGAGGACACTGCATTAGGGAAGCCTGTTAAAAAGCAGTTTGTGCTCCCTGTGATAGGATATGGAGTGGGGCAAACAGGGAAAGCTGTAGCAAAAGTCATGGTGCATTTATTTTCCATGTGTTTTCATTTATAAATAAACATTTGTGCATAGACTGAGATACAGGGCAAACACACTTAAAAGCTTTTCATGTTCCTAGTTTGGTACACTGGCACGTACAGGAGCATGGAGTTGAAGGCAGTATGGGTCGCTTCTTCCCTTGGACTGTGCCCCCAATGGACAGCCCACAATTCTATACCTCTGCCACATGGACAGGGTGTTTGGGCTGGCTACAAGTGCTATATGGGCTGGCCACACCTGTGTCTGATAGCAATGGGGTATATTAAATGAGTGTAGATGTGACCTGAATAAAATCTCCAGGTGGTGATGCCCTCATTTATATGCCCTACAAGCTCACAGATGTGTTTGCATCTATAGACATACACTTCACATGTAGTGTGGTGATTAAATTATTGCATTAAAATATCAATTACCCCAATTCAACCCAGCTTAGCCGTGAGGCATACTGGCTGACCATGGACCCTAACCTACCTTATATCATTGTGGTAAGGTGATATAGGGTGGAAGACTGTATGCTGCCTTGAGCTTCTTGGGGAAAGACACTTTAGTTAGCAGCTTCATGCTGTTGAAACATGAGGATATTCTGAAGTGCTTTTGTTTGTTCTTGGCTTGGAGTCCCTAGAAAGTAATGATGGCTAATGAGTCATTTTCCCAGGACCTCCAAAATTGTCCAGTATGAAATTATATGCCATCAGAAAGCTAATGATACACAGATTTAGTTCTCATTTTCATCTAACCTATTCTGGTAAGGTCAGTGACTTCTTGAAGCCTGACCATAATAGGAGATTGAATGTGAATGAGGCCAATAAGCCAATTAAGGCTGACATCAAGGAAGACTGGGATAATTATTATGGATAGCTTGTGATTCAGGATCAGATAGGTAGATAAGGTCATGATATTTATATTCAAAGTCTCCTAATTTTTCCAAATTCCATTCCTAATTGTAGCCTTAGATTCATTACATTATGTTGTGCTGCTGCATTTGAGGTCAGTTCCAGACTGACCCATTTCCATGATTGTCTGATGATATGGTTGGCCATGTCTATAAACCTTGAGAGCTGCTGGGTGGGACAGTACTGTTTAATTGGCAATAATTTTGCTATAGTTGCAGATAAGAACTTCCATTTTTTAAATTCCATCTTGATTCTTGCAGAATACAATGCAGTTAAATGCTGTGAATTAACTTTATGAATTAATGAGTAACTTTGCCTATTGGAATGGAAGGTCACAGTAGGTATTTGAAGAAAGGTAATTTCCTTGGATTTGCAGTAAAGCCTCAAAGCTGCCCTATAATCTCAGCATTACAAGGTGCTAATCTCCACCCAAACCAAAAGAGGCCTACCCTAGGAATAGGCATTAACAATGACCTCCATATTCTTAATATTTAAGTAAACATATGGCTTTACTTTAAAAGACCAGTGATATTTTCCTACTTTTCCAAAGATAAACTCGGTTTGTAGAACTGCAGTTTCCAAAATGCTGTGGAATTGACATAAAATGAGTTCATTCAACAGGTGGGGATCTCCAGTTGCAACATATAACTTGATTATTATTTTGCTAAACTTTCCAAAAATACAGTGTGGAATACCTTAGGGATGGAAGTGGAACAGTTTCTGGTATTTCCAAACTAGGAACCTGACATGAACAGGATGTGAGGAGACCCAAAGAAAAATAGCTGTAGCTTCAAAATGTTCCTGGAGCATACTTGCCTAGTATGGAATATGCAAGGGTCTTTAACCAGGCACAAACTTCATCACTTTCTATAGATAGCTTCCATATAAAGATCCATGCAGTGTTTTGCAGGCCTATAAATATTTTGACCAACTGAAAGTAAAAATACTTTCATGTCTTGGTTAGCATTAATTTAATTATTTTATTATTAGTTTTCTCAGCCAGAGACACATAGGGTACTTGAAGATGGAGGTCTCAAAAGACATTGCACAGTTATTCCATTATTTCTTCATTAACTGTTCATTTTCATGGAAAGGAAAAAGACAAGACTCAGTGAGAAGATATGGGAATTACAGGTGGAAGATAATACCATCTACTTGGCCTGTAAAATTCTGTGAATGAGGCGAGGTGATTGCAAAATAAATGCCTCATCTGGAACCACCATTGGTGTTGATTCGTGCAAGGCCAAGCATGGTTCAATTATAACTGTCCAGAATAGTGTGGTAGACAAAATCAACATGCAAGCTGCTAACTTCTTTCTCAGAGGTCAATTCCAGATGATAAAAAGTTCCAGTTGTTAGCTCTCCTAGGGAGTGATTAAATGTGCATTTCTGTAAGTTTCTAAACAGTAAATAGAAAAGGAACCTTTTAATGCCTCCTTAAAGTGGTTGAAGAGGTTGTTTCCGAAGAGGCCTCTGGTATCCAGTTATTAGCAGAGCCAACAAACCTCCATTCTGTGCTGGACTTGAAGATTTATGATTAGTGGAATAAACTAGTGCAATCAACCCATTTTTTGGAATGAGCAGTGCTATGAGGAATGGGTTGACTATTTTCACATGGTGCCGATCACTGACCTCCGATTAACAGAATTGCACTAGAAAAAGCACCAAATGCACACAATACCATCATTTCAAAGAACCATCATCCAATTACTGTATAAAAGGGCATGCTTCCAATAGCTTTTTGTTACATGGATGCATCAGTTTTATGTGTGCTCATAAGCTATCCTTTTTGGTTCTAGGGAAAGCTCTGGCTTGATTTGAGCTAGGCTTAGGTTCAAATCAAGTGTAAGAATGCACTTGTTCATCTTTCTGTCAGTCCAAGTAACTTCCAAAGCTTTCCTCCAGCACTGTTCTAAATGCATCAGTTTCTTCCTGTTAGCTTTTTCACGGTCCAGCTTGCACACCCATACATAGTATTCAGAAGTATAATACTGTGGATGATCTTGGTCTTAGTCTCCAGAGAAACATGGGCCACTGCTTTCATTTCCAAATTTGACAGCATACTTGATTTAGGATTTGGGCCAATTCAGTCTCAGCAGCTTGGAATACTTCTGGTTTCTCATCTACTCTGGGTGATTGATTCCTTCCAAGTGCTTTCAGATCAGCTTTCACTTCTTACATTAAGTAGCATGATTTGTTGTGGTGGTGAAGGTAGCACTGTTATTATTGTATTGTTCATTTGTTAATAAAAATTAAATTTAAAAAGGATATGTTTTGGTACTATGTTTCTGTTAATGCCCCTTTTTAGCTTTACTCTGATTTTTGATATCAAGAGTTCATGGTCATTACTGCAGTCTGTCCCTGGCTTGTTTTGGCAATGAGCATCAGGTTCTCCATCTCCTCCTTTCAACTTCATGATATATTTGATTTCCTGTTTTAGTGATCTGGTAGGTTGCTTTCAATATGTATTTGCAATAAGCAGATAATTGGCTTCACAGAATTCTATGAGTCATTCTCCTGCTTTGCTTCTTACCTCTAGGCCAAATTTTCTGATATCATTTGATTCTGCTTAGTTTTCCACTTTTGCATTTCTGTCACGATTATCAGTGAGTTGTGTTTTTGTGTGTTATCAATTTCCTCTTGAACACCTGCATAAAAGTTTTCAGTTTCATCAGCTGTTGGGACATAGACCTGAACAGTAGTTTTGCTGATAGGTTTCCACAAATTCTGATATGAATCCTTCAGAGTTGCTTTATAGCCTGCACTGCATTTTGCCTTCCATTTGTTTGCCACTTTGTTTTTTCTGATTTTTTTTTTCTTTTCAATTTATATCCTGCCTTTTTCCTACAAAGGGCTCAAAGCAGCTTACATCATTCTCCTCCTCCATCTTATCCCCACAACAACAACCACCCTGTGAGGTAGGTTGGGCTGAGAGTCTGTGACTGGCCTAAAGTCACTCAGTTGGCTCCATGGCTGAGCGGGGACTAGAACCCAGATCCTCTGAGTCCCAGTCCCATGCTCTTAACCACTACACCACACTGGTGTTTTGTCATTTCTGGAGCAAAACACTTTGTCTGACTGAAAGTGTCCCATTCTAGTCCATTTTAGTTTGCTCACACTAAGTATTGTTATGCTTAGTACCCCATTTCTTGCTTTATGGTTTCCAGTTTGCCTTGATTCATACTTCTCATGCCACATGTTCCAATTGTATGTGTTGTGAAACATCAGACTTTCCTTTCACCTTTGTGCATGCCAGCTACTAGATTTTGTTTTGGCCTTGATGTGGTTGCATCATTAGTAACATTAATGACTATTCATACTTATCCTTCCCTCTTTCCCAGTAGTTCACTGAGTGCCTTCCAACATAGGGGTCTCATCTTCTGGCATTATCTCTTGTTTGCTTTGGGATTATTTCATCATAGGGTTTTCAAGGTAAGAATATTCAGAAGTGATTTACCATTGCTTTCCTCTGTGCCCCCTAATGAACCAGGGTTAGTTTGAGCATCACTGCTATTGGCAGAGGATCTTTCACAGACAATATCACCTTCAAGTATTGCTGCTTGAATACTTTTTCTGGCCCCATCACCATTGGAAATACCCATTCTGTTCTGCTGATGTGACCATTACTCCTTAAGAATAACCTGAAAATGTCCCTACAGTGTGTACTTGCTACTATAGTTAGCTATAGCCCAACTTTTTTTCATCATGGAATTCAAAGCAGCCTACATAAAGTTTCTAGGTGGATGTACACTCAGGCAGTGACTCAAATTCAAATTTTAGTGGCTGAAGTTCAGTATGGTTATTTCTTTAGACCCTTTCAGTCAGGAAAGAGCAGTTTGGGATTAGGGGAGGCCCCATCTCTCCCATATGTAGCCAGCCCAACCATACTGCCAAAGTTTGGAAACACGGTTATAACACATGATTTCCTTTCAACCACTGTATGTAGACATCCTGTATTTGCTTTCAAGCAGCTCCCTACATGTCTTGTTTAAATGTAAAATGAACCCTTTTCTGCTACTGTTGCTATCCCACTGAATTTCAGTGGAAAAAAAATCTGATTTTTGCTGCCCTTGCCACAAGTGGTCAGGAGGACTGCAGGTGGCCCAAGGATCATGTGGTCTACTCCTGCTTTAAGTGGAAATGGCGGAGACTGAACTGGGATCAGCTATATGCAAAGGAAAATACTCTGCTGCCCAACACATTATCACTTCTCTGCTCATATAGTGGTAGCGACTTTCCATAGGCCTCTTTCATTCACCAGTCATGGGCAGCAATGAAGGATTTTGGGTACTGGTGCAGGTTCATAATCCACAACGTTGCATGGTGTATATTGGAGTACTGGGTCTGTAGCATGTTGTTATTCAGTGTGCTGTGCTCAAGCAAACCTTTCAAAAAGACAAACGGTTTCCTGGATTGTTTTTGACAGATGGCCACCGGAATTAACCCAGGCATGTATTGCTCAGTTCCAGAGCTCTTTCAGATATGTGGCATTAATGTTTTTAAGGAGGAAAGGTCAGCCCTGTGTGAATATGGGAGGCCAGGTTAATGTTAAAATAAACTGGAGACAAAGCTTTTAATAAATCTTGCTCTGGTGGCCTCCTTCACTTTTATGCTTGAGCTCAGATTGCCCCTGTTCCAGAGCACAGACTTGTCAGTCTATAAATCCTCCAGGTCCACATCCCAGAGGACATAACTGCGTATATAAATGCATATGTGTTTTCACTAGATCCATTCCCTCCTGCTCTGGCTGGCAACATTAAGAGTCTCAACAGGACCACTTTGGGGGTGGGGTGAGAGAGAGAAAATGTGTTTCTTGCAGGTTGCTCAAAAAGGAATCCAATTTTTTCTGTAATCCCCAACAACTTTAAGCTGCAATACAGGAAGATATCCCTGGAGATCTGTTACCCTGAGAGTTGATATAGTATTTTTATTAGCTTTTTAAAAACCCTTTTCTTACCATTCCCACAAAGACAAGTACAACATTAGTCCTATCCAATCAGGTAGCCAGTATGGCATAGTGGACTGAGTTGGTGAACTAAGTGGACTAAGTTGGTGAAATTGGAGCAAGGACTTCATTCCAATCATGAAATTCATTAGGTAATTGTGAGCCCATCACTGTATCTCAAGCTAACCTACCCCACAACAGAAGCATCATCATAAGCCTATTGTGCTTATGCATCCTTGGGTGCTTCCTGAAGACTTCTGTTTCTCACTCACTTTTTTTTTTTTTTTTTTTTTTTTGTGGGGGGAGTAGTAGCCCTTGATTCATAGCCATCCCATGCTTTTCTAGCATTTCTGTCTTTTTTTAACAAGGAAAAGAAAATTAAGGGGCATAGCCAGAATAATTAAAGACCTTTGAGCATTAGTGGTAGGAACCTTCCAACTTGAACCAACCTCAGTCTTGTTTATAAATGATAGATTGCAGAGATTGGTGGAGAAAAATAGTCCAGGTTCTTTTGTATCAGGTTTGTGTATATTTAAGTGATATTGTGGCTTAATAAGCCATGTGATTACTAGCAATGATGATGATCAGTTGATGTTGTGAGCATAAAGTTCTTCAGGGGAAAACATTTTAAATACTATTACAGTTAATTCATCCATTCAAGTTTGCTTTATAACTTTGTTTCAAGCACAGGTTTGATTTCAACTTTCACCTATCCTAGCCCACATGACCTATGGCCAGGAATGTTGGAAGCTGTAGTCCGAAACATCTTTACAGAATCATCCTCAGTCTATAGAGTGAACAGTGCAATTTGTCCCATGCTATGGCCACTAGGAAAAAAGAACACACGTCTCATTTGTCTTGATTACAAAGGAGAAGACTTAGAAAGAGAAGTTAAGGAGTGTTTATTGAAGAAAAGAGTTAAGGTACTTTTATAAATTAAGAGTCAAGGTACTTTTATAAATGCATTAACCAAAAATATGGGAAATTGCAAGTCAAGATTTCTACTTCTATGCTGTGCATGATATGTGCTTCATGCATCAGGCTGGGAAGAGGAAAAGAAATTAAACAACCCAACTCGTTATTTGCACCTTACCTCTTGTGGTCCTCACTGATGCCACAAAGTGCATATTTTGCCTGATTGCCTCCACTAAAATAACCCTATATCCTCTGTGATTTTGTTACTTATCAAGCAAAGATCACACTGGATAAGGTAGACATTTAGAAATGGGATGAAAATCAAGACATCTGATGAAATTAAACCAACAAAAATGTAAATTTACTATGAGTTTTGAAAAACAACAGTTAACAGTTATAATAATACTGTGGGGGATGTGGGGCTTCGGCAAGGGGCGGCATAGAAATGTTCTAATAAATAATAAATAAATAAATTAGAGATTTTAGTAGTTAACCACAAGAACAATTAAGATGATATGCAAGAAGTATAGCAAAGTTCATTTATTACATTTGTATACCACTTACATATTAAATTCTATATGCAGTTTTCATTGAAATACATTAAAATATATAAATCATTAAAACTAAATACTGTACTGCATACAAACAGGGCTATACAATCAGTCAGGAAAGGCTTTGGTAAAAAGATTAATGTTTAATTAGTGTCTAAAGCATGTCACAGTACTTCCCACATACTAAAAAGGAGGCATTCCATAAGGTGGGGTGCCACCACAGACAAGGCCCAACTTCCATGTTGTTACCATTTAGCAGTTCATAAGTAGGAGAACAACAAGCATAGAGATATTAAACCTAGTTTAGATTATTTCCTTGCTTTAGGAAAGACAGCAATAAAGCATCTTCTTTCACCTCACCCTTTGGTGCTCTTGATCAGTTCAAGGTTTTATACCAGTTTTCCCATCATCCACAGCGGGTGGTGGTGCAAGTTTCAGTCCAGTTCAACCTTGTCTTGTTAGTACATTATACAGTAAACATTGCAAAGAAGTCCACAATGGCACTCAGAGTTGCTTGGCCAAGAACTTAAAGAATGGACAGCCACATGTTGGGGATTACATGAGCAGAGCCAGCTGGAGCTAGGAGTTAGACTAGATGGCCCGGGAGGCCCCTTCTGACTCACTTTGTTTCTATGTTAGTAATGCATGAAAAGAAGTCAAAGAAGTGAGGGAACAACCAACTGAGCAGGTGGGTGGATGAATGAGCAGCAGGATACACTGGGGCAGGCCTGCTGAAGGATAACCTAATTTTTGAGTTTTTGTTTCAGTAGCTGGAGACCACATGTCTGCAATCCTACATGCAAAAGCCAGGATACTTCATTTTAGCTATAATTACTGTTTGGGTTTAAATACAACATATGCGCATGTAGCTTTGAAGATGCCCTTTTATGCAACCAGTGCTGAGAAGTGTGAATTCAGCAGGAATATTGCCCAAGGACAAGCAAATGACCATTGAAACTGTGTTTCATTTCAGTGAAGTTTAATGGGGAAGTACTTATTTATATTTGTATTAAATGAGACTTAGTTTTAATTATAAAGACTTGATTAGTCACAAGAGTTGAAAAAATCAGAATTTGTAAGGGAATAGGACTATTTAGTTTTATAGATTGCTGTATTACACAATCACTGTGTAATTTACACACTGTAAATTCAAAGAAATAAGAATTAATTCAGAAAAATGTCCATTTAATTTTAAGCTGGCTTACTCGCTAATAAGTGTGTGTAACATCACAACCTTCAGTGTTTAAGAAATTCCAAAAAGTTTCACAATAACTAGATATGACATGGCTAAGCATTTCATTGCAATACTCTTTAGGTCTCATGTCATGTCATATATCCTACTCTCTTGTAATCATGCTATTTCTCTCATAGTGTTCTGTTGCTGCTTGATCACTTTCATAACAGTTTATCCAGTGTTTGCAAGTTTTCATGCATTATGAAGGCATGTGTTACAACATAGCACGATTATAACTCTTCAGTAGGACTGGCTTTGAAGATGTATAGTCTGTTGTACAACACTTCTCCCATCATTTTCCCTCTTTCATGTCTTCCTCCACCTCCTGTCATTCCCTCACACTGACTTTTATGGGATTTGGGAGTAGGAAAAAACAAAAACAAGCACTAAAAATGGCACAATGACCTCCCCATCTTCTTTCCTTACAACACCTACACATCTTTCCTTCCCTCTTCCACCCCCTCCTTTTGACTTCACGTGTATGAAACTGTGCAGCTATGAATTACCATGCAACTTCTTTTTAAACCTTCATTGCTGTATACTATCAAATGCCCACATATGATCAACATGCTCAAAAATGAGAGGAAGAAAACTGAAATAGCAGCACGCCCTTCCTTTTGCCTGTAGTTGTAATAGGCTTCTGTCACATACTGAGGCTTATGTCATACACTCATACAATTAGATAAACAGAACACATGTGACCTTTCAGAATCCTCATGCAGCTAGAACACTTTGCATTTGTGTGTGGCATGTGACTGCAGTATCCACTGTGTTTATAATTCAATGCATTCATTAGTGCATGCCCCCAGAGCAAGGATTACATTTTGAAAAAATACCAGCACAGCAGTTCTTTACACACCAAAGGGATTGTGATACAGATCCTTTGTAGAAGACCCATCAGGCAGATGGGCTAGTGTTTAATCATTTAGGGCACGAACCAGGGGCCCTAGTCGGAACTTCATCTATGGGGCAGAATAGAAATCAAGATGATGAAGATAGATAGCCATAGAGAAAAGGAGCATCCCACCTCTGACCTCAGAAACTTGGTCCAAGATTAGAACTGGGACTTGAACCTTCCCCATGCCACCACATTTTGTAGCTGGGTGAACAAATGCTCCAGGTGTGGTTCTATGGTCACAACAGTGACTTCAGAAATGAGCTGTTTATGGGCATGCTGGGTGTGGGGAGGGGAGAAGACAGGTGCCAAAAATATATGCAGTATCCTGTCAGCATTTCATCCACTCTCCTTAGATGGCTGGACACCTAGACAGACAACAGCCATCAAAGTGTGCTGCATGGTGGGAGACAGCCTTTGCCTCCATGCCCCTCCTGCTATGCATAATTTACCTGTAATTATCTGAGTTCAGTAGGTTATGGGCAGCTACACTGGCCTGCACTGTTTGCTTTTTAAAAAAATGACTCCCTTTCTCCCTCACAGATTCCAGGATGGTATGCATTTTTAAAACTATAATATAATAGAAATAACATATCATCCTTCATATTATGCATAATTGAAAGGGAACACCAGTATAAACCTGCAGACAGAGGCAATGCAACCAATTTAAAATGCCTTGGCAAATAAGTATATCTTGACCTACTACCAAAAATATTTTTTTATTGGCGCAAGACTAAATTCCTTGGCGAGGTTCTTCCAAGGTCAAGATGCCACTATATATATAAAAGGCTTTCTTTCTTCAGACATAACACATTTCATCAACTGATGGTTTTTAGAGAAATTACTTATCTCAACATATACATAGAATTTAATGGGAGAAGGTGCTTTTCCCACTACCTAATCTTCAAGGAACCTAAAAGCATACTGGAAAGAAGTAATTGCAATATGACCAAATAAATTTATAATAAAAGAATGTAAAAATTGCAACCATATTAGCCAATGTTACCCAGACCATTGTTTCAGACCATAGTTGCCTTATTATTTTTGCCTGTAGCATAGAATAGGACAGAATAAAAAAGCACAAAGTACACCCAGACTGAAAATAGTTTTAAAATGGCCACAACTTTTTATTGGCTATAGCTTAGATGGAATTTAGCCCGACATACGGCAAGAATCCAAAACTTTGGCAGCCTGACTGCTAACTAATTACTTAGTCTACATGCTGTCAAAACATTAAGAGGTTGAGGGCAAGTTCAAGCTCATCATAGTGTCCATTGCTTCCAATGGGTGATCATTACTAAACAGCATGTGAAGTAAGGACATCAGCCCCACCTCCAGCTGGTGCATTTCTTGAGCATGTATCTCCCCATCTTTCCTTTCCAACAGATCAAAATGTCAAGCTTACAAAATACAGTTTTTTATTAGAGCTTAACAGCTTTGCCTGTGGTACTGGGCATTTTCTGTGATAGCTGTTAACAGGTTGCGTAAATCAAAGAAATAATCCTGATATGTAGGAGTAATCCTGCCCATATGAAGTCTTGATTCCAGACTGAAAACAGCCCCTCTCCTTCCTTTCCTTGGTGCTCTGACTCTACCCTTGGGGTAGTTCATGATACTTGGGGGCCAAATGGCAGGAAGGTCGAATACTATATTGTTGATCTATCTGTTGGCCTGATGCTGCCTCACTGGGGCTAGGAATTCCTAAGAAGAAAAAGACCAATAGTCCATTCAGACCAGCACTCTGTACAAATTGTGGCAGGCCAGGTGCCCACAGGATCCTTCAAGCAGGATGGGTGTAAGACCTCTGCCAGCTCACCCTCCTGAGCAACTGGTGTATGTAGGCATGCTGATTCTGCTAAAGGAAGTAGTACATAGCTAGTAACCACCTCCTCCATGAATCATATTGGATCCCCTTTTAAAAGTCTTCCAAATTGGTAGCCAGTATCACTTCCCATGACAGAGAATTCCATAGTTTTACTATATGCTGTATGAATAAGTACTTCCTTTTAACTGTCCTAAACCTTCCAGCAATTAGCTTCATGGGATGACCCCAGGTTCTACTGTTACGAGAGAAATGTATCCCTCTCCACTTTCTCCACACCTTTGCATAATTTTAAACACTTCTATCATGTCTCTTCTTACCTGCCTTTTTTCTAAGCTAAACAGTCCAGTTGTAGCCACTTTCCTCCTCCTCTTGTTTCCCCCACTCAAGATAGTTTGTTTCTCAGTAGCTGCCTGACTAATCTTGCTTGTTAACCTTGACTTTGAGTCAATTGCCAATTTTCCCCTTTCTGTCCTGTTTATCTAACATTCCAAATCTGAACTGTCTGGCTGCAAATGCTGTATTGTAAAAAAAAAAAAAGTTGGGTTCCATCTCCATAGTCAAGGTCTTGAGTTGATAGCTCCAACATCCCTTAAAAGGGTTTCCCAGGGTGGAATTGATGTCCAAAATGCAAAAGAGAAGGAAGAGGATCTTTCCTAGTCCCTGCTGAAGGCCCCCGTTAGAAAACCAGCTGGTGTAGCTGATTAGCCCCTGGTAGTGCTGCCAGGAAGGAGTTGCTTCACTTCTGCTGCTGCTACCCTTACTCCCTACAATAGATATAAAAGGACTAAGCAGAGAGCAATGGCCTTTCCATACCAATCTGGTAAACTTCAAAAGGAGGCCATCATGTGAACCAACTAGCTAACTGATGTAGTTATTTCTCCATTAGTTTCATCTATCCTAGGTGTCAGCGAAACAGACCTGGAATGTAACTATATCAACCAGTCTAACCAGATTCTTTTCAGATATCACCAGAATGGCAGCACTGCTTCCATGCTGTTCAAATAACATATTAATCAGGTCATATTGTATCATTATCAGAAAAGTGTTTTAGGAACAACTAATTTGGAAAGATTTAAGGAAAAGAGTCAAGCTATGCAGGAAGGCAAATAAACACATTGGAATACAAATAAGTTAATACAGGACTGCAAGTGGCAGGAAAGGGAAATAAGCAAGGGGTTCTAAGTGTTTTTAGCTTCCATTTTGATATCAATTTTATGGTGTTCAACAGGTCTCACAAATGATAAGTGTACAACATGCCACGCTTAGGGCACAAGTTTATGCATGTTTAGACAGAAACAAGGCCTATAACTTCTAGCCTACTCCAGTCAGCAAATGCTCTCTTAGCCCCCAAATTAGAGGTCTATTTCATGGGCTTTTGGTTTGGAAATCCCATATAACTATCCTTACATGTCATTCCACCCTCAGAGTACAGAAAGCATACTGTTTCCTCATCCCTTAGGCAGGAGCCCATCATGGGGGGGTGGATAGGCAGGAAGGCTATTTGACCCAGGCCTCACATTCACACAGGGCCTCAAATTTCAATGTACTGAAGTAGTTCAAGAATTACTACCATTCAGCTGTAGGGCAAGAGCATTTGAATGGTCTTCATATGCTTAACATAAACTGCAATGTTGCAAGAAAACATTTTTTCCACACTATTTGGTTAATTTGCACAGGAAAAAAGCTAGAAAAGCACTTGTGAAATAAAAAGGGCCATATATTGTAAATTATTTTGTTGCATCTTGTGTTAAATGTGTTAATTTTTGAAATGTTAACTTTAAAACATAAAAATGTTTGTGATGCTGTTTCAACATTTTTCATTTTTTTTAATATACCCAGGAGGCCAAAAGAAATGGAAGTGGCTGGAGCCTCTCTTGATTTCTGAGAAGGCCTGGCTTTGGGTTGGTTGATACTGGAGAACCATATGAAAGAACCATAACTTCCTAGCCCATGTGCTTTCTCCTTACAAACTAGCAGTCAATTCAGCCACAGGTGATCAGCAGCAAGCACACTGTTTTAATACCATATAACTTGGCACCTGGTTGCATAGAATGAAGAGACATATGCGATGGCATTCTTTTTTTGCAGTTTATTTCCATGAACTTAACCATGAACTTATGTTCAAATGCCAGAGAAACTCGGCATCAGAACACTGGTTTTATATGGCTTTCCTGTTCTTGTACCCTTGTTTTACAAGAAAAATCAGATTTTAGAGCTGCTATTGACTAACATGATAGGTATATATTAAGACATTCTTTCTGTTCATCTTTTCAAATTGCTTCCAACCTAATATATATTGATTAGCAGATGTTGGAGCAAATCCTCTAATAGGGAGTGATGGATGTTATTACATTATAGGAGATTCTCCCCTATCTCCACCACCCAATTGTACTAAATGCAGCCAAATTCCTCTGGAATGATCATGTGTAAACTGTACTGTACCACAAAAACAGATGTGGTGAAGTTAATTTTTATTTTGAAACTAGTGAGTAATACCCATTTTCTCATCTATTCCAGTTCAGATATGAGATGAGCAATTAAAGTCTTTTGGCTTTCCCCTTTCCTCCCCATCAGAAAGAATAAACACTGCAGTGTCTGTGATAATATTCATTTTAGGTGACTGTAAATATACAAAGCAAAACCCTTTCCAGATATAAACATCCGTCATAACCATTTGGAAAATCCCAGCATGGCATTCTTAACATCTTGTAGAACAATCTCTTTCCTGCAAGCTAAAAATCTCCAGATGATGATGATAATGTCTTTTTCTCAGGGTTGCCAATTATTTTTTCTAGTTGTAAGAATCCTTTGTGGTAGTTCTGATCGGTCTCTGACCCAGTAATTCAGAATTAGCAACCTATGGCCCTCTAAATATTGTAGGTCCAACCTCTAGCCAGCATGGTCAGTGGTCAGGGCTGATGGGAACTGGAATCTAAAACCATCTAGATGGGCATAGGTCCCCCATCCCTGTAGTACTTGGTCTCAACCTACCTGTTGGTGACCAGCAGGCTGGAGAACAGGGCCCCTGAACCTTGAATAGTACTATAGAAGGAGGGTGGCCATTCATAGAAGGTACAGGTCTTATATTTGGAGGCATCTTCTGTTTCCACTATTGAGTTCCTTCTATGAATGGCTGCCCTCCTCCTGCATTTCCACATGTATCTGCTTCCAAAATCTTTTGAAAATCACATGTACATCATATATGGTAAAGTCTCATCTACTTCTTTATATTTCCAACATTTCCCATTGTACAGAAAATGGACAAGAATTACATTTTTGGGGGGAATATACCACCAATAGTACATCTTATACCAATTTTCTCTTAATACTTAAATGGTGGTAAATGTTATGTCCTTTGTCCATAGGACTTCCCATTGCTGGGGCGCTATTTCATCCAACTGTTCATACATATTTTAACTTGTTGAGTCTCAATGTCATACTAGAGCAGTTCTTTGTAAATTCATCCTAGGCAATTGTCTTTTTTGATGTGATTATCATTTCAAAATTCATCTGATTTCTTATTGTGTTTTTTCCTGTTTGAGTTTGCTTTGGTAGTTTTGAGGCCAGTTGATGGTAGAGGAGCCATTTTGTTTTTTTCTTAAATATTCTTGTCAAAGCTTAATTAATCTTTGTTGATCAAGCATGTCTCCATATGTTATAAGATCATTATTTTTCCTTAAATATTTTCCATAATATTTTTGTTGGAGATATTAAAGGTTATATTGGAGGACTAATTCTTCTCATAGAATACCAGATTTTTATTAAACCATCTCTAATTACATGACTGTTATATAGTATAAAACCCTTTTTGATAGTTTCTTTAGCCCATAATTGGTGATATATTCTTTCTTCAAGATCTGCTGTTGCCAGTTTCACCAGTCTTTCATTGAAGTTAAAAATCCAGTCTGTTATCCAAACTAGGCCAGCTGCATAGCAATATAACTTATTTGGTAGAGCGAGATGTCCTCTCATTTTTTTCACCTGGAGGACTAATCCAATCTAATCCTTCAGGTTTTTTTCCCATGCCAAGTAAAAAACATCCTATTGTTTTTGCCAGTCTTGAAAGGTTTTTTCCTGTACTGAAATTGTTAATATCTGAAATAGGAAGTTCAACTTGGACAATACATTCATTTTTATAATACAGATTCTTTCCAACCATGTTACTTTTAATTTAGACCGTTTCTGCAAGTCCTTTTGGATCTTTGTCCCAGTTGTTTTAAAATTTAACATTATGTCCAGTCATGTTTATTCCTAATTACTTAATCAGATTGGAGATTATTTCACATCCTGAAATTTTTTTTATATATTCTTCTTCTTTTTTTACAAATTTCACTACAGCTTTCATTTTATCTTGTTAGTTTTGTAACCAGAGTAAAATCTATTTTTTCTGTTGTATCTATTACTTTACAGATAAGTATGGATTCAAAATAGTCAACACTATATCATTTGTGGAACTTTTCATTTTAGTATTCTCCATCTACTTTTAGGCATTCTATATCTGAATTTTATCTTATTGTCAGAGCTAGAACTTCTAGTACAAGGATGAATAGAAATGAGAATAATGGACATCCTTGACTTGTCTTGTTTTCAATTTTGAAACTATCAGTTAGGATTCCATTTATAACAGGGGTCTCAAACTCAACTTACCTGGGGGCCGCTGGAAGTAGAGTCTGGGTGAGGCTGGGCCGCATCAAGTATTCCACCACCGCAGTGCTGGTGGGCTGCTTATCCTGCGTCACTCCCGGAGGCCGGCCCGGGCGCTGCTGGTGCTTTGAAGGCCGCAGGGCTCTTCCCCCATGCCCCGCCCATCCCAGTAATTGGCCCACGGGCGCGAGTTTGAGACCCCTGATTTATAAGGATCTTAGCCTTTGTTGTTTAGTATAGATTACTTGGATCCAGTTCATAAATCTTGAACCACAGTCTAAATATTGAAGTGTTTTCAATAAAAAATAACTAAAACACATTATCAAGGGCCCTTTTCACATGTCAGATTATAAATGCTGCTTCCTCCTTCTTGACAAATTCAATGGCAATCACAAAGCTGATGTTATCTTTCATTAGTCTCTTGGGAGCAAAGCCAGTTTGGTCTGTATGAATCTGTTTTTTCTATACATTTTCTTAATCTGTCAGCCATTATTAAAGAATTTATAATCCACATTTAGTAATGAAATAGGTCTATAAGGCTGTGGCAGAGTAGAATCATTGCCTTCTTTGTGTATCAATGTTATATGGACTTCTTCCCATGATGCGTGTAATGATTTCTCATCCATGATTTCATTCATTACTTTTTGAAGTGGTAGTATTAAGTTTTCCTCTAAACATTTATAACACAATGTGGAAAGACTATCCAGCTCAGGTGACTTGTTTCTTTTTAATCTTTTAATAGCTTGTGAAACCTCTTGGATAGTAACAGTGCAATTTAGTATTCCCCTTTCATGCAATGTCAATTTGTCCATATGAGCTGCTTCTACCTAATTCCTCATTTACATCTTCCGAATTTAAGGTTTTTTTGTACAAGTTTGAGAAAAAAGAGTATAAATTGATCATGCATTTCTTTTTCCACTTGAGTAATGCCATAATTTTTCTTTAGCCCAGTTAACAACCTCCTTCCTATTTCTCTTTTAAGATAGTAAGCTAGATAGCTTCCAATTTATTTGCCTGTTCAAAGTGTTTTATTTTAAAAAGTTTAATTTCTTCTGAGCTAAGTTAAAATTGATTTATCTAAAGACTTCTTATAACAATCTTCTAATATTTGAATTCTATCAAGGAGCTTTGTAGCTGTAACTTTTTGGTTTTCTTCTTTGAAGCCATTACTATTATGCTCCTCTTATGTGCTTTAGTAGCTCCCCATATTGTTGCAATGGAGACATCATTTGTGTTGTTCAGTCTGAAAAAAAAATCTTCCAAATCTTTTTCACATTTCTTCACCTTTTGGATTTTTCTTGAAGAAGTGGTTATGGGGACTGTCATGACAAGAGCCTGCTCCACTGAAGCTGAGGGCAGTAAACTGCTTTAGGAGGTACAGGTCTCGCCAAGTGATATTTTCAACACTGTTCTCCAAAACCTCATTGGCACTCTTGCTGGTACTTGTTCACTACCCACTCAAACAAATGCTGCAACACACAGTAGTGGTGACCCTAATGTCCATCATGTGAATAGCATCACGCATGCACGTGTGCAATGCCTGCTGAAGCTTGTTGGCCAAGCTGGATTTCTTTGCCTGTTCACTCAGTCAGGGGCCTTTGCCAAAGCGTCTGTCTGTGGCATTTTGAGGGAAGGGAGCCAAGTAAGACAGCTAGCCTAAAGTGGCAAAAAAACACACATCGCTGCTGTTGTGGTGCCAGCTCAGATGGATGGGAAAATCTGAGGAGTTCAGGGGAACAGCAATGTAGAGACTCAAGAGGAATGGACAGAAGTGTTGCCATTATGTGCCCTTCCCCCCCACCCCCCCGGCCACCTGAGGTGACTATCGGTTTCACTCTGTCTGAGAGGGCCAGCCTTGCAGCTCCCATGCAAACAATAAAACTTGCTTCTGAGTAAACATGCTTAGGAATGAACTGTTAATCTAGCAACTCACAAACCACATATGTCTTCTTGAAGCTGAAATACTGAAGCTGATGCCTGGACTATCCACTTCATCACAAATAAGTGGTAGAGACCAAGCAGAAAACAAAGATTGGAGAGCTGAGCTAAAATTTTAGTGCACTGGCTTGAAAAGCAAGTCAATGAAATATAAGTTCAGCTGCAAGAGTGTGGGGTTTATTAACTTCAATGGGTGAAAATATTAGCAATCCAGTACAGCTTTCCAGTTACTAGAATGCAGTTACTGTTTTTCTCATTATCAAATATACATAGCAGCAACTGAAAACAGGTATTTTGCTTATTAAATACAGTTGTACCTCAGCTCATGAACTTAATCCATTCCACTACTCTGGTCACAACCCGAACTGGTCGCACACCAAGTCAAATTTCCCCATAAGGTTCAATGTAAATAAGGTTAATCCGTTCTGTAAACATTTTTTTAATCACAAAAATTTGAAACAAAAGTAACCAAGAACAACAAAGTAACAAAGTACAGTACAGTAGAGAACACTAACCTAGGTGGGGGAGGTTATTGTTTGGAGGGAGAGTCCAAACCATAATCATGCATTAGCAATCGTGCTCAGGGAGGGGAGATGGCTGCAATCGCGATTGTGCTGGGTGGTGGTGGGGGAGATGGTCGTGATGGCAGTCACGCTCGTGCAGGGAAGATGGGCACGATTGTGTTCGTGCGGCAACATGATCGCGATCATCACCCAATGTGGAGTTTACAAACTGAGGCAAAATTTTTCTGAAATTTCTGTTCGCAACCTGATTTGATCATGAACTGAGGTGTTCATGAACAAAGGTACCACTGTAGATACAACTGAAGTATACCAGGTATCTGCTTTCTTCTGTATTTATAGCTCTAGTAAGACTATATTCCCCTTCATGGATCACTGACTTGTCGTGGCAAAGGTGCTTGTGTAGCTCAATGAAGCTATGAGCTATGCCATGCAGAGCCACCCAAGATGGACAGGTCATAGCAGAGAGCTTTGACAAAATGTGATCACTTTACAGAGGACAGTCTTCTGCTTGAAGGGATATGAAGTCTAAATTTGGTTTAAAGATGAAGAACCATAGGAAGCATAAACGGGACCTTGACATTGCCTAACAAGAGATAACATGTGGACAACAGTTTGAGAACACCCCCACTAAGGTGAAATGTAAGGCTCATTAGCACATAATAGCAGCAAATTCTAGGTTAGTTAACTCTAATATCAGTCTTAAGAGCCTGATCCACCTTTCTGCCCATCCCATTCTGGAGTTCAAAAGAATCAGTGAGATCTCTTACAGAACCTGAAATAGACTTTCAGTCAGTTTACTCTTTGACATTACTATCTGAGAATTCTCTTACAAGAACTTATTAATAAATGCTCTGGAAAGGTCAATGCCCCTACATAGCATTTTACCCTTTAAAGTGCCATCTCAGTGGCTTGGTAAGTGTAGTTGAAAGAGTTTTATTGTAACTGTTTTTGTAAGGGCTGTAGATACATCATCTTGGAGAAACCATGTTTGGAAATAAAACCCCAACCTCTAATAACGCCATTCTGAATGTTGAATCTAGTGGTGGCATTTGTGAAAGTGACAAAATATTTACGCAGTTGGCTTTAGTCCTGGCTGGGGCTTCTGGAAATAAACAGATGTCTTGTTAAATAGTATAGAGGCGGGGAAGAAAAATGCGAAGGGAAAATGTCTGACATATTACACAACATGTGCAAATAAAATTTCGGGTTTTCTACAGGGTGAGAAAACTCAGGAATTAATAGTTCTCCTTGGGATTTAGAGTCAATCTTAAATGGAATCATGCTGACCACGTCTTCCAGAATGTCTGAGGACCACTTCCCATGTTTCTTTTTCCTACATGGTCTTAAATCACATGTAGGGAACAGCTAGAAAAAGGATAGAGACATGACTTTAAAATGCACAGAGAAATACTTCTGATGTGACTGAACACTAATTTTTATTTTCAGAGTCTTCAAGTAGAGGCAACTCTTGCAAAACTAGTTTGGGGACTGAAGGTTTGGCAAAAATGAGCCTGATGCCCTCTGGAAATGGGTGAGGATGATAGGAATTAGAGTCCAACAAGCAAATAGGGTCAATGGGAAATATTTTGGGGAAAGTACCAGCTATTGTGAATCCCTGACTTAAAAGCAGTTTTGTTTACAGTGCCTATATTAATTTTCCTACTCTTGTACCATTTTGAACAGTCCTTAGAAAACAACAACCTTGAAACCATGGAACCAGAATCTTTGCAATAGCACTTATGGGATTTGGAGGGAATACCTATGGGATATTGCCTATGCTATAGTTTGTTAGGAGGAATAAACCTCTTCTTCCTACTTCTACCCTCTATTTTAGTGTGATGTATGCATAAATACCACTTACCTATTTGTGCATTCAGGTAGACTTAACATCTTAAATCGTGTATAAGGTTACCTGCTGCCCAGCAATAATCCCTACCAATTAAGAACACTGAATTTTAAAGATGATGTTACAGGACCAACTCCAACACACTAGTAGCAGAAAGAAAAAAGTTCTGTGACACTCAGTAATACCCAGCAAGCACAGTAATACCCAGCTAGCTAGTCCAGCTAGACTGGACTTTTTCCTGCCTAAAAATTTATAGGCTTGCACTCTTAAAATCTACAAATGCACTATCATTTGCACTAGTGGAATGACGACATTGGATGCAGCAACATTTACATATGAATAAGGTGTACACCCCACCCCTTCCCCACTCCCTTCAAACATTTCTTTATTTCACGCTTTCCCATGCTGGCTAGGAGTGATAATCGGAACTACAATCCAGTTTATTCCCCAAATTGTGGATGTCTGACAAATGGACCAGCCTGAAGCCTGGTGAATTTCATGTAGCTATTAAAGTCTACTTGAACCTGCACCTTAGAGCATAAAGAGCTAGTCAAGTAGCATAAGATCTAGTTTTGGTTCAAGTAGATAATGTGTCATCTTTTGCTAGTGTTGGAATCCTTTAGGGCTCTGTATGTATGTATACTAGCCTGCTCAAAAACAATCAAAAGTCTGCACCAGGAAAAGCTGCATATTGCAATCTAATCAAATAATGCAAATAAAGAAAAGTGCATTACTTTTTGTATTCTGCATCAAACTTCTATTGGAAGTCCCGGTGTCCCAGTGAGTTATTGCTCTAATACTTTCAAATCTGTTCTATAGGAAGACTGGAAGGGGGATAGGATCCGGGATCTTTAATAACTGTATGGAAGCAGATGTAGCTTTTACACATTTACTAAAAAGTACAAGAACCTGTTTATCATTTTCCCATTTTAGTTGACAAACTATATAAACTAGAAATTAGTGCTGCCCCTCAAAGGGCCTCAGTAAAAGCTGAGATGGTAAGGAGACTGAATTCTGAAGCCAATGTGCTTTGTGCTTACATGTGTATTGCATATTGTAGATCTAGCAAAGGTATAAAGAATTGAAAGCTTCAGATATATGGGGCAGGGTTGTTCTTTGTTACAAAAAAATGTTAGCAAATGGAAATAATTTACTAACTGTTCTTGTACTAACAGTACAGGAAATAATGCATGTTGTAAAGAAAGTAGATGGGGGGCAGGGGGATACTTTTTCCTTTCTTGTAAAACTGCATACTGGGATCATACATGGAAGCTACATGGTGGTAAATGCATGAAAGATAGGTGTAAGTACTTTTTCACATAGCACCTAGTTCAACTATGAAATCTGTTACTCTGAGATGCAGTGATGGTCATTAACTTGGATAGCTTTAAAAGGAGGGCAGACAAATGCATGGAAGAGAAGGCTATTAATGAACCCATTAATAGTAGCCTTAATGCTATATGATATCTCTAGTATCAAAGGCACACCAGGTACACCAGGTGTTGGGGAACATGAGTAGCATACATGAACTACTCCTAGGCTATTTAGAAACTATGAGAACAAAAAACTGGGCTAGAGAAGCCTATAGCTCTTCCTAGGTTCTTGTCTGTATCTTGCAACCCATGATATTGTCACAGCACTGCCTTTATGTTTGATTGTATGAGTTAATGCCATATATACTGCAATGGCTTACTTAAGGAGTGAAATCATTAATTTCATTTGGGGAAGTTCTGCCAGATGTTTTGATTTATGGAAAGCTGTTGCAATTAGTATCCCAAAATGCACAGCACAATCTTGCCCCACATCTAGTTCCACTTAGTTTAATAGTGATCTCAAGAATATGTTCAAAGGATTGCAGTTTTAGGAGCTAATATATGATGCTCTTCTCTAGAGTCTGAAAGGAACAAATTTTATAATGAGGTAACGTGGAAAGCATAAGTTGAGCTAACTTTACATTAAAGGATGCTTATGGATTGAGTTTATCTTTCAGAAAAAAAGTACTTATCTTCCCCAACATATTTCAATATTGGGGGTAGCACTGAGTACAATTATTTCAAGTCAGTCTAAGTATTACATTCAAGTTTGTTCTGTAGAGAAGGCCTCCTCTTTCTCAGGTCAGATTAAAGTCAGAAACAAATTTGAAGACATTGGTTAGTGTGATGAGAATATGTATACTATTGGGAAAAACAAAAAACAGGGGAACTTGAAAATTTGAGTAATTTTGCTGTGCCATTTGCTTTTTAATTCATTGTCTATCCTAGCAGATTGAATGTAATTTTTGGTTTGTGAAATTACAGTGTTACTAATTCCTATGATTTTATCTTGTGGATTTTAGCTGTTCCTTAGAGACAGTCTCACAAGCTCTCAGCTTTTTTTGAAAGAAAGAAAGGCCCTTAAACACACCCTTGAGTAAATCTAATGGTGTCTTTGATCCCACATTTCTAAATTTCCTGCCTGAGCAGAAAAGGTAGAAATTATGACTGAAGAGAAACTTCAGAAGTTTTAGAAACTATGAAGCAAATAACCTTCCTTCTAAACATCTTAGTCTGATAAACACTTGGAGTCAATCAATCCTATGCTTAACACCTATTAGGTTTTGCACCTTATGTCAGCAAGCAAGTATTTTGTTATGTAATTTCAGTCATTGTTTAGAATAGCTGACCACAAGCTGATAAGAAGTTTTTGTCTGACTTGCTTTTCAAAAGGATTATTTTGTAGGCAGGCTGAAAAGTAAATTCAATTGAAATTTCCATGCTTTCATTCAGCTACATGATCAGTTCTCAATGTCACTTGATTCAAGGCAGGTATGTATTTTGTTATAAAGCTATGACTTGAATTATAAATTTTTTAGGAGTGGGCCATATATGTGGCAGAGATTTCTGTGGTAGTGTATCAACGGCAATCCTGCACAGTTTCTTGGAAATAAGTTCCTTTGAAATTGATGGAATTTCTGAATAGATATGTATAGTATGGGTTGGAAACTTGCAACTCTTCAGATGCTGTTGGACTCCCATCCGTGCCTGCATGGCCCATGGTCAAAGATAATAGGAACAATGGTCTAACAGTATTTGGAGAGCTGTGGGTTCCCTACCTCTGATGCATTGTAAGAAGGGTATGTAGTGCGGAGAGGAAAAAAGCCATACATTTCTATATTTCCATAACTATATATACACAATAGTTGTATAGATACATACAATGTGTATGTATAAATGCAAATACAACTTTCTAATTACTATATAACCAGATTTTCAAAATAATTTGTTTTGGTCCAATACTAAAAAACCTTGCACCTTAAATGTAAGAAATTGTGTCCCACTTACACATCACAACTGTTTTGGGTGGCCAGGTGAAACACATCTACTGTGCTAGATATCACTGCTGAAATTCCATCTTCTGCACAAGATTAAAAGTGTGGGATCCCTATCCTTTCTTTCACCTTGAACTGTGTTGATTCTGTGCCAGATCCTCAACATCTTTGCAGCAGCTGTGATGGAACAACAAGGTCTGCTTATGGCCTGGTTAATAGGCAAGTAGAATGGCAACAGTGGTCCCGGTAACTATTACAGCTGCAACTTCAAGAGGCATGGCAGCAAACTTTTGCTAAATTTGCTAAATAAATCTCTTATTTAAATGAGTTGGGGTAACAACAGTAGGAATGTCCACTACCTCAGACCTTGGACAGCTGCCTCCAGTTGCAGAGCAATGACCTGTTTCAGCATAAGGTAGCATTGTATGTTCAACAGCATACTTGATTGGTTTGTTTATTATTTACAAGATTTATAACCTGCTTTATAGCCAATAAAATACTAGAGGAATAACCCTTAAAGAAGATATTACTGTTATTACCATCATCAAGAAAAAGAAAAAATGCATAGCTGAAGCTATTTAAATTAGATCGTGCCAATAAAACCATGCCTACTCAGGAAGGGATTGTTTAAATAAAAATTTCTTGATCAGGTGCCAAAAATAAACAATATTGGTGCCTGCTTGAAATCAGCAAGTTGGCAGTTTCATAGGCAGGCCTGGTAGCAAATAGGCAGCTAGTGTGGTTTTCTCAGTAGAGGTATCATATACTGAAAAGATTAGTTCCTGACAATGTTCAGTCTGCAGCATTCTGCAATAGCCGCAGTTTCTTGATCAACCTTAAGGGCAGCCCCACTTAGAACACACTACAATAATCCAGCCTGTACTAGGATGGCCAAGCTATCCCTAGCCAAGAAAAAAAGTGGCTGCCAAACCACTTAAAGTTGGTAGAAGGTACTGTAAGATGCCATGGCCATTTGGGCCTCCAACAACAACACTGACTGCAGGAATACCCACAGATTACGCACACCTGAATTTTCAAAGCCAGTGCCATCCCATCCAGAAGACATAATAAACCTGGACTTGGAAACCACTCACCCATAGGGCCTCTATCTTGCCAGGATTCATTTAGTCCATTGTTGAGACTAGACAGTGACCCAGGACATGTACAGCCACCCCCACATGTCACAGAGAGAGCGCTTTTCTCCATATCACCTAAGGTTTCAAACCTTTCTTTATATTAGCCTTCCCCAACTGATACCCTCTAGATGCTTTTGATTAGCGCTCTCATAATTTCAAGCAAGTGTGGCCTTTGGGAATGGTGGAATTTGCTATGCAAAACATCTGGAGAGCACCAGGTTGATGAGGGCTGCAGTAAATGCATCCTCAAATTGCATGCAATTATTTTCTTAAATGTCAAGTGTATATTTTTTCTCATCAAATGGATTAAAATGCAGAAATGAAAGAAGAATGGAGGACATTTCCTTAAGATCCCTCTTTTTTGACCAGAAAGCTGGTTGTACCGTTTATGCAATGAGTTTTGCAGAAAGAAAATCCTGGGTTTAGTACCTGGTATCCTGAATGGTGATTGGTCATACATCTTTCTTTAATTTGCATCTGTTTGTATTGTGGAAACCTTCCTTTTGCATTGTGGAAGCTGGCTGGAGCTGCAGCTTTTCCCTTTTCCCCAGAAGTAAGACTAAAAGTACTTCTCCCCCACCCCAAAGAGTTAATGTGGTATCTCTTTTCTGTACCATGTGCTCAAATAAACACCTCCATTTCAGCATTTTTCTACAGCATCATTTCCATGTTCCTAACAAGTTTTCCAGTCCAGTCTGCATGAAAAAAGACCACACAAGGCAAAAACATGTGTGCACATATTCCCAAAAGGTTAATAGGAAATGAGTTGGCTTTTCCCTGAGGGCTCTGTGGTAGGAAGACACCACAAGGTCTGAGTGATCTGAAATTATCCCATTTAGATTGTTTTCTACCAAATGAAGAAAGAAATCTCTTTAAAACAGAACAAGAAGGAAGCAGCTCCTTGATCTGTGTATGCGGTGCATGTTTACCTAAATGTGGATGTGTGGGTGCGGGTACACATGTATTCTTTTCTACTTAATCTATTGGCATGTTTGCCTTTCATTTTTGACTATAGATTTTACCCCTGTAACCCTATTAATCTAGATCACAATTTATTGCTGCTTAGTAATTTATGAAAGACAGGGGGCCCATCTATACCCTGACAGTTTTGTGTTATTTACTTGTTTTTTCCCCTAATTCTATAGAACTTTGGCCATTGTACTTCTGCAACTGGGCATTTTTTTATTTTTTATTTTACAAAAACTTTGCAGCACCCCCTCACAAGTCCAAGCAGGGTCTTTCAGGAATTAAAATGGCATAAAACAAGAATATTCCAATTGCTTTCTTTCACTGATATGTTTTTTTCCTGAATGCCCCTAAGAGACGAGGATAGGAAGTACTGAACTGTTTGGATCTCTTCTTGAATTGGAAATGCTTTCAGTTTGCCTTAGGATTGAAAGTAAGATCATTTTTTCTTGAACTTTGCATATTTATTTAGAAATAGACTTCATTGATTTCAGGAGGTCCTGTAAATAATTCCACTTGAAATTGCAGCCTTTACTCCTGCTGTGAAATTGGGGGAGTATTGCTCATTTCTTTATTTATTACTTGGCATACATGTTATTTATTATAATTAATTCAAAGGGTTAATTCATACAATCATTTAGTGAGCAGAGTGTGTCTGAGTTTATCTGGGATTGTGGTGATATTTGTGTAAATTCTTCAGCATGGGTTAGAGCCAGAGTCATGATTACATAGGAAATCAGTCATGACTAACTTAAGACCCATTGTTTTCAATGGGTAGTCTCAAAGCATAATATGTACCTAGAGTACAGTTCAGCCTGCATTTACCATCTACTGCCAACCTATGATCAGAAGCTTTTGGTTGAAGATGTTTAGTTGAGCTTACATGTTAAAAGAGACACAATAAAGATATGTATTTTGAATCATGCACATTAATTTTAAAAAGAAGGGTTCCATTCAGTGGGGGCAGGGACAGCCTCCCTGTGTTTCAGATCATATGAGATTATTTCTCAAGAGCATCCATTTTTCTGCTTTTATTATATTAAAAATAACTACATCAAATGTTTTTAAAATGCACATGATTATTATTTGGGGACATGCTAACTTCAGTTGTAAATTAACTTAAAAATCAAGGGTGCCACTTAGAATAAGGCAAACTTTCCTTGTGTTTCAGATCACATTATTTCTCAAGAACATATATTGTATAAAAACTAATCATGGTAAATGCTCTTGAAAAGCACATTGTCTTTCTTTTTTGAGAGGGGTTGATAGCTGAGGTTGTAATCCTAACATAATAGGACTTCTGAGATTGCACTGTTAATATTGAATATGTCAAAGAACAGGCCTTTGATCTTTTCCATAATTTTTCTTCCCTGAAATAGAAGATTATTCTCCTGTAAAAGATGTTGTACATGTATCAGGGTATGGGGAATTAGTCAGAGTACCTTGCTATATGTTTTATCTTCAGTACTTTATGAATATATATATTAAAGGAAATAAGAGCTGCCAGTTTAAAGCAGTATTTGGCCATAATTGTGACCAGAGCCAGATACTCTAGACCAGGGGTCTCAAACTCGTGGCCCACAGGCCAATTGCGGCCCGTGGGACGATATTTTGTGGCCCCCACTTGATATCAAAGTTTAGTGATAGTGCGGCCTGCGCGTTTTTTGCACACACACCTGCGTGAGTTGTTACCCTGGGCGCAATGTTCCCTCTAAGCTGCGCGCCGGGACGGGCGGGGCACGGGGGAGGGGCCCTGCGGCCTTCAAAGCGCCAGCGGTGCCCGGGCCGGCCTCCATGAGCGACGCCGTGGAGCGGCCCACCACCGCTGTGGTGGAATACTTGATGCGGCCCAGGTTCACCCAGACTCTACTTCCAGCGGCCCCCAGGTAAGTTGAGTTTGAGACCCCTGCTCTAGACCAGTGGTTGCGAACCTACGGCACACGTGCCACAGTGGGCATGCAGCGTCCTCTGTTGGCATGCAAGCCAAGTCACCCCAGCATCACCCCAGCAGCCGAGCATCGGATAACAGTGCAAATAGGGACCATGTGCATGCTCAGAAAGGAGTAGCGGCGCCAGATGATGATGTCATGAGCCACAACTCATTAGCTCGGACTCATCCAAGCTTTCGCATGACTGGTCAGTGTGCTGCCAAGGATATATATGTATTTACTTGGACTGGCTGTGAGTTGTTTTTTCTAAACTAAAACCTTGGTATTCAGGTTTTACTGCAGTGTTGGCTCTTTGCGATAAGTAAGTGGGTTTGGGGGGCAATTTGAACACTTGGTCTCTAAAAGGTTTGCCATCACTGCTCTAGACCAAGGCTAAGGATGGAGAATCTGCTGGATGTGGCTAATGGAAAATGATGGGAAACTACTTCTGGAAGGGACCAGATTCCCCAGCCCTGCTCTAGATGAAGTGAGGAAGGGACAGACATGGTGGCTATGGAGTAATCCACCATCCTTCCCACTTATTTGAACTCAGTGGTCCTTATTCATAGACAGGTATAAGGTTCTATAAGATTTTGGGACACCATGGGGAAAGCCAGATGAAAAAGGGCAGGGTTCAAATAAATATTTGAGTGGTCATGCTGATTATTCCCTCTTCCACATAAGCTGTATGTTCTAGTTATTAAAGATATAGGAGTCCTGTCCTTTTTTTTCACCTGGCCATCCAACAACAACAACAACAAAATTCATTATACCCAATACTGGCCTTGGCAGGACTCCATGGCAATTTGCTCTATAGATAAATCGGGCACTGCATGAAAACATAGGACTTGTGACTCTTTCTCTCTCTCTCTCTCTCTCTCTCTCTCAGGTATTACCTGTTTTAATAGTTGTCTTCAATAAATGTCTTTACTTATAAATCTTTATAAGATGCTGTACCTTCTTCCTAAACTGAAAATCCCATTGCTTTCTCCTTTGTTTTTGAGCAGAAGGAATATAATTTTTGCGGCCCTACACATTTTTCTAATGTTGCTGTCTAGATGTTGACATGGGACAGTCAGATCTGAAGATAATACTAAAGGGAAGGAGTGTGACTTTATCACAAAACACTCTGCTGTTGCTGACAGTAAATCAGCCATTTTTTTTCAATTTAGGAAGCTCTCAAACTGTAGGCCTACCTAGTCTAGTTCTGTCTGAACTGACTCGCAGCATTTCTACAATTTATCAGACAAAAGTCTTTTCTAACCTTGCTACGTGACGTTAGAATTACCACTTGATGCTGTTCCCAATACTGCAACTATTGTTTAAATAATACATAATATGCTGGGAATAGGTTCTGTTCCTGTTTCTCTGCTGCCCACACAGGTTCTTAAACACATAGGAAACTGAAAAAGGTTACAATCTGACCTGGTAGTCTTTTTTCTGAAGATTTGGGGTTTGAACCCGGATCTTTTTGCTTACAAAAGATATGCTCTGCTGCTGCTTCCTAACTCTAAATATTCACAGTTCTCAGCAAAACCTTTCTCCTGATTGATAAACGATGTTATGGTTCATGTCTGTATTATTCCTTCTGCATACTATATCCTAGGTAAGGATTCAAGGTCAGCTTCTGGTGTAATTCAGTGAAGTTCCACTGGTTTCAGCACATATTAAGGACAATTAACATTGACAAAGATGGGCTGAGAATGCCAATCCTATTTAGAAGCATTATTTATGATCCTATTGACTTAACCATTGGGTGGATAGGGGGCTGAAACAGCTCGGTGTGAATTTTCAATTGGATTTGAATGCACTTCTAATATGCTATGTCTTCCTATTCAGTGTTATGCATGTAGCTGTTTAGCATTTTGGCATTTGGTTGCATGTAATACTGTGGATATAAGCCTGGTTTATGAGTGTTTACACTAATGTGTAAATGTGTAATTTATAACTTCAGCATATAAATCAACATAGTTAAAGGTCTTGTCCCTTGTGCCTTGGAAGTCTGTTTCTAAATTTAGAAGAAACATTTTTTTTTAAAAAATACTGTTTAGTTTACTGCTAGTTGTGGTGCATGGAGGAAGGTATATGCTGTTCTGCATTTTAACAGCCACTAACCATCATCAGTTACAGCAAAATTATGTTCATACAAAAGAATTCATATTCTGATCCAAATGTTTTGGGTTGATAGTTTATCAGAGAATTTTGCATTTGCACAATGAATGGCTTTCTATCTGGATCTTCTAGTGGTGTTGTCATGGCCCCAGGGGTTACTGAGTTGAGCCAACATGTTTCTCATATCCAGACCTAGCTATAGAGTAACACTTCACATCTGAGAGAATGAACCAGCTGAGGTTCATACTGGTAGTTATTCAAGAATAACCTTGCCACTCTTACTTGAAATTGTGCACAGTGCAACCTCATAGGCTGGGTGGTAGTATGAACATTCCCCACCTGACTGGAACTCTGCTTTCTATATGGGTACTGAGTGCATGGCTATAATTCATATCAGCTCCATCTACATGATTTCATTATTCATACATGTTCCACTGCAACATATATTCGCACCACAGAAGCAGCCCCTGTACTTCTGGCCGCATTGGTGAAGCATCAAGCACTCTACAAACAGTAAGTTGTGCAAATGTTTGGTCCCAGGATATGTTTCCTAATAGCAAATATCATCTGGCCACAATAATAGCTTTAGAAAGAGCCAGTTGAAAAGCAGAAATAGAACATGGAACAAAGGGGAAATAAATCCACATGGAAGAGTTGCTGGAAGATCATTTCAGAATAGAGCTTTCCATTAAAAACAATAATATACACACAAGATGGCTTGCTGCCTTGCATTACTGAACATAGGCTTGGAGGGCCATGGATTAAAATTTCTAAAACGTACAATCCAAAGAGACTATAAAACCATTGAAATTTATAGCAATGCATAAGAGGGAAACAAAAGTTATCTTCTGGAAAGGTCCTCTGTTGCTATGATCATATAAATATGCTTGTTTGACTTCAGTTCAGGAGCTGTTGTGTGTGAGCCCCTAACACTGGAGCAAGTCTCTTCATGCATGCTTTAATGCTGGCAATAGAAAGTATCAGTGATTCATGTGATCAACAAGGTCAAAGGCAGAACAGACAACAATGTCTTTTGCAAACTGACTCTTTCTTACAAGGAATACTTGAAAATGATATTTTCCCCTCCAGGAATAATGCCATTCTGCTTACAAATAATTGCTTCACACACCCAATTCTTCTTGGAGCCTGGTATTTTTTTCTTCCTATCCATATTTGCACTTTCAGCCTACCATCAAGCTCAGGGATCTAGTTCTACTTATGTCAAGTCCTCTTGCCTTGTTATTGATTTTAAAGAGCTGAAGTTGTCTTGAGCAACTCGAATGCCTCTTAGTGTTGAGATCAACAAATGATTCTCAGAGTCCCACGCCAATCCTTTCTGAGTGGTAACAATCTACATATATCATGGAGTTTCCTTTAGCAACTTTCTTGCACTTTCCTTTGGCCCATCCTTGTACCACCTGATTACCCAGCCAATCCTGTTGTATTCAACAGAATGACATCAGTACTGACAATGGTAAAACAAACTCCAAGTATGAATTAAAAGTGGGTCTCATCATCATATCATGTAAGCTATACACCAACCTTCCCCAACTGGG